>NC_133211.1:16022508-16212508 GCF_958299795.1 Porites lutea
GGACTTGTCAGAAAGTAGCAATAGGGAAAGGGGGTGGAAACAGAGGAAGGGTCACAACTTTTTGAGACTGCAGAAAAGGGAGGGGTCATGGAAAATGGGCCGTTAAAAGGGGGAGGGTCATGCAAATATGTGTCTGTGATCATGTAGAGGTTCACCCACAGAAGAACAAAGAAGTTCTTTATTTTGTAAAAAAACCTGGGAGAAGTAGGAGAGTCAAGTGATCAGCTGTCAGAATCAGAATCAGACTCTTAATGCTGTCATCTAAAATGTATGTATATGGCATTACAAAAAACAGATTAGAAATATATTTTGAGCTTTCATAATACTGACTCACCCTAGTGTATTGCAAGAACTAGATTTTATTATTTATACAAGAGGGGGAGGGACATGATATTTTAGGCCAAGGTCAAGGGGAGGGTTAGCAAATGTCACTCCTATTGCAGGGATGGGTCATCTCATTTCCAAACCCAAATTTAAAATTCTCTCCCTCCTGCTAATTTCTGACAAGTCCCTTAGACTAGTAGTTTCTAATAGAAAGTGAAGGTGAAGTGCTGCGAGTAAAGCATGACATTTCAGAAAGTTTGAATCAGTTGCAATTTCTTTCTATTTTTGATATTTGACATTAACAGCGTCAAATACCTGTGCATGTAACGCAACATAACAAGTAGGTGAAGAAAAGTGTTTGTATCAAGCTACAATAATTTGTATAAAAGTGCGCAAGAATAAATCAGCGTATTATTTCTCTGAAACCTCTGATAAGGTTTAGATTGCACGTGACTGATGAAGTGAGTGGAAGAGTTAATTTCCAATCAAGTTCAATATTAAACTGGTTCGTTACGCTTAGCGAGCATATCAAGTCATTTTCAGTCTTTGCTTCTGTCGTGTATAAAATGTTTTACTGCCAAGGGAGAACAAACCTTGTCACACATTCCAGAAAAGCTCTTAATAACTAAGCTTAAATAAATACAACAAAGCCTGGCCAAAACACTGAATTTATTTACTGTAGAGTTCCAGGAGTTACGTCAGACAGATATTCTGAGAAATGTATCGCTACAATTCAGGAGAATTTTTTAACTTGCTTGCGTAAAATGTGGCTTGTGACATGAAACAGGATTTCTACGCCTTTAGTTTTACCGACAGTCAACTGTTCTAGAGGTTTCCCTTTGGAGTGTACTGGTAATTCTGAATTGATTGGCTGCAACCAAAAGGGCCTTGATTCAAGGGCCATGAAATCGAGGCAATTTCGGTGATCTACATACATACATACAAACAAATCAAAAAAATCTCAAATGAGGCTGGCTTTGGGCACAGACAACCCAGGCTGGTCATGTACATTGCCTGAATTAGTCTGCTGCCAGACTTCGCAGCAAATATGATATGATATCCGGGGGGGGGGGGGTTGGAGGGGACAGAAGGGAAGTTTGTGTAGAGGTGTGCTCCCAAGGGCTTCATACCCTGACCCCGTTTAAGACTTGTTCATTATTTGCTAACTTGTTTAAGACATGAGACTTAATTTTTTTTTTTCATTTTGTTGCATACATGGTTTGGTTATATTTTTAAATTAACATCATGGAATTACAGTAAAGACTGCTTTTCGTCAAACTTCACACTTTCCCAGTCCAAAAACACAGCTGTTCAAGGTGCAAGTTAAATTCTAGACCTTCGGGTTCTGCATTAAGTCACTTCTATAACTGTGTATCTCTAATAAGAGGTGTCTATGCTAGTGCCAGTTTCATTGGTGTCTGTATATAAGAAAGCTGTGCATAGTTCATTAAATTCTTGGTGATTCCTTTCAGCCAGGATATGCAGGTCCTGGATATGTTGCACCTCAGTCAACAGTCATAACACAACAGCCCATGGTATTGCCACAACCAATCATTCTTAAACAGCTGCCTGTTAACATGCGCTGTCCTCATTGTGGTGCTACTATCATCACCAAGATAGATCATCGTGTTGGTAACACTACCTTTATCTACTGCTGTATGCTTTCCATGTTTGGGTGAGAATGTCATATATATATATTATTATTACGTTGTTTTTCAATCCTTTGTTCATCTTTTTCATTGTTTTAAAATCGATATCAAACATTTTCATGCACAAAATTTTGTTTCCTAGAGTTTCACTGGTCAGAGCTTCATGTAATTGAACAAAATCAAGTAACAAATTTGTTATTATGAAATTTTTCTTGTATCTTTTCAGTTGTTGTTGCATTCCATTTCTCACTGACTGTGCAAAGGATGTTTCACACCAGTGTCCAAATTGTAAGAGGGAGCTGGGTGTCTTCAGGCGTCCTCTTATTGAGTCTGGTGGAGGAGGAGGAGGAAGTCACCCTAAGTATGACAGTGCATTTGCTAGTGGTCCAGCAGATAGTTATGTACCACCAACAGAAACCGTCTCAGGAGGTGGTGGGGGTGGTGGAGGTGATGGTGATGGTGACTGAAAAATATAGCTTTTTAAGCTGCTGTGTTGAGGGTGATGGTGGTCAGAGTGGGTGGGGGGGTATGTAGGTGTGACGGCTGATGTGCCACTGAGTGCACTTTTTTGCTTCTCTGTCTTTGGAACAGAGTATTTTTAGCAGTGATGTCCTGTGAAGTTGTAAATAGAGGATATTACATGGCTGTGCGGTGATACGAAATTTCTCTTCGAGTGTTGAAAATATTTCACAAGTGAGCGCAGTGAACGAGTGAAATATTTTTTCAACACGAGAAGAGAAATTTCATATCTCCAAGCAGCCATGTAATGTTCTATTTATTATATAAGCACCAATGAACTACCAAACCATTTCACTTTAATAGTTTTTTGGTGTGAAAGGTGCGATCTATTATGTATCCATTAGCAACGGTGATATTTTCACATGTGAAGATAACATGTTATTTTCACACGTGAAGATATCAAGTTTTCGCGTGAAATCTCACCTGGTATTTCATTGGTGTTTATATAATAAAATAATTTATTTAGACCACAGGATACAGGGCGCGTAGAAGTCTCATCCAGTAGTCCAGGACTTGTAGATTTTGCTTGGCAAGTAATCTTAAAGCTCGCATACTAGATAGGCAAGGGTCCAGGCAAGTGATCCTCTAACAAAATTATTAACTAAGATGAATAAAAGCTGGCCGTGGGCAAGCAAAATATGGCAGCTGCTTGCCCAAAGGACAAGCTGGAATGCAAGTTTTATTTGTGCCCTGGTGACAGATTGAATGTTTAATCACATGGTGATATCAGTACCTTGCTTTTTCAGTTTAACTGAAGCCTTTAATTTAATATATAATATTAACAACTCTATAATGTAAATGGAAAACATCATGCACTGGTTATGATATTTTTCATAAGCACACCTTCAATTCCTTATTACGCATTCAGGACTTGTAAAATTACAGCATTATCCACATTCATTTCCTTCAGTAAAGCAGCCTGGATCTGCTGTTTACATATAATCTCATACTCAGATCTCTTTTTTACAAAGCCAAAGGCAAGATCTGGTTAAGTAAGAAAAATCAATTTTTTTGATTGGCTATATTGAGATCAAAATAATGGTGTGAGTATTGTCTCCTGTGCACGCTATGGCATGTGCAATTCATTTTTTGGAAAGTCTTCAGTTCTGTTCAAATAAATATTTCACTGAAGAAGTAGTTTTCTTTCTCAATATAACTTGTAAAACCATTTTTATGTTATCTTTAAAGACTTTTTAAAACTCTCCCTTGGTATCAAAATTGAGCTTTTTGAAAAGGGTACAATAATGTTTCTTTATTAATTGTGTAATGTAGATAGTTCTGGACTAAAACACACTTCATACTGATAATTCATTATAATCACTACAGCTCAGGAGCTGTCAGTCAGTATTGATTAATTTGCAATATTAGTAAAGAGAGAACATCATTATAATGCTAACAGTTAAGTATATGTTAGGTGTATCTTTCAAAGTAAGGTGAAAAGCGATATTGTTTTTTAATTTTCTCATAATATGTAATATTAGACAGTTAGTATATAATATTTTATTTACTGTTCAATAAATTGTTGATCAGATTTTTTTGTAGACTGTTTTGAATCGCCCTTTTTCCCAAATGAGCATTTTCCTTTTTGGGGAGGCATGAACTGAGTGTTCAGTGATCTTGATCTTAGGTAGAAGTAGGGGCTGTAAACAGTCTAGTAAGTTTTGAAATTTCTGATTATTGTATTGATATCAGTGTTTTCATGCCCATTATGAGTTTATTATGGTCAGGGCATTAAAATGCGTTAACATAGGTAATCTTGATGTACACAACTGTTCAGCAATAAAAGGAACAGGGTCAGTATGACAAGCTTTGTTTATTGTCTGAGAATAGTCACTTTATATTTTTGATTACGAAAGTTGTGACCTCTTTATAATGTTGGTCTTCAGTAGGTGACATTAAAAATTATGAGCCTAACTGCTTAGGAAAAGTATCCAGCATGTCCACCAGAAAGACAACATTACTGTGTGTCCTGTCTATGACATGATTGCTTTGAGTGGATGTACCTTCCTTTATCAGTAATTTCTGAAATGGACTAAGGGAAAGTTGAGAAAGAGGAGTAACATCAGTGGTAGCTCTATTAAAGGGAGAGACCTGTTACACCCTCTTACTTTTAGACCAATTTTAGGCCTACAGGACTGACTTAGAAAAATATTTTACCAAACCCTAACCGGAACCCTGCCCAATTTAATACCCTTTAAGGTCTGACTCGCATATTTCCCGCCCCTCTCCTTACATCGCACGCTGTACTCATGCATTGCACGGCTGGCACGCAGGCTAAAAATTCTAAATCTGCAGGGATTGCCTTCATTTCACTCTTTTCGACGAAGCTGATGGCCTTCCCTCCAACCGTGTTCAATCTGTGCTGTGAAGAATTAATTTTATGTGCGCAATTTCTGCCTTCCAAAATTTATTTTTCAGTAACCTCTATTCACCTCCGTCAACTCATATCTTTTTGCGATCAATGCTTTTAGACTTGGTTTTGCTTGCTCCCACACCGCGAAACCCCCGGCCACACTCCGGCCACCCTACCACAATGCACTACTCACCCTACCCCGTTAAGGGTTACTGATACTGGCGGAGTAACGCCTGTTGAATTTCTGTCTTGAGCGAGGAGCACGATCTAGTAGCAAGGGTGTGTGTGTTTTCCATGGTTTATAAACTGCATGGAAAAGTATGCGCAGTTTTTGGAGGATCCCGAGGAATCGGTAAAGCCGTAAGTAAAGTTCTTGCCAGTCGAGGAGGAAATGTTGCTGTCGTATCAAGAGACAAAAATCGCGCAGCTGAATGTGTGCGTTCTTTGCAAGCGGATAGCACGTCTCTTCAAAAACATGTCAGCTTGAACTGCGATATTAGCTGTTATAAATCAGTACAAAATTCGTTACAAGAAATCCAAAACCTTCTGGGGCAAGTTAGCATTCTTGTAAACGCGGCCGGGGTGAATTACGACAACTTGTTGTTCAGAACAAAACCAGAACAAATGCAGAGTATGATAAATACGAACCTTATTGGAACAATGTATACTTCCCAAGCTGTTTTAAAACACATGTTGAGAGAAAGAGACGGTGTTATTATTAACATTGGTAGTGTGGTGGGAATGAAGGGAAATACAGGGCAGTGTGTTTACGCTGCTTCAAAGTCAGGTAATATATACTTTTTTATTTTAAATTTATTATTGTAATCCAAGATTATGCATGGTTCAACGGTGGGGAATTGTATGAAGTGGTGCTGTGCCAGGGGTAGAGGGTGGGGCGAATCAAAAATAACTTCTCTTTGATTTTGCGAAGTACATGTCATTTCTTGCACTGTTTGCATGACGCACAAATTTGTCGAAGAGTGGTTGGAGAGGAAAAACCTATCAAATTTTAAGTCTCTATTTGAAGGTAGGTTTCAAAATTTCAAACGAATGTGGGTTTGATGCGTACTCAAATGGCTTTTTTTTCTTTTTTTTTGCAAAAGAAGGAAAGAAATATTTCTTCAGCCTTGTTTAATAAGAAGACAACGTAAATAGACTGTACTAAAAAGGATACTAGACTTTTAATATGTATACATAGATGACAGAGATTTAGTCCAGTGTTCTTATGAAGAAGGTCCTTTGGGGTCTCTTTTTTTTTGCGCTTTTCCATTTTGAAATTTATTGTTCATGTTTTACCCACATTATACACTTATTATCCTTCTCTAAATAAACTCTAGAAAACATTTATAAAAGTTATGAAAATGTCAAAATGTCTCGTTTTGCTATTTTACGGAAAGCAATATTGATCCCAAAAAGAGCTACTGAAAGAATACCTTTATGAGGTCGATCAGGAACTCAGGGGTGGGGAAATGTCTCTATTTGCATGCCCAGGGGTGGGGAATAGACCACCAGGAAAGAACAAATTTGAAAATCTCCGGGGGGTGTGCCGGGGGGGGGGGACCATGCATTACATCCGAGGGGGACTCTCTTATTTGGACTATATGGTTATGAGCCGATACACTAGTGTGACATTAGAGTGACAAGAAAATAAGCTATTTATCCTTGACTTTTGTATTTGTATGTGTTTCTCACTAACAATAATGTGCATTTGATTATATCCAATGTGAAAATGACATTATTTCTTGTCACTGAAAACTGCCAGTATAAAATGTGTATAATTTTAACTACAATGTAATCCTTTAAGTCTTATACAAGACTGACACTTTCACTCACCATAATTACCCGGAACAAGATATTTTCCTATATTTGCTGTAAGAATGGTATTATATGGAGGACACATTTACATGGTCGAGTAGAGGTATGAAATTCCTCTTCAAGTGGTGAAAACATTTTGTGAGTGAGCACAGAGAACAAGAAAGTGAAATATTACGAGAGGAAATTTCCTCTAACCAGCCTGCAAAAGGCACGATCTATCATGTAGCCATAACAATGGTGATCTTTTCATGTGTGAGGATCTGACACATTATTTTCATGTGTGAAATTCAAGATATCTTGTTTTGGGGCAAAAATTCACCTGGTATTGCATTGGTGGTTATAATAAATCAAAATTATTTCATTCAGGCCTTATAGGTTTCACTAAATCATTAGCCAAAGAGGTTGCCTTGCGAAATGTTAGAGTGAACATGGTTGCACCAGGATTCATAGAGACAGACATGACTTCAAACTTGAGGAAACAGAACTCAGGAATTGAAGCTTTGATTCCACTCAGAAGATATGGAACAGTCCATGAGGTCGCAGAAACCGTTTGCTTTTTGGCTGAGACACCTTACATCACGGGACAGGTATGATCACCCTTAAAACTTATTTATTGTTGTACCCTCAGAGAGTTAGCCTTCCAAGACAGTGGTAAAAAACACTGTATGCTTTAGAATTCATACAAATTAGTCTCCTTGAATTGACAGTCACTTATTTGCAGTCTATTAGGCTATTGTATCTTGGACAGCTTTATCCATGGAACTTGTTCCGAGTGTCTGTCTCTGAAGTGTCTTCTTAAGATGTGCGATGATAATGTGAAAGTTAACCAGGATCAATTTCTCACTTATATCCTTGCTATTAAGTCTCCACGTCATTTGCATGTCCTCAAACTTTTTTGTCTTTTTTCTTTGCATCCTCAATTCTTAATGATTGTTCCCCACTAAGGGGCAGTCGCTTTTTAATCTTCTATTAACTTCTCTCCTTTTTTTTCAGGTTTTATTAGTTGATGGAGGATTAGCACTATCACTGTGAAAAGATTAATGTTCTATTTGGACATGGAAGCCATGCTTTCTTGACCAAAAACAAACAACTTTCAACTTTCCCATCTGATGTTAGCCATGGTTAGGCTCCTTATTTTGCCAATAATTATGCCTTTGTTCTTGGACATGGTGCTGACCAATAATATTGTGGCATGAAGAATGAGATATCCCCTTTGTCTCATCTGGTCTTGAAAAATATGTAGACTGCTTTCTAGCCTGTGTAGCAAGCGCTTCCACACGAGTTCATTGAGAAAGTCTTCCATTTTTACAACTTGCTTGCATTGATCGGAAACACTTGCTACACAAGCTAAATGCTTTTGTATGGCTTATCTTTGAAATTGTCATCATCCTTTGTCACTCAATATAATATTATTTGCCTAGCACGCGCAAGAAATTTGAATTTGCTTAAGAAGGAACAGAATGAGACGGGGGCTCATACCCAAAAAGGAAAACCATCTTTTCTTTATCCTAATATCCCAGGGTTTGTACAGAGGTTTCGATCCAAAATCCAAGACTTTTTCCAGACTTTTTCCCAAAACAATAATTCCTTTGTTCCAGACTCAAGGTTATCAAATAGGTGATCAATAGAGACCTTTAAAAAAGCAGGAACAACGCTTTTTTCGTGGTGTTCTGCAGACATATGGGTGAGATTGAATAAGATTTGACCAAAACCAAAAAAGCACTTGTCGTAGCTTAAAAAAACTCAAGACTTTTTATCACTACTTCCAGACTTTATCCCCATTTTCCAGACTTTTCCGGGTCTGGAAAGTTGCTGGGCAAATTTCAAGAGTTTTTCAAGAATTCAAGACACTATTCGAACCCTGTAACCCCCTATAAGACTCTGCTTTTGCACATGCTCACTTGGGTAAATTTATAGACACAAGAAGACTGCAAGCAGTGTTATCTACTAGACAATTATGGACCAAAATGTTGGGACACACACTTACTTAGGATTATACCATTCAGGGTGGATCTGTGTCACTGTAATCTAATAAAAAAACACAAATATGTACGCTTAATAATGATGACCAATGAAGATTTTATTCTCGAACTACAAACGGTCGGGACACAAGAGTGGTCATGCTAGGGTAAAATTCCGATAAGCAATATGGCCTTGAAACAGTGATGTAAGACAAGTGGAAAGGCTGACAAATGACATTAAGATGGGTTGAAACTGCGACAAGAAATAGAGAAAGTTGCAAATACAGTAGTAAAACATCGTCAAGGATATGGCTTTCTCGTCTTATAAGGAGACAGGTTAGAAATTAACGCTAGGGACATAAGTACAGCCCCACCCCTCCCCCAACTAAGAGTACCTCTTAAGAACAAGTCCGTTGTTTATCATACGGAAAAACCATGAATAATAGAAAGACAGTCTTTCTATTATCCATGGAAAAACGAAGAACACAATATTTTAAGTACCTGTTTCACATTATTTTGCAAATGCTTCCGATTCCACTTCATGGTGATTTAGTACCTAACGAAATGAAACTTTGAAACCGCTCGGAACGTTTTTTTTTCTGCCGTCGTTCACAAACCTCTTCTTCCCGACCCTACCCTTCCGCGGAGAACGTGGACGGGAGGACAAGGAGGACAGCGGTGATTCGGGTCCAGTGTCTCTCTGACAGGGACTGACAGGTCTCTGACAACTCGGCTAAGACGCGCCGACATGTTTTTTTTTTTTTACAAATGGCGCGTCTGGTATTAAAAACAACGTAAACTATTTTTGTTATATACTTTTTGAGCGAGAAAATATTATGGGAAGAGTTTTATTTTGGAGTTTTAAGGTCAACGAAACAACGGAGATACTATCTTAAAATAGGTAAGATGGCTTAAGATTTATTTCTTTGATTACAGTTTATGGAACAACTTTTTTAAACTTCAGCTTAACTAGATTACTTAAGCTTACGTCTTTAAACTTACTATTCTAACAGAAACAAGGCGAACAACATGAACTCTAAGATTTCAAAAGCTCTATGGAAACGTGACGTACTGAGAAAAAGAACATACTGGTTGCCTTAGTAACACAGTGTTTATTCAGTTCTTCTCTCGCTTTATCGCGACCAGTCGTGTATTTTACTGCGGATAGAAGTTTGCAAATCGTTCATCGATTATTCGGAAAGTTTAATTTTTCTGCAACCCAAGATGGGTTGTGGAGCATCTAAAGCGGGTCCTTGTATTCCCGTTCAAGTTCCCTGCACCGGTAAGGCAAGGAAAAAACACTTAAAGTGATCCCTTTTCTAAAAACTGCTTGAGGTTAAATTTTTCACATAAATTCGTATGCCGCGTCGTCCACTTGATGTAGGCTTGCCTCGTACAAGTACAACTCCCTTTGGAGAATTCAGATTTTTCAGTCCACAATTTACATAATCAAAGTAGTTTAATTAATGTGAAAGTGGACCATTGCAAGACGAAAGGGCGAAAAATTTTATTCTTAAAAGCATCAGAATTCGCCCGAAAGAACACAAATGAACTGAGACGTCTTTTACCACGGTTCTCAAATTGAAAGAAGATTCAAACGAGTTAATAAATTTCCAACTAAAAATCAGTAACTACAAAAAAAGAAACGAATTGGCATTTGCGTTCTCTTGTTTTTCTGTAAGTATCAGCTACAAACTTTTTTCTTGCTTTACAGGTAAGAGTCCAATCAGGTTGAACAGCACACCAACGAAAAACAATAAAACAACTAAGCCCTTGCCGAAAACAACAAAGGCGGCAGAGTTACGAAGACAGGCCAATGAAGCCAAACTTAGTAAGTTTTGATTTAGTAAAGTAGTGAATCAGTTGATCATATAATTCCTTGCTAGAAATATTTTAATTTTTGTAATTTTTCAGTGAAACGAGAAATTTTTCGCGACACTTTCACATTTGAGCATGGAATATATTTTCATGTTGGGTTATCTGTATAATTTTTCGCACATTATCTTTTCTGAGTCTCAAGATTTGTTATTTAATCTCCAAATACTAAAAGAATTTTTTACGATGAAAATCTCCGGGTTAATTTTCGTAATATTTTAAGCTCCTTACTAAATAAATAAATAAATAAATAACTTTAATAGTAACATCCTCGTAAGGTTTTTCAGGGACTATTTACAAACTATTTCCAATTTATAAAAGCAAAAATGACAATAAAAACTCGAAATGACAATTTATAATGGTATTCTACTAAAATCTAAAGCTTATGAAGGAAATGTCTGCCTCAATAGTGTGTCTTTCAGGGCGCGCTTGAAAGATGCCAATGAGGCACTTTGCCTAAGTTCATTATGCAAGTTATTCCATATGTAGGCCCCTCTGTAGGAAAATGTGCGCTGGCCTATAGCCGTTCTGTATAGCGGAATCTGCAAAGAGTTCCGTGTACGAGTGTTACGAGTATGTATATTTGAGTGCTTGGTAAACTTGCTCGTTAAGTATTGAGGCGCAAGATCGTTCTGACATTTAAAGGTCAAAACGGAGTCTCTATAGAATAATTGTTCTTTAACAGGAAGCCAGTTTAGCTCTCGAAGCAAAGGTGTTACGTGGTCAAACTTCCTAGAGTTTGTTACGATCTTGCTGGCAAAATTCTGAGTAGATTGTAATCTGTTTATATTCTGGAGTGTAGTATTAGACCATACAGATGAGCAGTAAAGCATCTTGCTAAAGACTAATGATGTTATTAACAACCCTAGTGTTTCCTTGTCGAAGCTCCTTTTGACTCTATTTATTTGGCAAAGCTTTGCGAAACAAGATGACACTACACATGAAATATGGTGATCGTAGGTCAGATGGGGGTCAAGAAAGACTCCCAAGTCCTTGGCAGAGTCTGTTGGCTTCAGTGTTTTACCTAAGAATACCACTCTAGGGTCTTCTGGTAACCTGCTTAACATCTGTCTGGTACCGAGGAAAAGGAGTTTAGTTTTATCGGGATTGATAAGTAGATGGTTCTCACAGCACCATTGAGCTACACTGTGAAGGTCTTGTTCGAGCTTTTCAATGGCAGCATCAAGCTCAACGAGAGGAAATGACATGAATAGCTTTGAGTCATCCACATACGATTCTAGGTTGCAAAACGTCGGTGACGTGGGTAAATCGTTGAGATAAATGCAGAACAATAATGGTGATAGGATTGCGCCTTGAGGAACTCCGTGAGTTATAGGTAGAGTGTCAGAGTAGGTGGAGCCAATTCTCACGTATTGCCTGCGACCAGTTAAATAGCTCTTGAACCATTTGACAGTAGAGGGTGAGGCTCCTAAGATAGAGAGTTTGTGGAGCAACCTTGCATGGTCTATACTGTCGAAGGCTTTGGATAGATCTAATAGTACTAGTGCTGTTATCTGCTTTTTATCCATTGCTTCGAGTATCTTATCCGTGAACAGGATGTTTAAGGTCTCTGTAGAATGAGCTTTTTTATTGCCGCTTTGGTGTGAGGTAAGGCGGTTGTTTTTCGTGAGATAGGCGCTGAACTGATTCAAAACAATCCTTTCGAGGACCTTTGAAGCTACGGCTAGCAGAGATAACGGTCTGTTGTTGGCAGCTTTTTCATGGTCACCGTCTTTAAGAATCGGAATCACCTCAGTCTCTTTCCAGTTGTCAGGAAATGTGCTAGTAAGGATAGAACAATTGATGATGTCAGTAAGAGGGCCCAGTATGACAGGGAGACAGTCTTTTAGTACACGAGCGCTGATCTTATCCGGTCCCGGAGATTTATTCATTGGGAGAGATGTTACAATTCGGCGAACCTCTTCAAGTGACACTGTCCTTAAATTGAATAATTCCATAGAGGTAGTATCTATGCCAGTTTCGGATGAAAAATCTCGGACTATGATGTTATGTTCTTCCCTCAGGCACTGTACTGCGTCAGCGGCATTTAAGCCGACTTTAGCAAAAAACTGATTGAATTCGTTGGTTAAGACTGTCACATCCTTTGTAAAGGCTGGTCTCTGCTTATCTTTGGAGGGGATGGCGCGATTAATAATTTTCCAGAGTGAGCCAGAGTTGTTTTTATTAGCTGTGACCTCTTCAAAGGTGTGATCTCTTTCAGCTTCTTGTAGCTTTTTCTTGACCAAGTCACGGGAATGTTTGAAATTTATCCACTCGATGTCTTGGCGAGACTGTATGAATTGCTTCAGGAGGAGATCTCGCGATCTCATGAGATCCTTGATTTCCTGGTTCACAAAAGGGCACGGTCTACTCCGAAGTTTAATTTGTTTCACGGGAGCGTGTAAGCTCAGGGCAGACTGCAAAGTGTCAATTAAAATATTGAGCTTAGAGTCTACATCGGTTTGATCGAAGATAGTGAGCAGGGAATCCGCTTCATTAGCTAAATCCGTGATAAAGAGATCCGCATTATACTTCTTGTAACTTCGAGTGGTAATGTACTGAGGAGTAGTCTTGGGTTTCTTAACCTTGAGCTTGACAAAGACAATTGAATGGTCACTAATTGGTCGATTGCCATTCTGCAACACTGCCTGAAAAATTCAGCCCCGTAGACAATATAATATTTGAACATGAGAAAAAAAGGGAATTATTTCAGGCGGAACATTAAATCCAAAAATTATTTATTCAGGCCAAAGGGAAAAAACTATTTACACTGGTTTCAGCTCAGACGCTATCTGGATTTCAATAAAGTCAAAATTTGCTACAAATAATAGAAACCTTACGTGTTATCGAAACAACAGCTTTCTTGTGCTGGTGACTAGTCATAAGCTGAACTTCAGGCCCGGTCAGGGGTGGAGTGGAATAACCAGAAACTCATAAGGGGTTGAACAACCCCTTATGAGTTTCTGAATATACTCAATATCCAATCCTGAAATACCAGTGCAATTCGTATTCAAAATACTATACCAAAGGGTCGTAAAATATCTCTAAGGTACTGCATACTGGAACTTCATAAAGTCAATTAATCTTATACAGCTTTTTTTCAATCACCGAGTAATGTTAGCAAACGCTTAGCTTAGTTTAGTTTATTTTAGTTCATTTAAATAAATTTAGTTTAGTTTAGTTCAAATAGTTTACACATTTCATTACTAAATGTAGTTTTTATGTATGATTTATGTTTGTGTTTTCTATTTTTTTTTTTTTCAGAGAACTCTAACGGGCTCAATTCAAGAACCTCACTAAGGCGCAGTACATCTATAATTCAGGCTTCAAAGAAGATAACATCCAGTGCTAGATCCCCTCGGCCAAAAGACAACCGACCAAACAACGCCGCAACTACTAGTAAACCACAGAATCGCCATCTTGGCCCAAACGTCTCCCAGTCAATTTCTAAACCCCAGGGGAATATATCCAAAAGCACAAATGAAGCAAGACCAGCAAGTTCCCAGTCGGTGAAAAGTCTGAAATCAAGTGGAATATCCAAGCCATTAAAGGAAAACACTGTTAACACCACAAGTGAGGCAAAAACCACTACTAAGGCAAGACCAGCAAGTTCCCAGTCTGTGAAAAGTCTGAAATCAAGTGGAATATCAAAGTCATCAAAGGAAAATACTGTTAACACCACAAGTAAGACAAAAACCATTACTGAGGTAAGACCAGCAAGTTCCCAGTCAGTGAAAAGTCTGAAATCAAGTGGAATATCCAAGTCATCAGAGGACAATGCTGTTAACACCGCAAATGAGGCAAGACAACAAATCTACCAGTCTACAAAGAGATCTCATTCAAGTCCCACTTTAAAAAAAAGGGTTCATCTGATACCAAGGATGGAGCAAAACCAACGACGAGCGAGCCTTCAAAGAGGCCAACATCAAGTCCTACAAAAGTGCTCAAGCAACAGCCGACTAAAAGCTGTCAGCCTGAACGAATCAGTGCAAGTTCTTCCATGAAAGAAAATCTGCCTGTTACAAAGAACAAAGTGAAGGCAACACAAAGATGTACCCAGGGTACCGTACGGCCCAAGTCGAGCCAATCTAACGACAAAAACACCTCAAAGACAAATCAAACGCGCTTTCAGCCTAAAAGCCGACCACGATCAAGTCCAGCTTTCAAAGGTAATCCAGCTGAGGCCACCAATGAGGTGATCAAACGACCCATATCAAATCGTTTGTCAAAGGGCGATGTGCCCAAGACAACCAGCAACGTAAAACGAAAGAGTTGTCCGTCTCTTAAAAGCCCTGTGTCACGTCCTGCTTCTGCAAAGGGTAATCCATCCAGAACTGTTGAGACCCGTGTAACGGGGAAGCAAGCAGCTCAGGAAGCAAAGGCCGACCCTACCGAGCAAGTTCTTAAGGACGGAGACACACCCAAAAGGGAAGTTGTTGGGGATAATTTTCAGTCGACATCTCAGGTAATTGAATATTCTACACTTGCTTTTCTGATAACTGTAAACACGAAAACATATCTGGCATTTTCTAGTTGATTCAGTTACGAATTGTGAAGCTCTAGAGGCAAAGAGTCCTTGCGGGGAGAGGGGGGCAGGTTTTGTGTGTATGTCTTTACACATTAATTAAACCAATGTTAAGCACCTGACCAGCAGCCACAATCAATAGTGTTTTTTCTTTTTGCGCTATGCCCTCCAGGCGTAGAACATCAGTAGAAACAGGTCCATACAAGTTGCAATATCTTCTTGTAGATTTTCGTATCACACAACAACCAAATAATGTAACAAAAAACGAAACATATTTCCTTTACGATGCGGAACACTTGCTGATTGTGATTATTGTAAGTGAATTGACAAATAATGCGCTTTTTTCTTTTAACAGGAGTCCGCTGCTTCGGAGGCGGAGCTAGACTATTTCGTCGCTGAGATTCTCCAGTCGCAGCTGAACCTCGTTCAAAACGAGCCATCTCCAGAGAAGAGTCCTAAAGCTTTAAACTCACAACCTTCTACCATGAGCTCACCTACTGCAGGGCCAGGTAACTACATATTAAACATTTCTACGGCTACCAGACTTTCTATTCATTCCCGTTCAAAACCAGGAAAGGCCTCCACTATGTAAGCTTATTATGAATGGAACCAAGAAGAAAGTATGCAAAGATAGCATGCCTTTTCTAATTAATACGCATGCATATAGCCTTAATATAAACATTGCTAATTGGAATTGCTAATATTTAAAAACTGATCTTGGGACCATTTGTACTAGAACTTTAAAAAAAGTTTTCCTTTTGCCTTTTTAGAGGAATACTGACTTTCCAGTCCAACCTTGTTGGTATTGTTTTGGTTTGGTTCTTATTTGTGAAACAAATCTTCCCTTACAGCTCCTAAGCAAAGCACGTCATTCGTGGGCACTCCAAAAGACGCTACTACTGAGGATGCTGGTAGCGGCTGTCAAGAGGGAACCAACAGCTCCACAGAAGTTTCTAATGTCGGTGAAGCGGAGATAACGGCCGGCGACTCCAGAATCATTCAATCTCCTTCAACTCCGACTGGCATAGAGGATAACGAGAAAGCCGAAGAGACCGGCAGTACATCGCTCACTGCAGGTGACGTTTTGACCATCTTTTCAAAGGAGAATCCTCATATCGATTCCGGGGAGCTCATGGGAGTGCCCAAGCCTGTCCAAGATGGTCCATCTCCAACAGACTTAACCACCCCAATTAATTTTGACTGGGCTGATGGACGAAAGAGCCCTGGCTGCATGAGATCGTCTCCAGGTGCAACGAAATCTCAAGAAAAGATTAATTTGGCGGTTGAGCGTAAGAGTAGCAAGACGTCTATCGATGGAAGAAAATCATCTCGTACCCCGACAGCCTCTGAGTCGAGTGCAAATATTACCTACTTGTCAGCCGGGGATTCTGGAGAAGCTACCTGCTCAACCAGTAGGCCTTGCAGTAGTCGTTCCACTACAGATACCTCAATGAGCTTAAACCATCGGAAATCAGTTCAGAGGCCCTTGTCTGCTGCAAAAGTGCCAGAAAAATCAAGGTCGAGTCAGAACAATCCACATTCAAGCGCGAGGTCATTTTCTGATCCAAGGGTGTCTGATGCAACAAAGACACTAAGGCCAAGCAGAAAATCGTCTCATGGTCAGGTGCCAGTTAAAAGCGCCGAACGAAGTTTATCTTCACCCAGGGCGCAAAGTGCAACGAAAAAAGAACGACTGTCTCCGACGAATCTAAGGGGTGAGTTCAAAGATGAAAAAGGCTGTAAAATAGGCGGCTCCCAAGAAATGAGCGGAAGAGGCTCCTCAGCCACCTTGTCAAAGCGGTCAGTGAGCCGCAACTCATCCAAATCTGAAATAATATCTCCTAAACCTTCCGTTGTGAAGAAAGAACTGGAGAAGTCTAAGTCTAATGACAAGATACACCAAACACCGAATGAACAGAAAGGTGTGGTCAAGGCAAAATCTTCCTGTTATGAACGAGAAGAAAACGTTAAATCAAACGATAAAGGAACGATCGACGGACGCCAGAGTCAGAATAGCCCATCCACAAGCAGTCTGCCCACAAAAGAAGATTTGGAAAAACGTCCGAAAAGCGGAAGATCAATTAGCATGGAGAGTAATGCTTCTATTGTCAAGTCTGAGGAGCGCTTGAGTAACCCTCGAAATTCATTATCACAGGATTCACTAAAGGGGAGGGTACTGTCTCCACCACGAAAGAGACATCAACGTTCTGGAAGTGCTGGTAGTTTAAAACATTCTCCAAGAAAATTTGAAGTATTGGAGTCTTCGAAAACGTTGCAGTTTTCCTCTCCCTCTTACCCAGAGGTGCGATCGAGAAACTCGCGAAGCAAAACCTCATTGAACAAGATGGAAGTGTTAAACACTGATTACGTACAAAATTGCTGAAGTCCACTGTAATTGTAAATAGTTTCTTAGAGACTTCGACGCATCGACGGTTTTTTTTTCTCTGAATAAATAAGCGTTTGTTTTGTATACAAGTCACTTCGAGAAATCGCTTTTTATTTTGTAATGATTTTCAAAATTAAATGTTTGAAAGCAGTCATTGGATGTTTCATTTTTTAATAATTGAGAAAAGTTTCTACAAATAGCTGCACAAACATCTTTCCTTTACTAAAACACCTTATGGAAGAAAGCCCTGGATGAAATATTTTGCAAATAGCATATTATTTTATGGTAAACTTTCATTTTTTGCCAAACATTCGCTGCAGCTTGGATGAGTCTTTAGCAGAACCGAGGATTCCTCGCCAAAAAATGTCCAGAATTTGCGCGCCCTAGCGTAAAACCTTTACCTAAAATCCCAGAAAATTTTAGACAAAAACCGCGAATCTTAGGCCCGGTTCAGACGTCGAACTTTTCATGAGCCGAACCTAATTCGAATTAATATTCGAATTATAAGGCCGACCCAAATTATTTAGACCGGCTGAATTGATTCAGACGCCGATCTTAATTCCAGCCGAACTAAATTCAAAAGGAGAAAAATGCTCATTTCAGTCAAACTACTTACAAACTACGTTGTAATAATTTATGCATTGGGTTGAAGCCCTTCCAAAGTCGCGAAATTCCCGGCCGGGCCAGGCGAAAAGAACGAAAATATTATTTTTCTCTTTCAGTACACATTATTAAATATAAGTTAGCCTGTTCCAGGCGTCGGATAGTTGGAGGAGCAGATTAAGAAGACTAGCACGAAAACCGTTTGGGGTGGGAGGCGGGGAGGTTATTCCAAGATAAGTTCGACTTATTCTCTGGTGCCTTTGTTAACTTTTGTTTTACGGCGTTGTTCCTACTATCCGACAGCCTTGAACAGGCTAAGTGGAGTTAGTAAAGAAGAGGAAAGAACCGAAACACAGACGCGCACGAGCTACTTGTAAGAATAAGTTTTATTTGTCTAAAACAAGGATCCTCAAGGAAATCCCACATAGGCGTCATATTGAAATGTTCATACGCTGTTGTCTTAGTGACATTTTTCTAGCTTTTTCACCATATATAATTTGTTTGACTTGGCCTACAGAACGCTCCATATAAGGCAATACCTTGATGAGATAAACACAGACTTTATGTTTTTAAAACTATTTTTCACCTCTTTATCCAATACAAATTAGGTGAGTATTATTGCAACTTGCCGGTTAACAGGAATTTGGCAAAGTAAGCTGAGTCCTTCGGTTTAGTGACAAGTGGGATCATTAAAACCTCAGTAAATAACGTTTTCACTTGGCCCTTCATGAAATTTCAGAGTTATGATTAGTTTTCCGTCCCTGGCAAGTGAACCAATATATGCAATGACTGAGAAAATGCGGTCATTTAATCTTTTACTAGTCTTTTTTTTCACAAAAGAACATTAAAAAGAATTTACTCGAACTTCCTGGGATGAGGTGGTTATAGCTGACTTCAGGCGCATACATTTACATACCGTCTCATCAAATCAGGTGCGCAGACGTTAGTCTAGGTTGCTTCGAATAATTTTTTTAAATTTAACTCTTGAAATCATACTGTTTCAGACACAATCGGCACTGTGCCCCATCCGATTCAACTATCTGAAATACAATACGGATCAACTCGAAAACAAAAAGTATCCCGGTGGCTTCCTGAGAATGCCGACGGATGGAATATTTCTGAGTGTTCTCTTTCCAGAATACGATATAACAATATAAAAATAAATATTGAAGGTACCATTAATTAGGTTATCAATACTGTTCCTATTTTGAAACCCCGGCCCATCAGCTTCATTTCTCGTTTTATGTCTCTTTTCAAAAAAGCGTACACCAGGGGATTAACCGCTGAATTAAAGACGAAAAGTAGTTCAATAACCTTCCTTATATAGTCAGGAACGGCGCATAGATTGAAGACAGAACAGAAGCATCTGTAGTTTCCTCCAACGTGGCACAGAACGAAAATGAAAATAATAAGTATCAACATTTTTATTGAAGACGGTTTCCTTTCGTCACGGCTGTTTCTTCTTGCGTTTTTCTGTAGAGGAGGGAGGTTAAATCTGATCTGGGTCAAAGTAAACTCCTCCTTTCGTGAAATGCCTTTTGCAATGTAACACAAACGTCCAGCAACAAATATAAACAGTACGCTTGGGATAAGCTGAAATATTACAACCCTGATTGTTTCGAAGGCAAAGGTGAGGGAATCCCGCTCTTTTGAATAAATACAAAATGAAGGAAGTGTGAAGAAAATTATAGGCAAGACCCAAGCAAAGGCAACCAAATAAAACAATCGTCGCTGAGTCATGTACAGGGTGTATCGTAGAGGCATTGTAATTGCTGTAAATCTGTCTGCCGTTAAGACACATAAGTTGGTGGTAGAAGAAAAAATAAAAGTGTGGCTGACTTTGAACCATATTCCCTTGTGATCGGAGGTGAAATCTTGAAAAAAACTAGAGGCAAAGAGTAGCGGCAAATAACTCAATCCAACGCATAAATCGGCCAGTGCAAGAGACAGGACAAACCAGTTGGCTTTGACGTGTAGTCTTGGTCTTGTTGAGATCAAGTACGCGACAAACGAGTTCCCTAAGATACAAGTAAGAGTAAACGACCAACCAAGAACCATGAACCACCACATTTCTCTTCTTGGCTTAGTTCAACTGAGCCAAGCTCAGTTGTAGTCACACGACGACTTGAGTCAGTGATCAGCAGGTTAGAGAGACCTGAAAATGAAACTGTGTGTCAGTATTGGCTTCAACCCAAACCGAAGGCTCAAAAAGGATGTCAGTCGTTTCAGTCTTCCTTTTGAATCTAATGAAGAAATAAAACATTTAAATCAGCAAATATACCAGATCAATGTACACTTAACGAGGCAGTGCATAATTGCATAATAGTATATTAATTACAAATACATAATTATGTAAGTCTAATTCTCTGAGCGCAACATACCACTTGAAATGCTTTTGAAGAACATCAAACTTTACTAAGAATGTAGGCTGGCTCACTGTGTTTGCACTTTTGGCACTCAGCAAAAAAGAACGGCTAAAAAAAGCAGGAAGCAACAACGCATTGTTTTTACACAGGATGCTTTCTATAAGTAAAGTTGTTTGCCAAGACCCAAAATATACGTGTCATTGACGTCAGAAAAGATTTTGCACATTGCAAGTGATCTTCCAACAGGCCATTGTTTGTGCTGCTACTGGCCGGTATGTTTACACTAATTTTAACGAGTTTAAAAGATTTCATTTATTGAATACTCTTCTGACATGATCAAGTGCTAGCAAACCATCAAGTGAAAATAAGGCCGACATACATATATATTTATAGTACAATGCCTATCTTTAAATATTTGCTCTGTATAAAGTTCCGGCAGTATTGAAGCAAAAATATTTATTCCACGGTATCTTTTTTTGGCGGAAAGGATTTTAAATTTTATTACCAATCTGCTTTCGTCAACAAATCATTCAACTTATCCATCGAATAAACGATTTTTTTGGCCTAACAAGTTGCACCTCCTTCATCTAATCTAATACAATCCCCGCTCGACGGGCCTCCAATGCGTGTCGAACAAAAAGTACGTAAGTGGCTACCACTTGACCGAATATAAGAGGCATCCACCATGGAACTGGTAGGGAAAAGGGGCTAAGCTGCTAAAAATGAGCCAAAATGCATCACATTCTCTCAAAACCCAACACTGGCGGAAATGTAGTATACCGCACACTCGAAGTCGCATTTATTAAACGAAAGTTCCGTATACCCATTAGATAAAAATAACTGATTTCTCTAATGCCTAAATTTTCAAGATTTTCACTGAACTATATCAAGTCTAAGACAAGATCCGGAACTCTTCATTATATTTGTCGGTGTGGTTTTGCATTTGGATCGTTTTCTCCTCAAACCGTGGCCGACCTTGCAGGGGGTCGCGTTGGCTTGATCGGCAGAATGGGCTTTCCGCCGGTGCATCTATGACTTCCTTGCGAGAATGAATGAAAGCGAAACTTTTCAGCACGAGGAAGACAGCAGATGTGACGTCATTGCGAGCGTTGACCTCGTTAATTCCCTTTGGTCTAACACCAAAACAGGTGGCGCTAACGGGCGTGTTTTAACTGAAATTAAGGAAACAGTATAAACAACAAAATCATGGCGATATTTCTGACCGTCAATTATTTTCCTCTCCATCGAGCCAGCACCACAGTTTCCCCCTCGTAGGAGATCCCGATTTAATAGAGGTGCAGAGATGCCAATCTCTAGAGACGTCAAAACTTTCACTGTTACGTTATTGTAAAATTAACTATTCGACAACAATTTTCCATGGTCTGTACTCTTATGGACAATAGAAATGACGTCAGAATGGTCAAAACTCTAGAGGGACCACGAACCGCTGGCGAGTGGTTTCACTGCAAACTCAGCCGTATATCTCAAAAGTAGGGACTTTTAAAGGTGATGTTACACGAGACGATTACAACGACAATTTTAAGTGCAACACAGCGTTGCAACATTGTTGCGACATTCGAATGGTTACAACATTGTTCCAACATTGCAAGGCTGTGTTGCGCCAAAAATCGTCGTCGCGAATCGTCCCGTGTAACATCACCTTAAGATCCTACGACGCGGACTGCAACAACAATAGGTTTAATAAGCAAAACAATAACTTCGCACATGCATCACACTTTTTTGTACATGTCTTTCCCGTTTTTGCACGACTACGACGTGAAAATGCCTAATTTCGCGTTTTAAGGTGATGTTACTCGGGACGATTTGCAACGACCATTTTCAGCGCAACACAGCCTTGCAATGTTGGAACAATGTTGCAACCATTCGAAACAATGTCGCAACAATGCTGTAGTGCTGTTTTGCACTGAAAAAAATGATAAAATCGATACCCTGTTTAAGACAAAAATCCCGAAAAACATACCCTGGCTGGCCGCACGTCCCCATTAAACCCTTATAAGGGAGTATCCCCCACCCCCGGGGGGCTAACCTCTCAACTCCCTTTTCAAGATGTCTTTTAATACATTAAATAATCCGTAAATAAGCTTGTTTACATCTTGAATAAAGTCAGTGTGTATGTATGTATGTACTGATGTATGAGCAAATTGCGAGGAAAATCAGTGCAACAGCTACAGTAGTCTGCAACACAGCCGTTTTTAGTTTCGTCACGCAACTTTCCTCCTCACTAAAAACGGCTGTGTAGCAAACTATGCAACTAGCCTGCGTGGCAGGCTAACTATGTAACAGACAGCTACTGTATCCTGTATGGATCAATAATTTTTCAGAGTTTTGTTCCGGGTTGCACGAAAATCGAAACAATCTGGATTGTACGCGTGTCTTTTAATGCGAAGAAAGCGTGACTCTGAAAGGTGTCACAGTGATATGTGTATCCCCGTGATATGTGTATCCCCATACACATATCCCTAGTGATATGTGTATCCCGGGTGGGGATACAATAAACACTGATGCTCATCCAAGACACAATAAGGAAATATCTTCTCTTGTTAAAGGAAATATCGTCGATCTCATCGAACATAACTAGTAACACAACTAGGCTTAAGACAGGAATCAAACAACATGCAAAGATGGAATATTGTGGCGCTCGCAGAAGGGATACATATATCACTGACCCGGCGCAGAGATACGTGTATCCCCTGTTTTTTCTTCTCTTGCCAAAGGAAATATCGTCCATATAATCTATCAGAACAACTAGTAATCCAACTAGGTTTAAGACAGGAGTCAAACAACTTAAAAGGTGGATTATTATGGTGCTTGCTGGGGGGGATACACATATCACTGAACCAGCGCAGGGATATGTGTATCCCCTCTCTATTTTCTGACTATTCGAGTTATCCCTTGCTGAATGAAGTTTTGTCAGTCATACTTATTTAAAGTGACCAGTGACATATGAATTATAATCACGTTGTATAAGGAGAGGAGCGAGAACGAATGTTTACATCAACATTGCGGCCCACGAAGAAGTAAAGTCGCCAGAGACAGCTTTGCGATTATTTTGTCTCGAATCGTTGCTCTTTTGTCGATTGTGTTGCTCGTAATCTTGAATCATTTGTAGTGTCTTTGACGATGATTTGCAAAATTCACAAAAACAACAGAAATAAAACCGACACTTGTTTGGAGGGGTGTAGCCTGTTCCAGGCGTTCAGATAGTGGGGAGCGGTGCGAAGTAAAAAGGAGCGCGAAAAAATAAAAGCGAGGGAGGAGGAGAGTTGAGAACAGTCCCCCTCTACTTTTTATCGCTTTCTTTACTTCGCACCGCTCTCCACTATCTGAACGCTTGGAACAGGCTAGGAGGGGTGGGGGGTAGGGGATACACCACAGGAAAAAATAACCGATTCCCATTTTTGGATATTTTAGGGAATTTAAAGAATACCCACAAAAATCCCAAATTTGGAAGAGTGAGACAAGTCCCAATCAGGGAACTTGGTTGGGAATTCCCTGGTTGGGACTTGTCTCACTTTGCCAAATTTGGGATTTTTATGGGTATTCTTTAAATACCCTAAAATATCCAAAAATGGGAATCCGTTATTTTTTCCTGTGCACATTTCACTGGCAGCCATATTGGAGGGATACACATATCACTAGGGATATGTGTACGGGGATACACATATCACGGGGATACACATATCACTGTGACACAGGAACTATTCACTTGACCACGATCAGCGGTTATTGGACGTCAACAAGAAGCGTGTCATGTACGCAACACTTATTTTGTGGCTCCTGTCTTCCCAGACAAAAAGAACAAATATCGAATATGGTGCCTGTTCTTGACAATAATTACCGTGGGACAAACAACATATTATGAGGTGGGTAACACCTACGGCTGTTGTGTAATTTATGGAGATTCTATTTGCAACGAAATACGGACATTCATAGATTTTATTGGCATACACATCCTGATTAAATCGTACGTGCCTTATATATAGCACACGTCCGACTACTTCTTTCAATTTACCATTTGGTTTATACTACTGCCGGATTATGAATTGACTACATTATTTGAATTGCTTTTTCCTGTTTACGGCTACAAGAAAATACTATGTGATTGGATAATTAAGAAGAGATAGGACAGGGAAGTCGACAGAAACCATGGGCTCCTATTTCAAAATGAACACAACAACCATAAACTCAAACTTGCTAGTAGTGGTATTAAAGCAGTAAGGTGGCTCGTTACAGTTTTTCAGGGTCAACACCTCCAAAGTTTGAGCATAAACTACGTTGCCATGAGCAAAGATTTGGAAAAATTGCCACCACAGTTGTATTAGATAAAGATGAAAATTTGTTATGATCTGGGTTGCAATGACATCGGAGTTGTCATAGCAACGAAATGACGCCATTACCTATTTTACTTGCAGCAGTATTTCTCGGCATTGGGAACTGTTCTTCCAAAATCGTTTACGGGAGCTTTTTCCTCCATCAGCTGCCTTGGTGTTTGTGAAGTTTAAGCGAAATCTGTAAGAGCATTATCAGTGGTTAGAAATACAGTTAAAAATGGACAATCTTGATGTTTGGTCGTTATCTGTGGAAAATGAAGCGTTTTTGACATGCAACTACACCTCATAGTAGTTTAAATCTTTTAAAGAACGTGTGTGAAGGATCATGGAGATAGCTCCAGCCAATTGCTAGAAAGAAGGATTTGATGAGTATGCAGGCGCTCTTGTTAGCGGATGTGTAAACATTTGGTCTACTTTAACAAATTAGTAAAAAATTTTAAAACTGCTTGATAGATTTTTTTTCTTTAAAAAATTGAGCTTCTTGAGAATAAACATCATTTTAGGAGACCTTTGAGTCTCAAGATTATTGATATATTGTAAGGCAGCAAAATAAGGACTACAATTTCGTAATATTTATCAGAAGTTTCATGTTTAGAAGTGAAAGCCTCTTATTACTCAAGGTACTGCCTCCAAGTTTCATTTTCACATGAACAGCAGTAACTAACAATGCATTTGAAATATGCAAATCTGCTAGCTATTGTTGTGCATGAAAATATGAAACTTGGAGACAATACCCAAAAATATTGAGAGGCTCTCACTTGTAAACACAAAATTTCTGACAAAATATTAGCGAATTGTAGCCCTTATTATTTTATTGCCTTACAATATATCAATAATCTTGAAACTTAAAGGTCATATAAAAGGATGGATAGTCTCAAGAATCTCTTTAATCTCTTTAAAAAAAAATCTATCAAGCGGTTTAAAAATTATTTGCTAGTTTGTTAAAGTAGACTGAAATGTTTACAAAACCGCTAACAACAGCACCTCGATACACACTAAACAAATCCTTCGTTCTAGCAATCAGCTGGACCTATCTCCAAGATCTTCCGCTGCATGTGTTTCTAAAAAGATCTAAACCACTATGAGGTGAAATTGCATGTCAAAAGCGCTTTGTTTTCTACAGAAAACGGCCAAACATCAAGATTGTCCATTTTTTACTGTATTTCTAACCATTAAACCTTCATCCCGAAATATCTCGATAATGCTCTCACAGATTTTGCTTAAACTTCATGAACATCAAGGCGGCTATTGGAACAAAAAGCTTCTGTAAACAATTTTGGAAGAACAGTTCCCAGAGCCGAGAAATACTGCTGCAAGTAAAATAGGTAATGGCATCATTTCGTTGATATGACAACTCCAATGTCATTGCAACCCTGATCATAACAAGTTTTCATCTTTATCTAATACAACTGTGGTGGAAATATTTCCAAACCTTTGTTTATGGCGAGGTAGTTTATGCTCAAACTTGGAAGGTGTTGATGCTGAAAAACTGTATCAAGCCATCTTAACACAACAATTCATCAACTTTACCATCCACTTCCATTTTTCAGTTGTCATGTAGTAGATTTAGACTTCAGTCTGTTTTAGTGATTCATGTAAAAGTAACTTTTTCCTTGTCATTGATGAGCATTCTGTGTTAAACAGTGTTTGCACGTGTTGCAACTATATATTATCCAGAAATTTTTGAGCTCTGGATTGACTTTCTGAACTGTTGTTATCAGGAAAATTAATAATAATTATTATTATCGTGTGTTCTTTGTACTTCGAAGGGCCTTTTTTGTCCATAACCGGTTATTTACAAAATGCTACAGGCTGAGATGTAGTCTGATTAACTTTATTGCTAAATCCTTTCCCTGGTTATTTCATGCCACTACATGAACTCTTTTGGCGGTAACAACGGGTTTTGCTACGTGTTGAATTCATTTCAAAAATAGCCCCTTAATCCCACTAAAAAAACAAATTTAAACATATTTCTCGTTCTTTTAAGCCTTTCCCTCCAAAGATACAAGTTTTGGACTTTGCCAATAGGCAGCGAGCCTGGAATGTAGGTAACGAACTCAAACGCAGCAAATTAGACAAGAAGTGAAACCAGTGTAAACTTTTGGCAAATATTATTCTTATTTTTTGACAAAGTGTAATAGGAAAGTTTGGAGGATCAAGATGTTTATAAAAAATGTGAAACATCTGCAACATCTGCAAAATGTTTCACTGTACAAGTTTCTTTAAACATTTGTTTTGTCAAAAATTTGGTTAGGTACCTTACACAAACAGAATATTTGTGGATCCAAGGTATAAAGGAACGTATCACAGAAAGAAACAGCCAAATAAACATAACTCCCACAAATATAATCCCTATATTCTTTAACAACACTCACTCTCTCTTATTACTATTGACAGCTTACGTTTCTCAAATATCTGACAAATACTTTGTAAATGTCAGGGCTTGAAATACCTGCTGGTTAACAGACAATGTCCGGCCAAGATGACCATTTTTCTGACAAAGCTTCAGTTGGCTGGTCATTTTGATTGGGTCAAGTGCATGGCTTTCAAATAAAATTTACGACTGGAACAATAAATTTAGTCAATTTAAATAACTCTGTAATTTATAAAAACAGTTAAATCATAAAATATTATAGCTGCTTGCAGATATAAATTCAGAGAATACTAATGAGACGGTCTCCTTCTGTGGCTTTGTGAATACCAATATTGTCAGCTGTTTGCTATTTTTCAACAATTGACCAGTCAGAAATGGGCCATGACCAAGCTAAAACTTGTTTGGCCAATCAACATGACAGGCCACTGTCCGAAAATTATTTTGAGCCTGAATTCTATAAGTGAAACGTAAGATAAAAAAAGGAATAAGCAGAGATGGTCGTGCCAATGAATTTGTTTTCTTACCAGTTCTTGTCACACATTGGGTACAGATTTTAATACTGTTTGGCTCTCAAATAAGGATGATGTTTTGAGCTCTCTGGAACAGTGTTTAAAATTGGGTATTTTCTCACGATAGTATTAATATTTTGTCTCTTAAGCAATTCAAGCTTGGCACCACTTTGCCAACCCTTTGTTTGGTCTTCATGCTTCTTGATGGCTCTGTGAAAGCACTGTAAAGGAAATTTTATTTGAATCTACTATAAGTTATGGACTAAGCTTTTCGCTCAGATCATAGGCGATAAATCTGATGGAAGAAAACAGAGTTCTACACAAAAAACTCTTTTGTCAAAGAGTAATTTGTGGTAGCTAACCTGCATGCACACATTGCCTATTTTCTCTGCAACAAGGAAGTATGAGACATCTGCACTCAGGCTAGTGGTAGCTTACAAATTATTACACAGTATCTACTCCAAAACTTTTTGATAGTGAGGTAAACTTGTAGTTTTTTAGTCTGCTCTGAAATGTATTTTCATCCCACATTTCACAGAGGGAAACAAGTTAATCTTGTAAATCTGGGCCAGGACTAGCTAGACTTGATTATTATCATGTGTACAATTGGTCTCGAATAGGCACCCTTCATATATAAACTATTGTTTCACCTTCTTGGGTTATCATAGTAGGGATTATAATCCATCCTGCTTTCATGTTTATGGTTTGATAGATATGTTACAAACTGAATTCATATTTCAGTGTTGTTTTGTTTTTAGGATGCGTTGAAATGGCTGTGAACGGCATCAAACCCGATCATACTGTGTTTTGTCCCAACAACTGCTCAGTAAAACACAACGAAATGATCATTGCATTGAGTGGGATTGCCGATGCCTGCAGGAATCCGCCAGACTTAGGGGCCTTAAAAGTCGCGCTTTACTCTCATCTGCAAACGGGATGGAATGCGCAGAGCAATGTCCCGGATGCCCTTGCGGAATTCCGCTTTCCTTTGGTACAGTGGGCGTGTGTGTTAGGCAGAACTCAGGCTTTAAGCTGGCTTCTTACAAAGATGAAGTTCAAGGCATTTGTCGTGGCTGAGCGAACCGGCGAAACAGGTTTACACCGAGCTGTGAGATTGCTACATCTTGTTAGAAGCCGCGATGCGACCCCTCGGTCGGTGGAATTCATTTCCAACCAGTTCAGTTTGGTGTTGTATACGCTCACTGAACAAGACCCTCATGGATTGTTTATAAGAGACAAAGTACAAGGCAACTCTGCTTTTCATATTTGTGCGCTATGCATAACCCAACAAGGGTCCATTAACAGTGAGTTAGAGTACTATGAGAACTGTATGAAAATTTTGCTTGAACGCCTCTCTAGTTTGCAGACAATGGAAAAGTTACCTAGAGATGCGCTGAAGAAAGCAATTAATCTACAGAATGACCGTGGCGATTCTATTCTTCATATACTCTCGCGTAGCAACGTCTCCGTCAAGACTGTGAGATATCTTTTGTCGGATTATCACGAAATTCTTTACAAGTTTACGAAAAACGGCGAAAGTCAAACCCCGCTTGATGTTGCTCGAGATCGAAAGGCCGACCTTGTTGAGAAAGTAATCCTGGACTCTGCAGGCCTCGGTGTGGAGCAACTAGCACGGAAATACCCTGATTTATACCAGCTCTATACCCAGGACAATGTAGAGGAGGCGTCCCACACTGCTACCACAGTTCTACCTGCCAAAAACTCTGATCACAACGATACTACAGCGCGCGGCCAACTGGATAAGGCGGATGATGTATATAAGGGTTATAGTCTGCGCTTAACTAGTTTTCTCCCTAGAGAAGGATTCTATCGTCAGAGTCCGTCACAGGGTATACTTTCTTCTGATGACAATTGCTCGCAGGATGAAATGGGTAATTCTCCATCTCTTCTTGAAAGCACTCCAGTCTCTTGCATTTCTCCAACTATTTCTTCTAGTGAGATCGTAAATTGCAGCCATTCTAACGTCAAAAATGATTCTCAACAGAGCGTCTCAACAAGTGCGTTGACACAGAATAGTTGTGTTTCTGTGACTGTCGAAAATAGCGTTTTAATAAACCTTCAGGAGGACGAAACAGATGATGAAGATCATAACGTTGTTGATGTGCCATGCGTGGTAAATTGCGCCATTGATAGCTTGGAAGTAAATGTGCCTTACAGTTCAAACACACTGGACGAAAATTCTCAGTTTTCCGAATCTGTGTTGCCACTGGACAGTGAAGGTGTTGATATCCCAGAATCCGCTATTGGAAACATAGCGTCACAGGAACAAGACACGTGCTCCGAACAAGATGAGTCTTCATTAGCACGTGAAGATGGCTCGAGCAGCTCTCTAGCAAAGATCATTCGAGAGGAAAGTGACGTGGCCAGTATGTTAGTAGCGCGGCTTCAAGACAAAAAGGAGCTAAATCGCGCTGAACTCCGCAGGGCTCAGCGAGAATTGACAGAGAAACAGGCTAGAGAAAAAGAAGCGAGCTCTACTCTCCAGCAACTTCAAGCAGAATTGAAAAATGTTTGTACTCAAAAGGAAAATTTAGGGCGAAGAAGAAAAGAATTACTAGAAGAACTCAAAAGTATTGAGGGAAACATTTCTCAGCTTCAAGAAGAATCAGTTGGACTACAATGTAGAGTGAATGATCAAGCTTCTATCACGGAGAGCTTCAGAAAAGATCGAGAAAAGGCAGGCGAAACGTGCGCTTGTCTAAAACGAAAGTTCACAGAATATAGCCAAGCCTTAAGTGATATTTCCTCTTCTTGTGGAGAGTCCACAGCCAAGAAGGAACGCTACGACGACGAATAAAACGTTAACTGGTTTATTGGCCATTTTGAGCTAGACTTTGAGTACGAGCAGTCTCTCAATTTTTTCTGTAGTCCGTCGAGCGAAACGCGCGAGACACAACAATAACCACGCGCGTGGCTGAAGGGGCTGCCGCCCGCGTTTCTCGCGTCTCGCGGCTTCGATGCTCGACGCTCGCGCGTGCCTGCACTCCCCTCAGCAAATCTGAAGAAAACGAGATACTGCTCGCAGTCTAAGCTAGACTGTTCACAGCCCCCTGTTTTCCCGCAAGATCGTCGAGAATGAGCGTTTACCATCATTAGCAGCCCTTTTTTTATCGTACCGGAGGGGGGTGGGGGGGAGCGCTGGGCGTCGGGTTTAAAGAAGACGAGTCCCCGAAGTAGATGACAAAGTCATCTTTAAGCTAGACCCAGTCAAGACGCTCGACTGTGGTGCTCGTTCTTGACGATCTCACGGAAAAATAGGGCTCCTTGGGACTGTAAATAGTCTAATTAAGTTTGAGAATGCGCCCAAGACTGGGTAGGATTTTTGCCAAATTGCACCATGGGACTGTTTTGTTGGACGAAGTTTGATCCAGTTTCGAAAGCAGCCTCGTAATAGCCAGTAAAAGAAGCGACAGTCTCTTCAAAACACTCCCGTGGTGCATTTCGACAAAACACCAACTTTGTGTCATGCTCAAGGTCAAAACGGTGAATTTCCGGCCAGAAACGGAGGTATAATAATAGTCGTTTTTTGTCTAGAAGGAACAAAACCAAATACAGGAAGCATTCAGTGTAGAAGATCCGTTTTTCCTTAGCCCGTTTTCTATAAGCTTCACTCTCGAGATTGCTAACCTTAGACATAACTCTAGGGTGAAAAAAGTACCCCTTTCGACCTGGAGGAGTATCCTCGTATAGTCCATTGTAGGGGGTATCTCTTCGGGTTTTGTAGTCGGTGGAAATCAGTAGACAGCTTTTATGAAAAAACAATCATTAACCGAGTTAACCGAACCGCTTGTTTTTCACAGTATACTGAGGCTTCAATGAGTTTTGGTGTGAAAAGGAGCTTATGATTAATTAAGTGTTTCGCTAACTTTTCGAAATTAGTGTACGTCTCACACTTGTTCGTAGACTAACAGTCTTGTCAGAGACTAATATTCATGCAACAACTTTAAGAACGTGAAATAACTTTATATTGCTTGTTCATTCTCTATAATGTTTGTGAAAAGTCCGCTTTGAAAAAATCGCAAACTTAAGCTTCCAGGAAAATGATTCTTCTGACACAAATTGAGGCTTTGCCTGGCACTGACATCGCTTATTTAAATGACCTTTAATTTTCTTTACATCTGACTGAAAAAGTACCCTGGGTACCAGAAGTTTTTCTCGCGTGCGGTGGGAATTTTCGCGCGGGTCACTATAAAGACTTGACAGAAACTGGAAACCGCGCTAGAAAAGTCTCTGGCACCCAGGGTACTGAAAAAGTAGCCTGCGAATAGCAGACGCATTTCCGGTCGTCGTTTCAGAAGCGACGACCGGAAATGCGTCTGCTGTTCGCAGGCTACTGAAAAAGATGCTCCCGCTGACTTAATTTTTACGGTAAAGATTTGCAGTGTTTGTATGGAAGACACTACCCTAGTCCCAGAGGTTTTTCTTGAAATTGTTCTTGGCGAAAGAGGGAGCGAGCCACGAAGAAAAAGGAGAAGAAAAATTTCAAGAAAAACCTCTGACACCAGGGTAGGAAAGCGCAGAATGTGGAAAAAAGTACCTCATCTTCTTACTATTTCGAAGAAAATAAATATAATAAACTGACGTTTGTCGCATTTTGTTAGCTCGCTTTTGTTTAAGTAATCAGGGCTGGTTTTGCGCGTGTCTTGACGTGCTTAAAGTGTGGTTCCCAGGGAACGAGTTGCATAAATCTTAAGCTGGACCCGGTTGTTCAAAGGCTGTGGAGAGCGCTATGGGGCGGAAAAGTATTAGGGAAACCAATTGCGTTATTCACTGGATAGTGATTTATACAGTGGATATCGTTCTTCAACTTTTGAACAACTGGGACCTGATCGACAAAGTCGTCTGACGTTGACGCATCCTGATGTAAGGGCACAACGCGGTCAAACGTCTGAGCATGCGCGAAAATTTCCGCGGGGATCGCTTTCGATTTAGAAAGGCTGCATGTGGCTACGTCTTCTTGCGAGCAAGAACAGGGAAATTTTCTTCGTATTTCAAGGAAGTTCATTGGCGATGAATAGGAGGAATAAGAGGTACGTATAGCATGAAATGTAAGTATGGGTAAACTCCCCTTTGTTGACATTCCCCGACCGCTCGTATCAGAATTTGCTCTTGGTGATCAATGCCGGCGGAATCGTGGCCGCTGAAAATATAAGCTTAAGTTTAAATAGTCTAAACTTCCTGTAATACTTTTATAGTAACACTGGCTTGAATGCTGTCTTATAGATGGTATTTTTATTGAACGAAACCATATCTTTTTGGTTCTGGTTCCTTCGACAAAATACTGAGTCCCTCTTAGGGGGCAGGAGGGGGAGGGGTGGGTCTGTTATCCCTTATCCCCGGAACTCTTAAAACAGGTATCTCTTATACCTTAAAATTCCACGAATGTTATCCCTAAAAGTCGGGGAACGCGTAGGGGGAGGCACTGGGAGGAACTTGCCCTCCCCCCGCACTTTTTCTGCGAAATCATAAAACAAATGTTCGCTAAAAACGGGTAGAGAATAAAGAAGCTGCTGAAAATATGCAATAATTTTTGCGATTGTTACGGCAGAGGCGCACTATTAGACCCGGTGATCCGTTTCCAGAGGTGACCGGCCGGAATCTAGTGAAAGAGCGCGAATCGATGATAATTAATGTAGAACCAGGAAGTACTAAAACTTTCTAGTTTTAGTAATGGTAAGAAAAATTAGTGAACTCGGTTAATGATGAAACTTTATCCAACTTTCAACTGTAAACAGGTAAAAACAAAAGCCTTACCTTTGAAGTATTTCGCTTACTTTAGAGCATATTTCTGACGATCGTTCAACTATATTTTACCTGACACTAGTTTCTGCAACACAGCGGACCCTTGATATATACATGTATAACGAAGGGCCAAGGGACCATTGCTGGTTTGCACATGACGTCACGAAAGTCATGTTGGTGGTGTGTTGGTGGTCAGAACAAAAGCATTTCTCTCTTCTGGGAACTAAACCCTATTTCCATATGAATTCTTCGAGAAAAATTCTATTGTATTGACCACTAACACAACACCAACATGGCCGCCTTGTCACGTGGTTGCAAGCCAATGATTAGGAGGTTTCGTTATATCTACGAAAGCCGAGAAGGGACTTCCGACTTCTGACTTCTGACTTTCGAGTTCCGACTTCTGATTTCGGACTTCCGACTTCCAACTTCGGAGTTCTCATTTCCGACTGTATAATTAACATCACTGTTTCCGGTGCGACTCAAGTGGTGGCCGTGACCCCAGGCTTAGCAGCTTATATCACTATACTACCAGTAGTTGCAGTACCTTCGTGTTAATATGGATGGGGAGGTAAGCTGACTTTTGCCTTTCTTATTTTGTTTGAGTGTTTAGAACATTTTAATTTTATCTACTGCCAAACATTGGGACTACCAAGTGGGTTTCAAAGTAACATGAAGAGTGAAAAATAATCATGGCGTGTTTTCATAGCAAACGCGTGTTTTTATAGCACATAAGTAAATTTCTTCTTGGCAAAAATAGGGGATAACGACGGGGGATTTAGTACCGTAAATAAATACTGAGTTGGTTTGTTGAGCCAAAAGGTCCTATATATTGATATAGCGACGGTTCGTTGCGTGATTCTCCCTTTCTTTCGGTAGACTCTATCAAGCCCTGCATTCTCAGTCATCCTACAGCCCGTGGGGCGGGGGGGGGATACTGCCATATATGGGCTATATAGGTATGTGCCGCTGTGAAGGGTATTATTTTTCAGGAAACTGATCAGTTGGTTGAAGATTTTATTTAGACTAGGGAAACAGTTACTCTAGGATAGGGGGATTTGGGGAGTTTACTCTAGTATAGGGTAGCACTAGCTCTGGTATAGGTTAAGGGTTCCAGGGTCCCAGCAGCACATCCCCACCCAGAAATTCCTAAAGTACCCCCCCCCCCCTCCCCTGGGTCCTACAGATCTATTACAGATCAATCAGATCGATGTATTTTTTTTCTTTTTTTATTACTCATGGCGAGAATTGAGATTGGCGGTCTGCAAATTCCAACTGACAACCATCGGCTCCTGTGACAACCCAGTCTTTGTTTCCTGTTTTTATTGCGTATGTTTTAGTCTAGAGGTATGTTCAGACTATACCGGACAAATTTTGCGCCAGCACAGAAATCATATAGGATAGCACTTCTGTTCACACACAAGAACGGTTGTGGCAGCGTGATTTCTGTGACGAAGCGAAGCTGCGCCTTGCCGATTAAAGAGTCATATATCGAGAGTTCACACTATAGCTGATAGCTTATCGTCGCGTCACGGTGAAAAATAAAATATATCCGGTATCAGTGGCGGATCCAGGGGAGGCCCCCTCTTATTTTTATACCAACTGAGGACCGAAGGGCCGAAATTTTGTCTTTTTTTTAGACCGGCCCCCGCTTGTCTTAGAATCTGGATGACCGCCTCCTCCCCACACTTATATGGACCCGCCTCTGCCGGTATAGTTTGAACATAGCCTAAGGCTCAAGTAGAATATCGAATGGCAGGAATAATTTTCTGTAATATTTTTTAAGGCTCCATTAAATAGGAAAGGCTTTTTTTGTTGTTTTACTACTGCAGGGATCTTCAGCTTAGGAGGTTCGACTTAACCTCCTGCCGCCCATCAGATGGACCCCGTCAATATTCTCATTCAATAGGCTATGTGAAGTTTCAGATCGTGTAAAAACAGTTGTAAATGGATAAAAGGGTTATATTATTATTTTCGGCGTCGAAGGAGCGGTGGTGAGGCAGTAAGCCCCATCGGGGAGCCCTAGCTTAGTTGTGATAGCAAGCCTGGTGTTTTATGCTTTTCGGGAGTGATTGCTTCGCTTACAGGTAACCTAGATATTTCGTCGAGAAGATTCTGGCGTAGAAACTACCCTCCTACAAACTCTCCTTTAATCCAATTCTTTCAGCACTAAGTCCTCACTTAAGCGAAATGACGGGTTATGGGAGGGGCGGGTGGGCAGTTTCCGATGCTCGAGGCTTGCTAACCCGTCAAAACACGGTAACCAAAAACCTTGAAATGGTTAACCCGGATTAACCTTTTAAGACAACGGTCCCCAAGAAAAAGCCCACTAAGATCTGAAACGCTCTTCATCTGCTAGTAGTTTTCATCTTGAAACAACAAACTAGAAAATCCGGATATAAAACAAGAGTATTCACCCATCATTTGATCAATTCAAAACGATACGAGTTCCACCCGTTGCCATAGAAATGTCACGAAATTCTTGCAATGTGGGAACGCGTCTTATTATTATGGTCTGAGCTTGGTCCCAAGGGACCTGGTGCATTGTTATTTCAACTCGTGAACTGAGCAGTGAATATCCGGAGCGATTTTGCTTCCTTCGATGTTTCTTCTCATGTGTGACTGAAAGTGCTACAGAATGGATTGCGAATTTGAAGGGGAACGCAGATTGGTGTGTAGATTTGTTTTGCAAACGTAATTTGGTTTAGGTTTTTGGTGGAATTTCTTGAGGCTGGTAAACATTGAGCAATTTTCACGTTACAACGTGTGCGGAAAGAAATTTTAGGGTAATGTGCGTTACTGTGTTGATTCGCGAAATCTTCTAACTCCTTTTCATTAAAATTTCCGTGTTTATCGCAGAGGAAACAGAACCGCAGGAATTATAACGACGATACAGATGACATTATTGAAGGAAAGCGTACGTTTAGCGTGGAAGAAAAGCTAAACAGTGAGAAATTTGCCGAGGGTGATTTTGTAAAGAGACTCAGTGGAGACGGTTAGTCCAAAGGAATTATTTGGCTGAATAAAAAAATTGCAGTTGAAAACTCGCTTGCTCACATAATGTTTTATTATTGTAGAAATCAACCTAAAGTATATACAGGAGAATGGTTTCACTTCACCAATTCTAATAAAAAACACTGAGGGACTTGATATGCGGTACGTATGCAATCTGTGAATGCACAAAGCCGATAGCATGATCGTAGGTTTCAGAGAGAATGTTTGTTTCAAGTTGTCCAGTTTCTCAATGTTCTCAAGTAAAAGTTCAATTATATTTACTACATTGTTATTTAGGGTTCCTAACAAAGATTTTACAGTCGAAGATGTGAAGAATTTCGTCGGTAAGCCGTTCAAGCTAATTTGAAATTCTCTGATTACATGTAATATTTTTCGTATATGCCCTCAATTGCATTTGAGCTTATTAAAACTTGCATCGGTTAAAATTGTTGATGTCGGTTCTCTTGTTAAGGCTGTCTGTTGACATTGGTTATTAGGGGCTCGGAGAATTGTGGATGTAATAGATGTCAACACACAGCAAGCTTTGGAAATGACTCTGCAACAGTGGGTGAAATATTTCACCAGCGAACAGAGAGAGGACATTTACAATGTTATAAGCTTGGAATTTAGCCACACTAAACTGGAGGATCTGGTGGAACCACCTCACTTGGTGAGCAAGTTGTATTTTTTAAGGTTTTTTGTTCATGAAAATGTATACTTTGTTCTTTATTTATGGTAGGTTTTCGGAGTTTTGGGCTTTGTGTGTGACTCGTTTACTCTGTGTAGCACTTACTACTATTGGTTGCGTTTTAAACACTTAAACTTAATTTAATTCAATAATTGTTATTTTCCGTTAACATTTCTTGCTAAAAATCGTCTTCCGTTGGGATTAATAAATATCTTTTTGACTGTAAGTGGTTGGTGATGTTTTGAACACCCCAGTTCTATTATCACAAAGCTAACTACATAGGTTGTATTAGTGCCGAATGAAAATTCAGAGAAACTTCCCCAACCAGGGGCTTTCCACATTGAGCTCCCCAAACTCTACTTTGCTCAGCTCATTATCGTGCTGTGATGATTTTAACCGGAAAAGGACGGAAAGCAAAATCAGGAACTATTCATGCCAAGAACTGCTTCTTAGAGCTGAAAGGTGCCCTGGAGCTCTTTACTATTCACACGCCCTTTAAAAACAAAAACCCGAAAACTATGATAAGGAAACCAGAAGCCAGTTTCGTACCTCTGAAATTTTCGGGTTCAGTTTCTTTAATTTTACAACATTTATCCAATGTAGCTTTGTTCTAGTGTTGTAAAGCTACGGCAGGGACATTTTGGTTGCGAGTGTTGAAAGAATTTTGATGCTCATACTCGCACTTTAAAAACGAAGAATAATGAAAATAATTATAAAACCAAATTTCTTCCATATCATCTCGATAAAGTCCCTTGTGTAATCTTCGTCCGTGTACATGTAATAAAAATATATCTTCTTGCGGCGGTTAAAAACACTGTGGCTTCTTTTTCAAAGTGGTGCGTAAATCTTCTTCGTGCAATTTTGTGCGTCACAGCCCGAACTTCTGTTGTGTACATGATTTCAGCGTGGTTTTCAACTTGCTTAAAATTGTACCCTGTGTTTACGTTTAAACATAAAAATTTCCTCGCTGTTCTTCCGATGTATGCGAATTTTATTGGAGAACAAAGGCTTATTCAGCTTTTTAAAAGCTATATCTTGCCGATAACTGAAAATGGTTTTGAATATCGGCAAAAAACGCCACGCATCCTGCAAAGGGGTTTAGCTATGCAAATATGGCGGCTTGATCATTAGTGCCAATGTTGTTCTGAGCCGCAAAGAATCAGATGAAAACGAAATGATGAGGTTTTTGGAGGGGACTTTGAAATTATTTAAAATAATCGTGCTGTCAAGGCTTTCACCATGTTTTGGACACTTGATAGCGTGTCAGGTATACAGGGACAAGTGACTGAATACCTGCTCTCTGAGACCCGTTCACTTGCCGAGTTCCCGCTACACTGGTCTACATAGAAATGGATATAATTATACAGATCGAGCAGAGAGACGGTGATGGCTGTTTAGGCAAACGTCTTATACCCATTTGTGCAATGACTGTTGAATTACCCACCGTAAAAATTAGAATTTACCACTGTTTGGTGTTCACATAGTCCCGCCTCCTGTTGCTTTAATATGGCTGAACTGAAGGGTGGTAACCCTTAATGCATGAACATACGATCTTCAAACTGAACTTGAACATTCCTCTATCCGCGTATCGTATCAGATAAAAATTTTTGCTGTGCCATTTTTTCAAACCTTTCTACTTGTAAATTTTCTACCTGCTTGTTTTGTGAAATACATTTGACCAAAGTTCTACCGGATTATTTTAAGACATTTTTTTCCTACATGGGCAACATAAGGCTCTTGATGCACATTCTATTTCCAATTCACTCGAAGCGTGAATTTTAACACGTGCTTATTATTGCTGGGTTTAAAGTTAGTGAAAGTTGACACAGTATTCAATTTTTGCGGGTAATGTTTGTTCCTTCTTCCATTTAATTAGCAGAAAAACGAACGACCTATGGCGTTGAAAAAGGCTTAAAGCCAATTTTTGGTTACAAATTTGTTTTCAAAAAAACGACTTAATACGGTTTAAATACGAACCAGAAACATTCGAGTATACAGTTATTTGTCTGAAGTACTAGGAGAGATATTTAAAGTCTGCCATGAAAACAGAATCTGAAACGTTTGGTTTTTAGAAAGTTCCAAACTTTCGAGTAACATCTACCCTTTTCATGATTAAAATCCTGCAAAAGGAATTATCTTTTTTAAAAGTTTGAGAAGGTCGTAATAGAAGGAATATTCTCGATTTTTGATCCACAATAACCAAATTTAACAGAAAGGTTTTTTTTGAAACTTACTGAATTTATATTTAAACTTTAAATTATAATCACCATTCCGTAGTTATTCTTACTTATTTACGTCACGGAAATGATAATTTACCACTTTAGAAAATCGTGATTTCAGTGGACGACTACTGCACTTTCGCGCAAGATCTGAAGCCGCATTTAACACTCGTGTTTGAAATGATCCCTTCTATTTTGCTCTGAAATATCAATCTCCAATGTGAAAACGTCTTGCACAATGTTTACAGCTGGACAAAACGAGGTCATAACAATCTTTTTGTATGACTACTCTTTGTGTCTAAAACTTTTACGTTTGCAAGTAATTGCATTGCTGAAATGTAACAATTGATTCAAAGCTACTTAGTACTCCAAAACTTTACCTGATGTAGTTTGGCTATTTTCCCCAGTTGAATAGTTCTTTATTATTTATAAATCTTTATTTTGAATTTCCCATTTAGAGCAATAAAACAGACAAAGCTAAGCTGTAATTGACGCAACGAGAGTTATTTTTAAGGAAAAATTTACGTCTTCCACTGTACCTTGTTCATTAATCTCAGCTTAGAGTAAAATCTAGAAGGTTTAGGAGCGTTTATCGTGTAACTGGATCATATCCTTGTGTTATTAGGTGCGAGTTATGGACTGGGTAAATGTTGTGTGGCCTCAGGATCTCATCGAGCAACAAAGGGATTCAACGAACTCTCTAGCTGATATGAAGTATCCCAAAGTTAGAAAGTAAGTCGTGATTTACTGACTCTAGCTTGCATTCCTAGAATCAAGTTTGAAACTAACGTTTAGAGGCTGGGTAAGAAATCTAATGTTGTGACCATTCAATTGAAACTTGTTCAGCACCTCTCTCTCTCATTAACCTTACAATCTGTATTCGTCTTTAAGAATTTAAAGATGTAATTTGTAATTTTTCCGCTCCAATTTTGATTTTAGTGAGCATCCTGCTTAAATAGTAATACTAGAGTTGATCTGTCCGTGCGCAATATTTCTGAGGCCATTAAGTGGACACGCAGCAGACAGCTAGGCTGTGCGTGTAAACTTGCACAGAACTATGAACTTGATTTGGTTCAGTTTGCACAATTATATCGCTCACAGATATCTCTTGATACGAAATGGTGAATGCGACATATACAAAATCATGAGTGTGAAGTCGAGAGGTTCAATAGAGACTGCGCGCTACATTTTTTTCATGAAGATAAAACACGGTTTCTCATTTTGAATACATCAACAGTTTAGTTGACAAAGACTGAATTAGAATAAATCGAGATCAAGTTTAATCTTAGGGACAATTTGAACAAACCGTGAGAAAGGTATTTCGCTTGAATTTTTGTTCTCAACGTTTATCACTTGTGCTTCAATTTCATTTTCGAGCGTGATACATGGTTTCCTGTAATCTTTATGTGATATATAGTGAAGTGTATGTTATCTATGCGCTCCGTGATTTTCACTCGATTTTACGGATGAGAAATATGATTGCCTTAAACGCAAAAGCTGCTGCAGTGAAGCTAAAAGTTTTTAATGTCATACCAACTGAATGAACATATAGTGGTTGGTAATTCTAGTGCTTGTCAGGTTGGTGTGATTATAAGAAATTCATCCGAATGGTTTCCACTTTTGTTTCATGATTTGGTGTCTACCAACATACAGTGTATGTTTGTACAATTTTTTAAGACACACGTGTTGCGCTAAATTTCTTTATTCTTTCATCGTTGTTCAAGCAAAATATGAGCTGTCTTTGAAAAGCTAAATTCTTTGTACCATAGTAAATCTACCGTGTATATATTGTGGCATGAACAAAATGCTAAAATCATGTGGAATTCAGTCTAAAGTGTTTGAAAATTTGACACGACTTTGTCTCATTCCGCCTTGGTTCCGGGGGACTAAAGTGGTTTACTTGTTATGCTGCTTATATTGTCGCGGTTAGTAGAAGCGGCAAAATTTAGGAGTTTCGTTCAGCGTTTTGTGGTTAACTTCATGTCCTGTTCTATCTAGTGTTCAATAATTTTCAAATATATGTTGCGTGACTTCTCCCTCAATCAACAAACGCTTGCTCATTTCAAACGTGCGATAAATTATTTCCCAAAGTATTCTCCAAAGCCTGCTTCTCTTTCGAGATGTGTCTTTCATTATTAGAATTCAAATTTCCAAGCCTAAAGTATATAAGTGATGCATTCGTTTCAGCGCGTCGGAAGTTTTAAGGACTGAAACATGACGAAGGCAATGAGCTTGGTTATGGTCGACTGAGTAAGCTCGGTTTCTGTTTCGTTTGAAAACTTACTGCTCATTCCTGTCCATTAAGTCAGAGAAAGTAACATTCTCGTTAAAAAGCTAAAGTTTATTTAATTGTTTACTTCAGCATTGTCAAAAAAATAGAACGTTGAAAACACAACGGACGCATAATTCGACATCACCTCTCGGAAAGAGTTTGTTCTTTAATTGCCAAGCAGATTTAACCCAGCAGAATTGGAAATTCCTGTGTTGAAGTCCACCAAATATTTCCAAATCGTTTTAGCGTCACTGAAATAAAAGTAGCCCATTAAAGAAACTTAAGAGGAAATGACTTCTGACAACGGTTATCAAACCGCGAATGTAATCTTTGAGGAATTCAAGTAAACTTGCACATCAACTAGTAATAATTTGTGCCGTGCCCAGTGAGTACATGTAGCTTGTCGGTTTGTCGATCTTCCAATGTATTTCGTATTTAGCATTGAACTTCTTTTACAGTGCCACATTTACAAATTTTATGCCCTGAAGTTTGAGATTGTCCCCCCAAAAAACCAAAAAAACATAGACAACATTCAGTTCATGTAATATTTGGTTTCTCGGCACGTACCCTAGAAGACACGTCTTTGTGACCGACAACAGCTTTTAAAATAAGGCTGCTATTCAAATCTCAACTCACCCTCCTTCAAGAGTTATTCTTGACTAAGGAAGACTTTCCTCATTAGCGGTTTCTAAGTTTTAACTTGAGCGTGAGAGAGGTTTTTTAAACCCAACGTTTGTTAGGTGAGTCTTGATCATGAACTCTCTGATATGCAAAAGCTGCACTACGGCCTTGAGGGTAATTTTCAAGTCTCACTCAGTGGCACGAGTTGGAAGAAGTTTTTGAGTCAAGGCCTAAATGTCTTATGCTCCCGGCTAACCTGTCTTTAAAAACAAGCTGTACTATATTGACCTATATCTCCATTAGTTAAAAAAGACGGCCATTTTGATAAAGTATCTTATGGCGAACATATCTCTAGTCACGTCTGATTATTAAAAGTCAGGACTGCATGAACAATCATATTTTATCTTGCAAACAATTAGCAAACTGTCGTACTCGATATTTCGGTTTGCATGTGTTTCTTTTGTCTGGAGACTCTTCAGAGGAAAGAACCACTTTTTACCAAATAAAATGTACTTGCATCACTTTTTCGGCCGCGCAGTAAATTTGAATCTCAAAATCAAAACTAGAAAACCCACCGTGCGTTGTTAAAAAACCCAGTGTTTATATTCATTTGGCCTGATGGTAAAATTTTTAAATTTAGTCTAACCCCAAGTGTATGCAATGTTAAAGACGTGTATTCATTTGGTAGGATTCCGTTATTTCGTTGTTGCTTTGTCTGCTCTAAACTCTGAATATCTCAGAAAGTACTGTTCGTCGCGAATAACTTTCTTAGATCTTCATACGAATGAGCACATTTTCAGGTTTCACTCACGAACTCAGAAGCTTGTTCCACTGTGTTCGGCATAATAAACAAGACCACAAGAATTGCTGGTCGCTATCTTTCATGCGAGTTATTACGGTTAAGAATTTCATTCACAGACAGAAGTAAAACCACCTTGTTCTTCAATAAACACTACCTGTACCACAAAAAATGTTTGAATGATAAACTCGCATCGACAACTGCAACCATTTCATAGTCTTGCAAAGGAAAAACACGGCTAAAGGAAAAAAATAACGCTCTGTAGCTTTCATTTGACTTGTTGCAGTTAAGGATATTCATTTGCAGACTCAAGATTAGTATCAATTTGTACAGTGTATTCACTATTGAACTGCAGAGGAAAGACGTACCAGTTAGTAGCTTGGGGACATCACCACAGACCCAGAATGTGTAGCTTCAAAGGGCTATGTCACCAGGATAAGTTGTTTTAGATCAATTCTGTGCTGAAGTCACTACTTAGTGAATGCCTTCACCCGTACACTAAATGCTCCTGTATTGTTATGAAAAAGATGTCAAACGAATTTCATCACGGACACTAAACATTATATTTTTTGGGCGATTTTTTGCAGGCATAGCTTTAAAACTTGGAAAAGTTGGGCCACAGTTGGGCCAACTTTTTCAAGTTTCAATCCGAGCACATCCTTGCTATCCGTTGCACCAGATGACACAAATTGATTGCGAAAACAATTTTTTAGCTTTCAAAAAGATAGAAAGTAGCGTGACTTAGTCCCTGTATCTGTAAACAAAGCCACTAGAAAGTCAGGAAAGTCCTTCATTAGCTTTCGTATGTTCATGGTATCATTTAATATATAGGATACAAACTTAATGGGACAGCAAAAAAGGGCTACGGCGTTCGTTGTTTTCTGGTTGTGGTTTAGACTAAGTAATATAGTTGTGACCGTGTTGAAGTGTTGAACGGAAAAATAAACGACTCAATAGGGAAGCATTCCTAAAACTGACTTCTCGTTTGAATGATCAAATGAAAAAGAATTTCGTTCAGAGACTCCTAAGCTAGAGCGTTTTAACATGCGGCGTAATAAACAACATCATGAGAAACTCTTGAAAAGGTAAAACTTCTTTTCATGACTGGTCACAATTACGTAATAGTACGTAATCCACAGACACAGATGCTGTAGAACCCCCGGGGGGAACTGTCTATGTTCTTTACAAGCGGCTTAACCCGAAAAGGGATACCTTATTCAGGCTTCAAGTATATCAAAGGGAAGGGAATTCAGTAGAACCTCCCGGGGCCACTCTCTATATATCCGCCTATACCGTAGGCGGCTCCATCCGAAAGGGATACCTTATTCAGGCTTTAAGACGAAAAAACGCTCCTTATGGCTATATTATTTCAACTTATTAAACGTTAAACGAAAATTGTTTTAAGTGGGTATGTTAAAGGGACACTATTTGTCAATAGAAGATATCTATAATGGGCACCTCTTCTGTCAAAAGTGGTATATAAAAGGGTGAGGGGTTAGACCTCTGGGCGGGGCGGGGCCTCCCCCTATAAAGCTTTGTAGATGAGGTCCCCGGGTGTGTCACGTAATACAGCATAGTAAACGGGAATGCAAGAAATTACTAATTTCTCCTTTCCTTCAGGCCCTGGTTGTTCAGACACTGGATAGCACTATCCACTGGATAAATCACTATCCAGCGGATTAGTGTTAGGAAAATCAAATGCGTCATTTACTGGATAGAAATTTATCCACGTGATAGCGTTGAATATTTTTATCCAGACCCCAGACATCAAACTAACTTCAAGTTAAACGTCATACTCGACAGTTTCATATGCAAACCGGCTTTACTAAATTGAACGATCACGTTTTGTTTTTTTTGTTTAAGAAACACTTTTTAGTCTATTGCATGATGAACAGCTGTAAAACAAAGAATTGCCACTTTGTCTAGCATGACAATACAATATAAAAGGTAACAATGCTGCCAGCATTATGTCACAGGAAGGTTCTACTCCATAACTTTCGAAAGGCCATAGGCTTCTTTTACTGTCTCAAAATTCTTATAACTTCCTCGCACAATGTAATAAAATACTAATGGGTAGCTCTTCGGACGGCTTTTATTTCAGTCGAGTGACTTTGAATTTGATATACCGTGATATGGCACGAGTCCGGGCTTCCTTTTGTGTTTTCGGCACGTGTTAGATGCAGTATAATATAACAGTATTAAAGCTTTTATTTCAGTGGATTCGTTTTTGAATTTTATCTATTGATTGTCGCTAAAAGCAAGAAGTACGTAGGACCGAATGTTTAGCAGATAATACGGGGAACTTTCAGAGTGATCGGCATTCATTTGATTTTTTGGCCCGGGGGTTGGGAGGGGGGGGACTCCCATACAGAAGTGACAGGGATGCTCGTGGGAAAATTCAAATTAAACCCCTAATGGAGACCAATGTGGATGTGGCTCAAGCTTAAACAGACCCCTAAGGGAGATTTCTGTGGGGTCAGTGTCGGGTCATTTTTTGTAAACTTCTTTGTGCACAGTACTAAGCGATACCTGAATGGGCAAATATAGTGACTTTCCATCCCAGACACCCTAAGTGAGAGCAAAATCTGCAATTTACACCCCAAAGCGAGACAACAAGCATCCCGCCACCTTAATATGGGAGTCCCCCCCCCCCCCGGGAGTTTTGGCTGGCGCAATGTATAGCTTAATAAAACAGTAAATTATCTCTCGTTTTTACTTATATCCGCAGAATTAGCTAGAACCACGCATCACGAAATAGTTAGCAGGACAAATACGAGAAAATCCCCACACTGAGTGATTTTATCCACGTTTCCAAAAGTTGGAGATAAACCAGTAAATAGTACTACAGCAAAAGATGTTAGGCAGACTGGAATTTTATCCAACATCCTAGGTTAAAATTTTAGAAATGCATTCGTCGAGTTCTATCATTTGATCGCTGATAGTAATCTGATAACTTGGTTTCCTAATTACGTTAATTTGCCCTTTACTCGAAACAATAACAGGGAAAATGATCTTGATAAAGATGTGACGTTTATTATGTCACAATCTTGTGATGAGTAATAAATCTGATTCCATGACTTGATCTTGAAAGTTTGACCTTCCTGAAAACAGTAGGGCGCTATAGCTACTCTCACACGGGCCACTTCGTAAAACGGAATCCTTATATTTCGATCGTGTGGGAATGTATTTAAAAAGAAAGTTCCTTTCAACTTTATACTTCCCGTTGGCTCGTTTTTCTCTTTACAAAGAAAAGAAAGGAAATTAAAGGAAAAAAATCAGACAGTAGTGAACCGTTTGTTGGACGTGAAGAATCCGTATGATCTGAAGTCCTGAATTCGATTTTGGACTCTCCCAAAGTATTTTATTTCAGCATTTGATGTCATAAAATTCAACCGCAACATTATGTACAGTCCACACCCGATAACTCGAACCCTTGCTAACTTGAACCTCGCGCTAACTCGAACCAAAGTCAATTTCCTCTGGATTTCCTTCGTACATTCACTGTTATTTTACCCTCGGACGGTAACTCGAACTTCTTGCTAACCCGAAGTAATTTTTGTTTCCCTTCAGATCATTTCTACAATATTTTACCCTCGATAACTCGTACCATGTTTAAAGCGCATCACAAATTGATTTTAAAAAATTGTTGTGTACTGTAGTCCGAAACAATGATTTTTTTTAAAAATATCAACCGTATATTCTTTGTCTTTACTTTTTGTTAGTCCAGTGTAGATATTGTCCAGCCCTGTATATTAATCAAGTTTTGTTGTTTAAAATACTAAATTACTTTTTCAAAAATAATATCTCTTGCTGCCCTTGAAGTGAAGGGTGCATGCTACTTGCATTGCATTTCTTCCCCATCCACGAGGTTAGCTGTCGCGCTTGTCACCACTACAATTTAATGTGATTGTCTGAAAACCGTTTTTCCTCATTTCCGGTTTTTGAACTTCCGATAGCTCGAAGTCTTTTTCAATTTCCCTTGAAGGTTCGAGTTATCGGGAGTCGACTGTACGTAATGCAGTACAGTTATGCCAAGATATATAATGCTCAGGATGAGAAAAAAAAACATTAATGTAGTAAGTTGGTAATTTTTCCCTCAAATGCTGCTAGTATCCACGTTCATGAATCATTCTCCGTGAGGGGACAGCTCCCATTATCAGAAACAACCCCTTATAAGTTACTGCCATTATCCATTACACTTTTTCTTCTTTCTGAGGGGGTCGACTTAAGGTAGTTTTGACCCGTTTATTTTTTTGTCAGGTATGTGTTAATGAGTGTGGGCGGCTGCTACACGGACTTTCATATCGATTTTGGCGGAACATCTGTTTGGTACCACATTATGAGGGGCAAGAAGGTGAGGTTTTTTAACTCCTTTACTGGAAATTCGCCATCACAGCATTGTCCGAAGAAAGTGATGCCTCTCGTTTGGCTTACATTTGAATAGTACACCCCCCCTCCCTCCCTCCGTTTCCGCCGTTTACTCATTTTTTATGGCATTACGTAACAGGCCTAGGCTCAATTTTCGCCGTACGCCAGAGTCCGGTCTTTGTTCCTTATCGAGAGAGCTTCTTTCAAAGGGATGAGTGCGGGTTCTTTTTCCCGAACAATAGAGCTGCGAGCAAACTCTCTATTTGGGGGATACCGTGAAAAGTACACGCGCACGCACGCTCGCGTGGCTCGCGCAGGCTACCCGAACAGCCGCTGGTAATCAATGAAAAGGAGTCGTCATAGATCTAAGAAATAAGGTCAAAATGTTCGACTGATTTCACTGCAACGGTTTTGGACATTCATAAAGTGCAGTAAATGAAGGGTCATGCAATCTTTTCTATGCAACGAAACAGACTTTAGATCCATTATTACAAACGAGATGGATTCTACTCTCGTCTTGTTTATTTACCCCCTTCACTTATAAGTAGGTTTTCTGGGAGCTCAACACTTTTGTTCGATAAAAACAAATCCTTGATAGCAACATGATAAAAAAAAGTCGTGCTGAAATATTTGAGGCCATAATATTGGTTTCAATATCATCCGGTTTTGAAGTGGTATGTTTGTAAAGAAACAAGGTCATATTTCCTTTCCTGGGTCATTTTTCCTTTCCCCCATTTTTAGGGGAAGAAAGTGATTAAGCCCCCCTTCCACTTCCTCTTATTAAGATGGACCTTAATTAATCACGACAATAATTCGTGTGGACTGAACCGGTATGGTTTATTCACGTACTGCCAGTTCGGGTTTGCTTTCGATCTTCAGCTACATGACCTCTAACCTCATCTACCTGAGCTTTTCCACTTTACGTTCTAGTTTTTTATGGAGAATTGATAACGTCATATTCACTAATTTAGATAAGCCCCTCGCTTTTCTCAAATAACTCCCGGGGAGCTGTATAGAGAATTTACGGTAATGCAACTTGTGTGATGTTCATATTGTGGGTGTTCTGTAGGTTTTTTGGCTTATTCCACCCACGGAAAAGAATGTTCATTTGTATGAGCAGTGGGTGTTATCTGGAAAACAACAAAACGTTTTTTTTGGCGACCAAGTTGAGAAATGTTGTCGCACTTACTTGGAAACAGGAGATACCTTCTTAATTCCTACAGGTAAGAGGCAATATAAGTTTTAACACTTTTCCATGTTGTCAATAAATGAATTATACTTTTTAAGCCCCCCGTTCATATCAAACTTCCGCGATAACTACAATATATAATCATTTAAGGCCTAGGCCAAACGTCGAACTTTTCATGAAACGAACCAAACTTAGTGAGTTAAATTCAACGCGTCTTAAGTTCGACGTCTGACCCAACAGACGATCCTAACTTAATTTAGGTCGACCCAAATTATTAGAGTTTGGCTCGCCTCATGAAAAGTTCGACGTCTGGCCTAGGCTTAAGTGAACATGCTTCCATTAAAAGAAAAAAACGTAATTTACGATTCAAACGTTAACCCTTTGTGACCATTTTTATGCTTTTCAACCGCTCGGTTGCCTTTTACAGTTTTTGTAGAAACGAACTCTTTTACCGTTCTTTTTTTTCTCCGTTTTTTTTTTCTTGCACATTTTTGAGTTGGTGTTTTTGTGTAATGCATTGTTTTGTTTTGTTTTTTTTTTGGTCAAGTCTTCTTCGATAAACGAGTAAGGCTTTTTCTATCATCAAGGAATGAAAAAGGAAGTTTATTCCAAAAATAGGAAGCGTAAACTCATTGAAAGGCTCGTTCATTCTTCCAACGTTTTTTACGTTCTGTGGACAACTTTGGAGCTTAAACCTCAGCCATATGTTATCAAACTTACAGATACTCGTTTAACATTCCCTCCGTTTTTACTGATTTACTTAAGGAAGTAACTGACCACTCTCTTCCAATTTCAGTTAAGTTTATTATTTTCGTGGCCTTATCCACATTGTAGTTTGCAATATAGTTTTTGTTGTTGTGCGTTTTATGCAGCGTAGTCCCTTAGCGTTCTCTCTTGCCCTGTTGTCCGCGCGAAGCCCGGGAAAGGGTGCAAGTGTCTCTCGGTGACGTCACAACTGACGGTAGAGTCCAGGATCAACCTACGGAGCCGATAACGCCTATTTGCCACTAGCACATCTCCCATAATGCACCTTTTTTGCCCTCCAAAATTTTGCATAACCTTTGTTTTTCCTTTCTCCTGAGTATTACAGCTGTCCCAAGAGAAATTGAAAACAGTGCTTATGCAGCATTTTGGGGGACAAATAAGGTGCATTATGGGAGATGTGCAAATGGCGTATGGACTAGGCTGCAAGTTATGCATTGCAGAGTGAATCTTGTATTTTGCATGTCATGCATTACCATTTTATTGGTTATTCGTGTTGTGCAGGGTGGATCCATGCGGTTTTTACTCCAGAAGACTCGCTGGTATTTGGTGGCAATTTCATTCACAGCTTTAACATCCCAGGACAAATTAAGATCAGCGAGATCGAAGACAGTACGAAGGTAACTTGTGAGGTTGACTACAGAGTTATCTTCTAGCAGTGTTGTTGTTCAGACAACAATAACATATACTACTACTATCTTTATTTAATTCTCGCTTCTCGCGCATTCGCCTTAATTCGCAAAAAGACTTGTTCCACATAATTTACATATTTGTACGAGACAAAAATAGAATGTAAGGCTACCATCTCTCTGGTAAGTGACTTGCGTGAGACTTAGCTCTCCCCTTGGAAAATTGACGTGGAGAATAGACAAGAGGAGTGGTAGCGTCACAGACACTACGTTTGTGAAATTATGGGATCGGTTGGCGTTTCCAGAAAGAACAAGATGAAACATGTTCACTTGCTCAAAATCAGCCTGTTGGTGCAAATTGGCGGGGAGATAATAGGCAACGTCATGCTCCGGTGACGCCATATAAATCTTTCTAAAATAGGCCTGGGGCCCGTTTCTCGAAAGTCCCGATAATTAACGGGCCTGGGGCCCGTTTCTCGAAAGTCCCGGTAACTTTACGGGCCCGAAATCAAATATTCAAATCGAAATATAAAGAATAAGAGCGCGGGTCCTGGCTAGCAAACTACTCCATTTTGTTTCATTAACTGACAGTTTTATCGTGTTAGATGCAAAACTATTGAAACCTCGATCTTTAATGTAAAAGGAGACAGCTTACCGGGTCCGTTAATTATCGGGACTTTCGAGAAACGGGCCCCTGGAGCCCGTTTCTCGAAAGTCCCGGTAACTTTTCGGGCGTGAAATCAAATATTCAAATCCAAATATAAAAAATAAGAGTGCGGGTCCTGGCAAGCAAAATACTCCATTTTGTTTCATTAACTGATAGTTTTATCATGTTAGATGCAAAACTATTGAAACCTCGATATTTAATGTAAACGGCAACAGCTTAACGGGCCCGTTAATCATCGGGACTTTCTTGGGCCCGTTTCTCGAAAGTCCCGGTGACTTAACTGACCCGGAATCATATTTTTAAATCAAAGTCTCAAGAAAAGTAGGGTGTGTTCTGACCTCTAATGAAGTCCATTTTGTTTCGTTAACTAATAACTCTACTGTATAATTTTCAAAACTTTTAAAACTCCCTTCTAAAATGGAAAACAAAACAGCTTAACGGGCCCAGTAATTACCGGGAGCTTCGAGAAACGGGCCCCTGGTTAGCTGTCTCCGTTTACATTAAAGATCGAGGTTTCAATAGTTTTGCATCTAGCATGATAAAACTATCAGTTAGTGAAACAAAATGGAGTAGTTTGCTAGCCAGTACCCGGGCTCTTATTCTCTATATTTCGATGTGAATATTTGATTTTGAAAAGTTACCGGGACTTTCGAGAAACGGGCCCCTGGATCGTTAACGCTTCTGTCCAAGCCAATTTTAGAAGATTTGTATGGAGTCATCAGAGCAACCCGGTGCTTATATCTCCTCACCGGTTTGTACTAACAGTCTGATTTTAAGCAAGGGACTTTTTTCATCTTATTCTTTCTGGTCATTTTGGTGGGTTTTCACGAGAAGCCTGGTGGCAAATTTCTCTAATGAGTGAAGTAGAACTGGAAGTCAAACGGCAAAAAAAAAGCATTTAAACCAAGCAACTTTAAGTTAGTTTTGGAAAGCCGAACTTCTAATTCTGAACCATTTTGCTTTTTTCACCAGGTTCCCCTGAAGTTTCGATATCCATTCTTGCCGCAAATTATGTGGTATGCCGCTGACAAGTATGTTCGGCTTTTGGAGCGAGACATAAAAGAACGAGGTCTAATCGAGACACCGAAAAAAGACTCAAGAAAACAGGGTGCAGAAAATCCCAAGAAAAAAGAAACACTTGGTGTTAAAAGACCAGTCAAAACTGAGAGCGAAGAAAAGAGCGAAGAAACCAGTTCTCCTGCGAAGAAAGATGCTGCTGGAGAAGACGCAACGGGGACGCCGAGCCGCCGAAGATCAAGCCGAGTGGCGAAGAACGAGGAGATCGCCCGCCAAGCACAGGAGAACAAAGAAAAAGAAAAGGCAGTAGTACAGAAAGAGGAGGAGAGTGAAGGAGATAACAGAAAAAAGAGAACTCCTAAAAAAGCAAAGCATAGCGAAGAAATAAACGGACAACACCCCGAAGAAAATGATGAGAATGAGAATTCACCTGAAGTGAAAGAGGAGGAGAAGACTGCGTGGTCTGCTGTCTACCTTACCCGGTTTGAAATGGATGGGTTATATAAGCTAATGCAGAAACTAAGAACATGGCCTCTGGCTAAAAAGAACGTTCCGGAAAAGGTGCAAGATCCTGATAAAATATTGGAGAGACTGGAGGTTTGTGTCACGTGAGCCTCCCCCTTTATTAAATTAAGCTTGATTCGATGAGATCGTATAATCTCTTCCCATAACCCTACGGCCCCAATGTAGACAATCGTCAATCCTTTGGCCCAGCACAACAGAACAATCAGTAGGTGTAAAAGAATGTTCTATTTACTGGCTTTGCTGAAGTATTGGCTGTTTGCTCTTTTTGTCCTCGTGTGAAGGGCCCTCTCCGGCTTAGAGAGAGAGGACGCTCTGGGGGCGAGAATGCACCCTTTATGGCACGTTATGAATCCGCGTATGACCCGTTTCACTGACGTTCGATCCCTCCAAACTCAAATTTTTTAGATAAAGAACGTCTGGGTACGAGTCAAGGCTCTTTTTAGTAGCTTTACATGCCAATGTTTCTTCACTGTGCTTCAAGAAAACGGGCAGTTCATTTTGCTCAAAAATTAAAGCAACGAAAGAATGAATAATAATTCTAATAACAGTATAAAAAAATCGACTTGTATTACGAGAGTTAAACGTGGCAGTCTCCCTGCTGTGAAACTTCCCGATCGAATCGGTATTCTATAATTCTGGTTTCGGTGGAGGGAGTATTTCCAGGGAGCAAAAACAAGTTCAACTCCCAAGTAGACCTTGTCCCATCAAGAAATACGTGGCAGGTGTTTGCTACAGCAAGGAAAAGAGAAAAATTGGCGCGATAGAACTCGAAGGACTCCCTCGCGCACCCCATTTTGCCCTTTCCTCGTCCCTTTCGAATGCCTGCAACCAAGGCTAACTCCCACTATAATCCTAGAGATAAGCCATACTGTTCCCCAAGCCAGAAGTCCAGGTTATTATCACATATTTTCATGGTTAAAACCTAGACTACGGGGAATTCCTCAATTTCCTCGCGGATAGTAGAGCGAGCGACATACACGAGCGGGCGTGAAAAGCAGTTACCCGCGGAAAGGAGGGTCCCCTTTCTTCCGCGTGACGTCTCTTTCCGCTGGTGACGATTTTCACGCACGCTAGCATGTGTCGCTCGTTCTGATAACCCAGCGGGCGTAACGGTAACTCGTAGTCTGTTTATCATCAGAAGTCACTAAGCTTCTAAAACCCGCTCCCCCTCCCCCGCCCCCCCCCCCCAAAAAAAAACGAATTCGGATAACTGCAGAGACAAAAAGTTTTTTGCGCAACAGGGCGTTAATCGCTGCTATTGTATTCTTTGTGTTAACACCCGGAAAAAAATATGTCCTCTTTCACTTGGATACGGACCTCCTTAAAAATCGGCCTGGACTGTGTGCATTTTTACACCAGTTTTGCGTTGTTCACTCAGGAGTTGCTTGTCCTCCACCGAGATGACGATCCAGCTCTAGCAGCCTCGGGTATTCAGTATCTGCTACAAATTGACCAACCTCAGGTAACGTAATATTCCTCGCAGCTGAACTGTCACGCAATATCTTTAATTGCTATGAACAATTCTATGTACCGAGGGTTGAGCACATAGCGTGAAAACGCTAACAAACCAGCGGGCCTCCTGACGTGACCAAAACGATAAAATATATGCAGTGAAAATGACCTTACAATATATGATTTAAGAAAATTGCTAAAAAGTAGAAAAATCACATTGAACATGCATTACAGAATACAACGATTTAAAAACTGAAGAGTTCTAAGGTACTTTTCCAAGCCTTGTTAGCAAGCTCGAGTAGACATGTAAGATAAAATTCGAATCCCTCCAGTTATCCCACTACAATGAACGAAGGGCAAATCACTTTCTTAACTGCCCAGCCGAACAGTTCATTTGGAAAAGAAATGTGCTTTCTCGAAGGTTTTCGCTAAAAACTCATCACTGCCGTGCATACTATTTAGAAATCGAAATTAGAGGTTCTAAAGAGCTGCATACTATCCGATCGACTTATGTGACTTGGCAGTCCTGAGTAATAGTGAAATTCGCAATACGAATGAACTGGTCTGACTGGCTAGTTCTGAGCAATGTAAATGCCCTAAGACTCTTAATAGCTCTCAAAACAAGAGTACAGCAACACAGTCCCGTGTTTTCTTGCGCTTTTATTGGATAACTAAGAAGGGTTCATGGTATTTACTTGCTTTTTTCTCTACAGAAAAAGTCGGTGATGAAAAAGCACGTATCCAGAGGACCAATGATTGGTACAAAGGTCGGCCCAGGAATAAGACGTCGACGCACTCGATGTGGGCAGTGCGAGAATTGCCAGCGAGAGGACTGTGGCGAGTGCAAAACTTGTAAAGATATGAAGAAGTTTGGAGGACCAGGAAGAATGAAACAATCCTGTCAACTGCGAGTTTGTACTGATGTACGATCAACTGTTATTTGGCTATAATACGGGAGTAAATAGAGATAGGATTGAGGCTTCAAAGGAGGCAGATTACCTCTTAGTTTGTTAACACCTTTGTGGCCATTTCGGGTGCCCTTTTGTGGTCCTTTTTCTCTTAAGATTATCAAACATCGGAATTTGGGAAACAATCGAATTTTTGTTTTGTCAAATATTGTAAACTGACGAATGGCACCATATAAACGGACAGATGAAGAGGTTTTTATTGAATGATCCCTTAAGAGGATTTCCTCCCCAGACTTAGACTTCCTAAAGCTGTCTTCATGAGTGGAAGATGCTGCATTTTGGACGGTTTATTTCAGAAAGGAAGTTGAAAATATTCATCACTGCTGCCATTATACTCCCGTAGAAGTCTTTCGATTCACTCTCAGTCAATTCGGAGACGGGTAATATAGATTGAATTTGGAGCCTAGACGGAATCCCCTGGGGTTTTGGTGGTACGGTCAAACCCCGCTAAGCCATAGTGTCCGTATTAACGGAATGTACTATTAAGCGGATTGAATTTAGAGGAAATGTAGGAGATTTTTTTTCCCCAGGGACAAATCAAACTGTCCGTGATAATGAGGTGTCCGTAAAGCGGGGTTCGACTGTACTTTGAACGGAATTATTTGCAGACGGGAATTTAGGATTTTTGTTTAATTTCAGTTTCTTGCTCGTTAAGGGTGAAAAGTTTATAGAGTCAGTTATTTGTTATTTCATTACAGCCCAACTTGCCAACCTGTGTGCGCTGTTTGGTATGCAAAGAAGTGAACAAAGAAGAGCACCCGTTAATGGAGTGTAGGCTCTGTGGTGAGATTGTTCATCCATCCTGTCTGGGTGACACCAAGGGGCGCTGTAAAATGGTTACAGAGATTAACAACTGTTGGGAGTGCCCCAAGTGCTGTAAGGACTCATCTGTAAGTGTGTGTTACAAGAGTTATTCACTAAGTTAATATTTGCGGGATCGTCTTATCGACTAGACTTTAGACTACGAAAGGTCGATTGTTTTTCCCGAAAGATAGTAAATAAGCAAAACACACGAGAGCGCGGGGTATCCATTCCCCTTCCCGGCGCCACCCCCCGCGCGAGGAGAACTAGTGAAAAGAGAACTGGTTAAGGAAAAATAGAGCCAGTCAGAATTATGCGTTGCATGTACAGCGCATAATTCTACTAATGAACAAACTTTGCCCGTACTGTGTTATTTGTTTTCTTCCCCTTTTCGTTTCTCCACGCGGGAGGCTTATGGTTGCCTAGGGAAGTGGGGCGAGGTCCAGTCACAGAACATAGCGATGATTTGGCGCTCAAATGAAAACTGCTAATTTTTACCACACAATGCATAAGGTAAAACAGAGGCTGAACACTTAAAAAACAGCGTTTTGGAAATATTTTTAGCTCTTACTCACGCAAAAGTACTGCACCCTATTTTCAAATTAAAACGAGGAACACGCAACTTTTTCTGACCTTCTTATACTATTTTCTCTCTCTAGGCTTCGTCTGTCGGGGATCTACAACTCTCACCTGCGAAGAAACGAAAGGTAATAACAAGCCCACTGCGAAAGACGCAAGGGCAGCTAATCGGGACAAAATATCCACGGGCGAAATCATTCTCAGCAAAGTTTGTGAGAAGAATGGTAAAACTTCTGGGTACTTCCTGTCACCAAACCAGTTTCAGAAGCATTTGAATTCCCGGCTTCTGATTGGCCAGGAAATGAATCATAAGCAGGGAAGGATCCAATAGCCTGCTAGCAAACGCGTCTCCTTTCGCGTGCTGCTTTAAGAGCTTGCTCGTGGGCTAGGGATCCAAACGCTTAAGTGTCCAGCTGCTCTGCAGTTCCTCCTGCAGCACTTTTCGTCCTTAACAATCCCCTCCCAGTCAGCTGCGCCAGGGTTCCTTGCTTTGTTCGCTTCTCTTGTGGTTTTGTTTTCTGTTTTTTGTATTTGACTTTACGAGATTAGTGTTAGGATTTTAAATAACTCAGAAATGCTTTCGTCTCATCAGTTACATTTTCTCTTACCATAGGCAAGTCCCTCTAAAGATTCTTCAAAAAAGGTATGTCACTGGTTTTTATTCTTTTCTTAACGGTGAACTACAACTAGAAATATACGTCGAATTAACTGAGGAGTTTTCAGAAAGGTTGGAAGGCTGGCAATTATTTTACATCCACTTCATCTCAGAAATTCTTCCGTTCTTTAAGAAATGAACAAAAAGATCACATAACGTGCAGAAAGATTGATTTGTAGGCTTGTTTACGGAAGATTGGGAAACAAGCGAGTCCACAGAAAATGCGACGCGCGTGAAATATATTCGTGAGAGGCGATTTTTCTCGCGCCAATTCTATCGCTCGTTCTACTGCCTCAGAGCGAGTTCTCGTAAGTCTCCTCTCACTTTATTGGTCAGGAGGAGATTTTCATTTCCGTTTGTTTCGTGGCTGTTTTAGATTAAAAGAGGGCATCATAGTGGAAGTGAGAAACAGTCGGTAAGTGATAAGTAGCATTAAGTTGAACTGGCTCCATAATACAGACTGGCTGCTTTTAAAAAACAAATACTAAATTAATTTATTCTTGACCAGATTTTATGCTTTTCGAAAGACCAGAAGAGTAGTCAAGAGTGCAAAAGGATTGTTGTTTAATCGACTCGAGCGTATCTCACGTGCAATTTCATGATGCGAATGTTGCATAACCTCGTATAATACTTTTTAAGAGGATCGCAGCCTCGTTCCCAGGATCGTATTGTCCACTCTCCCTCCAGGAGACGGAAAAAAGAGAGACACTGGGAACGAGGTTGATAGGATCGTTACCTGACGATCTAAAAGGACATGCGCTTGACGCTACATGCATAATAAGACCTGTTTCCTAAAGTTCTCGTGGATATGTGTATAATTACAGCTACTTGTTAACATCCTCGCAAGTAAGACTGAATTACGAAAGATTTGCTCGTACTAGTCTCTTTTACGTGGAAACGAGCCTCGATAAAAGCGTTCTGATTGAAATCTTGAATTTGTACGTCGCATTTCAGAAAAACGATGTTAGAGATTTCTGACTCGTGATAGTGTCGAGCAGTCTTGTAAATGTCACTTATTTTCCCATACTGCTGTGAGACTTATGTCTGGTCATCTCTTAACGCAGAAGGGTTTGTGAACCTTTCTTCAAGACTTGAATCACCAATCATCAAGTTAAAAGACAAATGGACTGACCGAGCCATTACAGCCCACGTCTGATTAAAAGAAGTCAACTGACGCGCAATTGCAACTTGTTGCTTAGTACCCAGTGCAAATTAAATGCGTTAATAAACCATTTCCGAAATACCCCGATCCTTTGCTTAAAAAACGACGATAAGTGCGAAGTTTCTGTTATAAATACTTTATTTTCATGCAAATAAACTCGTTTGTGTATCTACGGTTTTACACTTTTGAATTGAGGAATTTTGGATTTTGCACTCGGAAGTAGCCGATTGCTGTTTCTCAGCCTGCGTTGATGGTGGTTTCGTTTGAGCGACGTAAAGAAGGAAGCTTCATTGGCGTCGACGCCACGAAAACAAGGGGTGAAATCGGGAGAAGAATAATGAAAGAAAGGAGAAACTTTCCCCCTCTTCATATCGCTCATGGCTATGTTCGCTAGCTGTTAAGTCAGTTAGCGAGGTCGGCGCTGTCGATTTTGAAGCGACTGAAATGCGACGTATAATCCAGTCTCCATTTGATCGTCGTGCTTTGAGTCATCAAGTCACTCTCTGTGGTTTAAGTTTTAAGTCAGAGAGTGACTATGGCACGTGTTAAGTTTTATTTGTCATGTTTCACTTATCCATGTCATTCCCTACGCTGCATTCACTTTTCCGGTGGCTGTTCGGCTTCCACGAGAAGAGGGACTGTACGTTTATAGACGGCCTGTATAACAAAGTCAACTAAAAACTCATCTCCAAACTCATTTTCCTAATCGACAGGATGACTGTGCTGCTAAACTTTCGCCTCAGAAAACTCTCGGGACAGCACCGCTAAGTATGTGATACAGTAGTCAGATTTTCTGTGTAGTGATTGTTGTGACTGCACTAAGTGACAAATTTGGAACTCAAGTTCGGCCATTTTTGGGATTATGTGCCCAGCCGAGCCACCATAATGGCTACCTCTTCTCAGCGGCCGTACATCACCATAAGCATATTTTGTTCTACACTCCGCAGAGGCTCCAGTCATTCAGCCAGAAAAAAGAATAACAAGCGAGATCGAATATTCAAAACAGGCGCGCGCGGGCGCGGACCTCGAAGAGCGAATTCGCTACTTAGCTTTAGAGACGAGAAGGACACTGGGCCGAGTTAACTTTCGCAAAGACTTCTGGGACTGTTACTTGGGACAGGGAAAAAATTGACCAATAGCTGACCGGCGGGTTCCCAGTAACTATCCCAGAAACAATTGCGGGACATATTTCAGTTCCAGTTCCCTTCTCGTTCTAAAGTGGCGAATGAAAAAGAGAGTCTGGAAATTGCTCCCCCCAGAGTTCCTTGCGCTAGCAGTAAAGGGGCCTCTGCGAAGGAAGGGACTATTTGCACTTCACCAAGCACTAGATCAGTTGCTTTGTCACGGACATTCTTAACCCCTTCACTGCAAGTTTTTCCTGCCACGGTAGTCCACTCAAAAACATCGCACAACTAGTATTCAGCTGTCAGAGTGGTTACGGTAAAGGAATTCTTTGACAGACTTTCGAATTGGGTTTCAAGTCGTGTGGTTGAAATGGTCAACTTGATAACCGAAAAGTCGTCATAAAGTAATTTTAGGGATCCTTCATAATGAGAAATGAATGTCTATGCGTTGGGGACTGGAGCAAGAGTACGTACAAAGAGCGTGGTCACTTGTTGCAACCAGTCGAGAGTCAGCATTTCGCATACCCAAGATCTACGAAGTCTTATCTGAAAACTCGACTAGTTTTTTACCGTCTTATGAACATTTTTCCAACAGCTGAAGTTGTTCTGTTGCCTCCCCTGACGCCGTTGTCCGAAACGGCTTAAAATGAACGGTTTCGAACATTTCCACGCGTGTACTCTAGGCCCTGCAATAGCCATAGTGCTTTCAATCCTATTACCGACCGAGACCGACATTCAAGGAAAAACGTAGACGAGAAAGGAGCAGTTACATGTAAGAGCTTAAGTGTGAATGGTTACACTTGAGATTGTTATTTATGAAAGCGGTTTCACGAAGGCAGTGAAGGGGTTCTCATTCATAAGCACATTGTGAAAAACACATACAACCATTAAAAATAGTAACATTAATGATAAAGACAACGACGACAACGTGCTGATTATAATGGTAATGATGGCAAGTGTGATAGTGATAACACTAATAATAATAATAATAATAATAATAATAATAACAATAATAAATTTTATTCAAACATAATTTACAGAAATATTTGAAGTAAGAATTAAGCACTATATAACATTAAGAATTATATAAATCATAAAAATACAATCACTGTGTCAATAATGATTTCCCAAATACATTCCTTGCGGCTCAGATGCGATCAATAACTCTTGCAGGCAAGCCAGAGTTTTAAATTAAGTCATTACAAAAGAGCATTATCCGCCTCTGATATTAAAAAGAAACAAGCTAAAAAGAATAAAATCTCGTATTCCTAAACGGTCCTAATTCTATAAAAAGTTCTTAAAAAAAATAAAAATATATATATATAGTAATAATAATAATAATAATAATAGTAATAGTAATAATAATAATAATAACGATGGTAGTAGTTCTAAAATAGTATTAGTTGTGATAACAATAATGGTAAAGTTATAATGACAATTAATAACGATTATTTGACAATATTTTTGTATTTCTTGCAGAGGAGCAAAATGGACAGCAGCGAGTCCTCAGAAGAAGAAAGTGATCCAGAATCTATTGCTACTGATGATGATGAGAATGAGGAGGAGGTTACTCCTCCATCTAAGCGCCGCCCTGTTGTAGTGCCCAAACTCCCTGTTGGTCCCCCGCCGGAAGTGAAACCCAAGCGCGTGGTTCGTCCGTGCCCGATTTCTCCTCCGCCTCAGTCTTTTATGTTAGTAAATGACCAAAATCATGTAATGGACCGTCAGCTTTGGCTTGAAGTGTTCAGCTTTCTCTCGCAACCTGAGTTGTGCGTGTGCATGCGCGTATGTCGTACATGGAACCGCTGGTGCATGGATCGACGGCTCTGGTCAGTTATTGACCTATCAGAGAAAAAAGTCGTCAGCGCTGCTGCTCTCAAGGGAATTGTTCGACGTCAGCCGACCACGCTGAACCTTAGCTGGACAAACGTTACATTTCAACAACTGAAGTGGCTGCTGAACCGCCTGCCGAGAATCCGGGAGCTTTATCTAAGTGGCACGACAGAAGCCACAGTTTATGCTCTCTCGTCTGTTGTGTGCCCTCGGCTCAAAGTCCTTGGACTAAGCTGGTCCGTGGGAATCACTGACTCGTTGTTGAAGGAAATCATCTTGCCTGTTTCTGACTCCCGCGCAGGTTCTGTGGAGAGCAAAAGCTCGTTTTACAGGCTAACTACTTTATTTCTTTCCGGATGTGACGTGACCGGGTCGTCTCTACGTCTTTTGGTTCAGCATTGCCCGGATTTGCGCAAGCTCGATTTGAGCCTCTGCCCTGGAATAACTGATCAAGATATTGAAAGTGTCTGTGGCCAGGCTTTGATCAATGAGTTCCTTCTTAGTGGTTGTGCCAGTCTCACTGATAAATGTTTGTCTTTTTTGAAGCTTTTCCCTTCCATTGCACGCCTTGACCTTCGTTCCTGCACTGGCGTTTCGACTGATGCTCTGCAAGAATTTGTTAAAAACTCCAAGGATGACCTCAAAATAATGGATAAAAAGCTTATTGTAATTAAGTAACTTTAGCTGTTAGGCCAGCCAATTTCTCTTACAGTATAGACTATCAAAACAAATAGTTTTACTTCGTTTACCTATCCAACACTCCTTCTCTAACTCTCCTACGTCTGTCATTGTTTCTACTCCCCTCGTTTAGTTAAGTATTATTGTTTTTTGATTTTCAACCGCTTTACTCGTACAAGAGAGAATGCCTTCTTTCTGTTAAGAATGCTTTAAAGCACAATCCTAAAGACAACCAACATGTCATGTGAAAAACTTGGAAAAAAAAAAGATTGAACCATGTTTAAATGATCTTAATTTCTAATGGAGTTTTTTTATGACCACACTGTACAGTTTTTCCACTGATGGGAGATGAGATGTTCTAATTACAGTACATTTTATGCTGCCTTGATACCAGTTCCGGATTTGCCATTTCATTTTCAGTAACAGCTGAAATACGACTTTTCGTTAGTGGTTAGTCCTTTCAAAGGCTGATAGATTCACGGCCTCATCATTTCTCCTACTCCACGCTTCAACAAACTTAGTTTTGCTGATTCACGACATTCTTCTTCATAAACGCCCAAACGTTTGGCCAAATACGAAAATTTCATACCAATACCTATGCGTTTATATGCAATCCGCCAAATTACGTGCACTTCAGGCATGATAAATTGAAACATATCAATGATTCCAAACGACTATGGCCGAATTAGTAAGGTGCTATGTACCTCGCGTAGGTTCGGTGTGGCTGCAAAACATTTACGGCCAAGTTGTGACCAGTTGCATGTTTAGACAGTCTCTTTTCACATTTTGTCTCATAGTTACAGCATAGGTACGGTTTCAGTGACATCGAAACCTTATACAACTGGCCTTACACTTACATTTGATCTGTAGGCTGGGCTAATGCAAGAAAAAAAAATGAAATCTAAGTTGTCGTTACTTTAGAATGGTATACCATCTTTGTTATTTTCAATCATTCATTGTCCCGCTTCTCCATGTGAATTGTTTTTACTCTGACATCTCATTAGACGTTAGTATCCACATATTTGGAGGTCAGAACCACCTTTTATAGTGGAACGTAATCAATCCTTCGAGAAACTACACTACACGGCTTTTGTACGATTTTTTTTGAACAAAAGTTTATTGAAGGCGTAGATGGGATGAACTTAATAAGGCTTTGTTCTCACTCTTTGATGTCGCAAAACTGACAGCAGTTGTTGGTAGCGGCACTTGGCATTTGGATGAGAACTTTGTAGACTGCAAGTAGTGTGTTATTTTTTCTTCGAATATAGTGGGGTGTCACGCGTATCACGACGCGGGAGTGCCGCGTGTAGAGCTTTTAGCCTTTCAAAACATCCTTGGTTTCTCTGCCGGCATAAAGTTTTTTGACGCTCATGTTTGGAACGTTTCAAAGCATTAAAATGCAGATAGTATTTAAAAACGTTAACCGGCGTCTATCAGTTTTGTTTGCAGCTCGTATGAATGTCTTTATTGCGGAGTGATTTAGTAGTGACTGGTAATAGTACTGAAAAGAAACTCCCAATAAAAACATTCTCCACATTTGTTTTCGTTTTACCATCCATTTTTCCTCTCGAATTTTAAGGTTATGATTACATCCTCCTGAGATAGACTTTCAAATCCATTTTTTCCTTGGAATAGAAGTTTATCCCGTCATTATCATGTAAACGTAGCCTTCGTTTTCTATTTTAACCCCAACCGTTTAGTCGGGCGAAAAACACGGATGTTATCACAGGCTGCTTTCCGTCATATTTGGACGTCCCTTACTTACCGGTATGGTTTGCTGTAAATTTTGCTGGCTTGATTTCAGGCATAATATGATCTTTATTGTAAAAGGTTACTTTAATTCATATTTTTAATGATCTTTTATTAACTTTTGAGTGGTGAGTTAGAATTTTGTATTTCAACATTTTGTACATTGCACTAGTTTGAAGAGCGAACTTTTAACTTATAAATAAAACATGTCCAATAAAATCTGCTGTAAAGTTGCAATTACCTTTAAGTTATTAGCAATTAGTTGCTTCCCATGATGTTGCTGTACTTTTGGGTTAAATTTTGTGTCTTGTCCTTTTGTATTTGAGATGTAAAATGCAGTTGAAGGGATCACATTTGTATTTTATAGAGAAGATCTTTGTTTCTACAGCTGGGATTTCTTGCCTTTGATAGAAAATTTCAGAGATTGACGACTCTTAATGTTTGTTATATTTAAGCAGTCAACTTCAGGGGGCGTGGGGGGGGGGGGGGGGTACTTAGGGAATGGGACCGTGAAACTCTCTTACCCTGTACCAGAACTATTTCAGCAGAATTTTGCTGCTCTACTTTACTTTAACAAATTTATCAGTTTCCTGGAAAATGGTCACCTTTTCTAGCCATAACTCTGTGATATCTATAAACTAATCTATCACAGACTAAACTACTGGAAAACCCTTCACATATATGGCAATACCCACCACCCACCCCCCCCCCCCCCTCCACCCCCAGGTGAACCTCTCATTGCTTACCACAGGCTGGTCCTGTGTATATGGACATCATCCCCCTCCAAAGATTTTTGTTTTGACTGGACGGGGAAGGTGTATACATGGTTCGCAGGTTTTGAACACTTTGTAAGCATCTAAAACGAAAAACAGATAATATTAATATCTGCAACACCAAGAAACTAAGGGGAGACTCCCATATAAAAGTGACGGAGACCCCAAATGGAGATCAATGTAGGTGTGGCTCAAGGATGTCAACATAGAATGCGTTCATCAGATTTCTGTGTGGTCAGTGTCACAGCATTTGTTGTAAATTTCTTTATGCACAGCCCTAAGCGATGACTGAATGGGCAAATATAATGACTTTCCGCCAGGAGCCTACGCCGCAGCTTGCAGAAAAGGGGCTATTTTTACGTGTTCAAAGGAGCTTTGGTCAAGCGCGGAAGATGCGCACCCCATGGGCACCCTTCTGGCAACCAACTGTTGTTCCAAAATTTCGTCAACCTTACAGAAGAAATGACTTCACGAAAAGAAAAATAAAATTCATTTCAGGTAAGTAACATAATGGACAGGCTCTCTATGTGACACACTGGTCACGCAACACGCAAACGTTAAGCTGTCATGTTTATTGGTCAGCAGGTGCCCCCAGTAAACAATATGGCCACCTCAGCTGTTTTCTGGCCACATAGATGTTGTGCTAAAAAGGCTTAAATTGAAGAGGTTTATTGAAACATAGGCTTGCTCTTCTAATCCGTAAGACTGTTAACAACATGAAGCACGTAGATGAAGAGTCGGCACAAAAGTTAACCGTGAGGAGACTTTTTCTAACGCGTGGGAAGCTTAAAGCGTCCAGTCGCACCTCGGCTCTGATGTCAGGGTTTGCAATGGTAACAAATTTTTCCTGTTTTGTTTTGTTTTGTTTTGTTTTTTTTTTCAAGGAATAAACAAATGTAGCCGCAATTTTCTAAAGAATGAAAACTCCAATCCTTTGAAAAATCCGCCATCCTTAAAGGAAGAAATTGGTGTAAAAGATTGTTTACTTGTTCAATTTACAAGTTTGCTTCTGTTTACTCTTAAAATTTATACACAGTAGCTTGATGTTTGTAGCTAAAGTTAAGCTGATAAATGCAGGGTAAAAGCGTTGTTTAACTTAAATATTAAGATTTACGCTTAATATTTTAATGACAGGCTTACTTTAAGTTAATGTAAGTTCTCTTATTGTTTTATCAATGACTTCGACGTCGTATTCACAGCAATTTGGTGTACAACATTCCAGCGTTTCGCGAATATTATGCAAGGTACAACAAAATTTAGGATCGATTATTAGCCACAGTTCAAGTCAAAAAAAAAAAAAAACTGGAATAATAACATGATCGATCTAGACATTGACTTTCCGCTCCAGTATAACCCAAACATTTGCCTGTTTTTGGCCTTGTTTTGCTGATGGGCCTGGCTCAGGCTTTTTTGTGTCTTAAAAAGGGTGGGCATGATCACAGGCGAGGATGCCTATGTACCGAGCCAAGACTTGAGCCAGGACTTGATGCAGGCTCAGTTTGTCAATCCTGCCTTTTGGGTATCAAAATATCATAAGCTGCCGACCAATATTTTTCTAGACACGTTATTTTCAACTAGTTAGCTCAATTCTTTTGCTCTCTGGTGCCCAAATCTGTCCCTAGTTTTGATGAAAAATTTTCTTTGATAATGTTGGTGCTAGTTAAACTGTTTACTTACAAACTCTTTATTTGCAGATAGCAATGGTTGAAATTCAACTAGACGATGGTATTCCCAAAGGATTATTGATAGCATTTAGCGTGATGACCACAATTCTCATCTCAGTGCATGTCTTTGCACTTATGATATCTGTCTGCATTCTGCCAAACATTGATGGAGTGGCAAATATCCACCAACAAGGTACACAAGTAGTTCGAGATTCACCACATGAAAAACTCCACATCCACATTGAGATTGCATGGATTTTCTCAACAGGGCTAGGAACACTTCTTTTCTTAGCAGAGATTGCAATAATCTGTTGGGTCAAGTTCTACCGGCACAGCCAAACTGCAGCTTTGGCGGCATCTGTGGTGTTGGTCCCAGTGTGTATTGTGTTTGTGTGGTTTGCTATTCATTTTTACCGATCTCTTGTTCAACATAAGTATGAAAGGTCTTTCCAGGGAATTGAAGAACTTCAACAGATTGCAAATCAGTTACACACTGATACAGGAACGTCACCAAGTACACCAACTCCAAGTCCTATTCCCAATAACAGAGCTTAAAAGCACAGTTTTTAAGATTTTGAAAATAATAATAATAGCAATTAATGGATAAGGCTGAATATGATATGAAGAATTATTCATCATCTGAAAGCTGGGGTCAATTGAAAACAACTATTTCTAGTGTAATTTACAAGTGAAGCTATTGTTTTTAGACTCTTAAACCATAATGCACACACTCATAAAAGTTTTATTAAATAATTGACCCTTGAATCCAATAATGTTGTATTATTCATTCAAAATATTTCCTAGAGAAAGTAAAACATGCTTACCTCGATCTACATAAAGTTCCCATCTTTCCATAGCAGTTTGAGGACGTGAAAATAATAAAATAGTGTTTGTCGTCCATCATTATTATTGGTAGTTTTGCAATGCAATGTTTTTCTCCAGTAGTTTGGCTACTTCTTCAATTAACATGCAAAATCTCCGCCATTTTCTCCAGTTGTGCCAAAACAGCTTAGCTACCACACCTTCTGCTATGCCTTTTCTGTCAGTGTCAGTACACTTTTCTTGTCACTGTATTGATGTCACCGAGCATCTACAAAATTTGGTCAGTGCTAGCTGGTTATGAAAACTTTGCTGAGGATTCAAAGTCGATCAGAAACAGAAAAAATTTTGAATTGATTATAAATTACTGTTAACTGCTGCTTATAAGGCCCCTCAACGTATAAGCCCTCCCCGCAGTTATAGGCCCATCTACCTGTAAACAAAAAAATGTATCCAGTTACAAGCCCCCCCCGATATCAGATAGGGCCCCCCTCAGTTATAGGCCCGTCTACCTGTAAACAAAAAATACATCTGGTTATAAGCCCCCCTCTATCTTGTATTGATATGAATTCAATTTTTTATGATGTTTTGAAGCTTTGAAGCACTGCTATGTGGGTTGTTTTGAAATGCTTTTGAAATACTGTCTGATGTATAAGTATTTATCACTGAGTTGAGTACTATGGCATTACAGAAGCTTAACTTTAATGCTTGTTTTCTCTGGCACTGGAACCCTAGCCTGCAAGCAAGCTCTCCAATTATGGCGAGCAAAGTGAGCCATGAGGAACATGTGATCAAGAATCAAAGCCGTGAGAGGTGGAGGAGGGCCCCTCGCATTCTCGTCTCCTTTTGCGTCCTTCTCTCACTTGACTTCTTGTGACTCCCTCAAATGGAGAGCTTGCTCGCAGGCTACTGGAACCCAAGGCATGTTATGAGTCCAATGCGCTGCCACTTTAGCCTAGCCTGGGAGCAAGCCCTCGAGAGTGCAGGGTGCTTAAGCATTAGCAAATGTTTCTCTATAGCATTAATTTCCTTTAATTTATTAGCTGCTGCTAGTCAACAGAAAAAGTGCTGTAGAAATCAAAAATAGTACTCAAGCTATATAGAGGTGTTTGTAGACACTTCTTAATGGAAAAATAGTTTTATTTATTGACAGAAGGTACATGTAAAGAAAAAGTAATGTTTTACAAAGGTGGGAAGATAATAAGAAACAGTTATTATATTATGTACATAAGTTGGTGATTAAATAAAATACTGTCCTTTGCTTCTCCTATAGTAGATTTTTACTTCAAACAGCAGATACTGCTGGCTTTTTTGCCCATGGCATAGCTTGCTCTTGATTCCCGTTCAAGAGTCATGTTTGAATGTTTTTACAATATGCAACTTGAATGAAATTAAAGTATCTCTCTCTCCAATTCTGTTAATGAGGCATTAGAAGTACGAACATCTTGAGCCAAATCCTTTGGAAAATGAATCAATTACATAATGGTAGAGGATTGATGGTTTGCTACATGTACGTTTAACATTTGTTTCTGATGGGCTTATTTTTACCTAAATGTATATTACACAATTGTCATGGTTTGTACTTCATTAAAGATATCTAGAATGTAATAAATTAATAATATTTTCATCAGTAAAGACGGCCATCTTCATTGCTGCTCATCTAGAAACAAATCTTCAGCATCTTTCACTACTCCTCTTAAATCCTGAAGCTTGCACTGTATTGAAAAGTAATAGCAGAAACAAAGGAATCAATTTAGTGTTAAATCTAATAAGTTAGCAGAAGTCTAGAGGTTTATTTGCAAAGTTTGTGGAATTCCTGAGGTTTATATTTGACTTTATCTGATCAACCCTCCAAGTTAAATTTTTCCTTTGGTGACCACTTGGCAACCAACTCTTTAGGTTTAGGTGCCAAAATATATATCAATAATTAAATTAAGAATTAGTGTCCGGCTTAAGAATGGTATTGTTCAACCAAAACAATGTTTCTAAAAGGCATTTACCGTTTTCACAAGTGTATACAGTAACTTATAATCCATGTCGTTTCTTCAAGTATCAGTTTTCTCTGGTCGCCAACTTGGTGACTATTTTCCAAATCAAGATGCCAGAACCAAAATTTTAGTCGCCATCGCCTCTAGAGTGGTTGCAGCTTGGAGGGTTGCTGATCACTCATGTCTTTTATAAGGCATTCCCATTCCTTCGTTGCTAAAGTATAATTATACAGTGGATGCATAGAGCAAACTCCACTACAAGGACACTCTTAAGGCCATTATTTGAATACCTGTAAGTTAAAGCACCCAGTAACATGGGGATTGGAATTTAACCCTGAACAAAACACAGTGGAAAACCTTTTGCTACCAAGCCATCTTTCACTTTGAAGCAGCCAGTGAGGATCATCAACCTGAGGGAGAAAAGAGCCCAGCGCAAAGCCAGGTGCAACGAAACCCCAACTGATGGAGACCATACATGCAACATCTCTGATCAGATCTGCAAATGCCACATCACAACAAAACCTAGAGATCTGAGTTTGCTGTGCATCTGAGTTTGCTGTGCTGTACTGTACTGGGAAAATCCTTACACATAGATATGGCAAAATGTTGACCCACAAGCTTGGATTCAAAATAATACCCTTTTGTCTATTCAGTTTATAATGTTACACTCTATAACAGGTCCATGGAGACCTTTTACTCTAGTTTATACCAACCTCTGGTAAAGGGTATGTAGTTGGCTTTGGGGCTTCTTGGCGACCAAAATCTTCTACAGTGCCACATTTTGGAATGTCATCACACCACACTCCAGTGTACATCTGCCCACGATCAAGATAAAAGAATCTTCCCTTTCCATGTTTCTTATCATCTTTCCACTGTCCCTCGTAGCGATTTTCATTTGCTACACACAGAGAAGTCAAATATTTTGTATGTTAAACATCCAAGTTGTAAAAAATTAATGAAAACTCCTTACTCCCCTCCCCTGTTGTGGGTATGCAGAGTGGTCAGGGGTCTGCAGGGGGTCATGTGGTTTTACAGCGCTGCTGTTGAGGTCAACTCATTCTCACGTGCACTTGGCCTGTTTTGTGCTGCCCTCCCTCCCTCTCTGTGGTAAGGATGAGGTGAGTATCATTGTTCCACTGTTTTTCAGTGTGATGGTGCCTGGTAGTTGCCACTCACAGAGAGTGAGTTGGTTACCCTATGTACTCGGCTCTTGTGCTTGTGGCTCCACCATCTTTCCAGGCACCTTCCACAAGCTCATCTATTGTAGCCTAAAAAGTTTGTTTTAAAATTGAATATAGACGAAGATGGAATATAATAATTTTACAGCTTTTTTCCCAACTAGGCATTGAACATGCAGGTTTAAAACAGAGATTTTTTCTGATTAAATAGAAAGTTGAGATTTACCATTTCAACCTTACCTAGCCTAAGCATGCCCTCTCCGTTTCTCAAGTCATTGTACCACTCTCCCTCATAAACTGAACCATCAGCATAATACATTCGTCCCCAGCCACTGCGCTTGTCTGCATACCACTCCCCCTCATAGTATTCATTGGAAGAGTAGAAGTTAGTTCCATAACCCTAGAAATGAGACACATTTACAAACTCATACAAAAAACCTTAAAACTTAACAGTGCTAGAATCATAATACTGGACGTCCCTTTTTTGTTAACTTACATAGTAGTACTTACCGTACTGATAAGTTCATATTATTTATTTGTACTAGAAAATGCTTAACATCCAAATACTACAAATGCACTATTGTGAATGAAAATTTATTTTCTGGGTTTGAATACCATCTGAATTTATCACTGTGGTGGATTAGAAGTATGTGCAATCCTCTTATAGTTGTAGCCAAAATGTTTTCTTAGGCTTAGCAGCTGTTCGAGAAAATGAGGCTGCACTCATAAATGGGAAACAAGCCTAATATTTTCTTACAAGCAGCTTTGCCGAGAGAAAAGGCTCTTGACCTAGGAAGATTGAAGGTCCTTCGTGTGCTCACAGAATCACATAGCATGTAAAAATTACTGCCAGAAACATTATATCTGCATACGACTTGACTTGTAATGTTGAAAAAAAAAAAAGAAACGCTAAAATTACAAAACACATACATGTCTCTTATCATTTTTCCATCCCCCTGAATAAACTTTTCTGTATCCAGCTCCTTCAGAAACACTGTATGTACCAAATCCACAACGGCGGTCATCTTTCCAGTCTCCATCATAAATAGTTCCAGATTTCTTCCACGTCATGGTTCCCTTTCCTAAGAAAATAAAGAAATTAAATTATTTTCATGAGCATTTTTCTTCACAAGCAGTAAACAGCATACTACCTCAGTCAAGTGTGTGACAGAAGAACTATGAGCAACAAAGGTCAGTGCCTTTTGATGTTTGGTCATCCCCCCTTCTTTTACCTAGAGCTGTTGAGCACCATTGGAAAGACTCAAAATATCTACAGTGGAACCCCACCTTTACGACCACCCCATTTATACCACCACCTCGGTATTATGACCATATTCTTTTGACCCAAACGTTAACATATCTGAATCATTCTGTTACTTTCAAGACCCCATTAATTACCTCATTATTATGAACTGGGCCCGGTTCATTGAAAGATAGTTAACTTTAACCCAGGATTAAGCCAAATTTCAAGCATGGTTTTCTCATCTAAGAACATGCTACTCGAGGTTACAAAATACTGTTGAGCCTTTAGTACAAGATACAGTAATGATAACACAAAATGTTACCTTAAGCTGATACATAGGAATGTAAAATACAAAAACGGAACAAAATTTTAATCCTGAATGCTAATCAACCTTTCAGGAACTGGGCCCAGGATTTTATGGCCCAATGGTGGTTGCATTAAAGGGCTTCCACTTTAGTTTCAAATATGTTATGAGGAAGGTAATGACATAGTTGTTTTTGTAAATTATACAGATTTGTTTAAGCCCGTGAATACCAGTCTGAATTTTGTATGATTTTTACCACCACATTAGATCTTGACTTCTTCAAATCTCAGCTACTGCCATGTTGACTTTATAACCACATCCTGCTGTTTCCAGGCTCTGTGGAATTTTTTGGGAACCTTTTTACATACTTCAACCAACTGAGCCAAAAACATGTAACACATTCAAAGCCTTTTACAGAATTAAGCAAGTGTCATTAGGCCATTCCAATAAATGTCTGCACTTGCCCCTAAGAAGGGACTGCATAATCCAAGGAAGGAGGGGGATTTTAAAAGCCACTTGTGAGGGATAGCTTTGTTGGTACCAGCATCTCCCTTTCTCTGAAGGGAGATACTTGTTCTCTCTTTGAGATTTTTATTCTCAAGAAGTGAAATTCACATACCATCTTTCTTGAATAAGTACCCGTGAACTTGTTTAAAATTTTGTCTAAAAGGATGGGTACTTAATGGAAGGAGGGCACTGGTAATAAACAGTACCTTAGTTCCATTATACCATTTACACACAGAGTCATCAATAAAGTGGAAATAGAAATGGGCTTTCCTTGTACATGTATCCCCACTATTAAAGAAAGTGATGGGGAGGGGAAGAGGAGGCTTGTTCAAGGGGGTCTTTGTTTGCTATTTTGGCCTAGGGGGTGGGTGCTTATTCAAGGAGATATGGTGTGCCCCTCATGGAGGAGGGGGGATATTAACTAGCATCTCCCATTTGCTTGGAACCATGCACCAGTGACCATGGATTTGGTACTTGTAAGCCAGGGTATTCAGTAAATAATATGCCTCTCTCATGTGCGGTCTCTTAAGAGAATATACTTGATTAAATTACATTATTTAAAGAAGCTAAGGATTGTTTATAATTTATCTGGAATTTATATCAGACTTTAAAATCGAATCCGAAGATATATGTTGTAGTTTTAATAGGCGTCCAGGGCGGTTAATCGAATAAATACTGTACCTGAGACAAAAAATTAACTACAACATATACATAAACTTAACTGAACGTTAAACTTAAAACTTATGTCATAAAAAGTGCTACAACAAAAGTAATTTTTAAGACAGCATTTCTTTGAAGAACAAATTAGATAGAATCCTGACTGAATTCGAACGTTGGTCAAGCTTACCATTCTTTTTGTTGTCATCCCATTCGCCCGTGTATCGATCACCATTTACAGAGTAAACGGTGTGATGGACGCCTTTCTTCTGTGCTTTATAGTCCCATTCTTTCCACAAAGGCTCGCTTTTCTTTGGTTGTTTAGTGATAGGCATTTTGCCGGAGATTTTGAAGCAGCCTTCCTGCTAATTAGCTGATTATTTACCGTCTGTTACTAAGGATAGGCCAGGTTACTTAGCAATCAACCCTGGGGACATTTCGCTCGGGTTACATGACAGACTTATCCAGGTACTGTCCCATGATGTCTTTGTGGCGCTCACTTTGTAAATCAAAATGGCGCATTCTGTGTGAACGAAATGTGAACGTTGTAAAAACATATATCATTGTAACACTGTCCTTGTGGAGAAATATTAATGTAATATGGATGATTCAGAGAACCAAACGTCTATGGAAAAAGCACAATTATGTTATGGAATAGTTGGGAATATTCCGAAAGAATTTCACTCGGCTGACTTGAGGGCGATGTTTACAGACTTCATCAACGACGAAACTTGGGGATTTAGATGTTTTCATTTTCGACATAGACCTGAAATTAGACAAGACGTAACTTTGAATGATGGTGACGGAGAAGTTCAAACGTCAAATACTACATGTTGTGTTGTGTTAGTGCTAAATGAAAAATTAGAGGAGTTGATAAAGCGTTATCGTGGCAAAAACTGGGTTGACCGAAATGGCAAATACTTTCCATCCAAAGCAGTCATATCAAAGATAAGCATCAAAACAGGACGAGGTTTGTAATTTCTACTTTGTATTTAATTACGCTTTATAATTTGCGTGATACACTAAATTTGAGCTTATTTTAAGAAAATAAATTAAAACAAATCATGGAATAAGAGTTTGTTCTCGTAAATTCAAACTGCCTTTATAAATTGCAGAGAAAAAGAGTTCTTATCCGATGATTTGTTTTAAATTTTCTCATAAAGTAAGAAAAGTTTTTATAGGAAAAGTTTTTCTTTAATTGAGAGATTTGGAGCAATCTCGAATTTAGAGTGGTAAAAATTCTCCTAGTTTAAATCATATAAAGTAGTGTGAGTGTTGTTGCAATCGAGGACTAACCTAAAGCCCCTGTATGGGTACCTACAGACGTTGTTTTTGTTGTGTATTTATCATCAAAACGTCAGTTTTTTAACGAAATCGTTTCAAATCAAGATAAGGTTTTAAACAAGCCCGAGCAACTAGGATGTCAACAACGAAATGAAGAAATAAAAAAGGGACAGGTTTAAAAAGCATAACAAAATCTCAGAATGTGCATCACATTTTTTGGCATATTTGTCTGCTGTCACTGCATGACCAATGTTGTCAAATTTGATCGAATGGCAATGTGATCATCCCTTCAATTCTAAGATCATTGTGTCATCAATTGAGTAGCGATTGTCATGGCTTTGATTTCATCAGAAATACCCATACAGAGCCTCAACCTAAATAAGTGCAACTACATTTCCTAGTCTAAGTGACCACCTATGCAAAATGACAAAAATCAGTTTTTGCACTCAAAGCAATTTACACATTCCTATCACTGATATAACTAAGTGCCATTTTATAGAGAGAACTTGGTCGCCATTATCCGGCCATCTTGACCTCATGCTTAATGCATGCTTAATACATGTATCTTTCTTATTGCAGACACCAGTGAGGACATTCTGTATAAAACAAAACAGGAAAAAAGAGTACATCCCTTCACAAGGACAAACTTAGAGTTTTCAAAGCATGACCTTAAGGAACTACCAGAGCTTCATCCACCTCCTTTGATGCCTAATGGGAATGTTGGAACACCTTTGTTGGTATTTAAGGAGTTCATAAGAGCTTGCAAGCTACCGCCTTGTGTAATTAAAAAACTGAATTTGAATGTTTCTATTGCTAAATCTAAAAAGAAATACAGCAATGTTCCTTTTGATTACAAGTCTTTGGACAAAGGAAAAGGAAAAGTAAATGGATTGGAGAAAAACAAAGCATCAACATCAAATGTGGATGCCTCAGGAAGTAGAAGCTCTGATCAAGGTAACAATAGCTGTAATTCTGAAACTGAAGAGAATGAACATACTGCTGAAACTGACCAAGGTTGTAATCGCAAAAGAGCAATTGATGATGATGATGATGATGATGAAAGTAATGTCGAGCATGATGATGATGATGATCTGCCAGAAGAGTGGGACAGACATGAATCATTGCACAATGATGTCACGAGTCAAGATCGAACAAAAGAGAGGCTTTTTGAAGAAGAAATTGAGCTCAAGTGGGAGAAGGGAGGCAGTGGTCTTGTGTTTTACACTGATGCAGCTTTCTGGAAGCAACAGGAGGAAGCAGACTTTGATGAAGAAACTGCTGATGATTGGGATGTAGACATGGAAATATATGAAAACCCAGGTGGGTACATGCACTAATAAGTCAAAAAATGTATCATTCTTGCATCCACAGTTAATTTTATTCTGTTGATATAATAAAGTTTTTAGAGAGGGGTGTATTTTACTCACTATTTTGATTCCAGCACAATTCCATTCACTTCTGTAAATAATAAAATGAAGACATAATTTTTTGTAAAAAGGAGCTTGTACTGAAGAAGGAAAACAGGCAGTGCTGCCAATACATCTCTTAGTAGTAGTGCCAGCTATTAACCTCGGAACAATTTTGTTTGATGGGGGAATGTTGCATTAAGACATGAGTCACTCCAACCTTTTTTCCAGGGTTATCCCTTATTTGACAGAAGAAAACAAATTTGATTACGAACAAAAACTTACAGCTTACCACCCCTCTGTTATGGTTTTTATAAGTTGTGGTTCACAGTTCGAGTAAAAATATTTTCTTTCCACACAGATGGTGGTGACAAAGACTCACGTGATCTTCTAAGGATGAGATTAGAAGGGCAGTGGAAGAAGGGCAATGACATAACACTCAATAAAATTGGTGGATTTGAGAAATATACCCGTGGGTTTGGTGGCCGGTTGATGAGAAAACTAGGCTGGAAGGAAGGTGGAAGCCTTGGTTCTTCTCAGGTGGGAGTAACAGAGCCTGTTGTTGCAGATGGACAATTGCCGAAATGTAAAAGAGGCCTTGGGTATTATGGTGAAAAGCTAGAACGACACGTGAAGCGACCAAAGGCTGAAAGGAATGTAATAATATCAACTATTTATGATGAACCAGACAGGGAGGAAGTGAATCTGTTTGAGTCCTGGGGACCTGATAAACTGAAGTATGTCAGCAACGTGGATTTCATACGTGGGAAAACTTACCCAGCAGAAGATGACAAAATGTGACCACTACTGGCCTTCTCCCATTGTTCTCAAAAGAGAGAGATGACAATTAGTTTTTGCCTCAAAAATTCCAAACTGATCATGTGAACTGTCCAGAATATGATCAAGGGTACTGATTGGTTAAGTTTGGTATACTGTATATTATTACTATATTCTTTTTAACCCATGATGAAAACTAAAACTTTGGAATTATCGTTTGTATATTAGAGGGACCAAAGGTTTCAGTCAGGGTCAGTTGTTTTCCAAGACTTACTCAATTTTGCTGTTGTAATATATTTAAAGCGTAACACTTCTTTAGTAATCAACAAGAAAAAATGAAACTCAAACAAAGCGGCATCTACAAGCTATGACTACCAGACTGGACGAAAGTGGGTGTGAGCTTCACACCTAACTGAATAAACCATTGCAGTTAAGAAGAACATGGAAAGAAAATTCTGGGTTCCTGATCAAGCCTGATTTTTTTTAGCTTCTTTTTCAACTGCTTAGGTTGTTTTTCTCATTTATGGGTTTTTCTATTTATCAACTCCCTATTTACATTATTTATTGGGGATTTTTGAGGCCAAAATGTAGACGCTCCTCACACAAAATCCCTTGAGGTAATGAGCAATGAGAAATGACTGTAATGAAGGCTAGACCTGCTTCAGTCTAAAAATAGGTAAGTGAATTTCCAACTCACTCACACCCATGCATTTGAAGATGTGCAGCATAAGGATGGACTGTAAAAATGAAAGTGAATTTACTAATGGTATATTTGGAGAATTGGCAGTATCTGTCATCTGTCAGTGAGTGCATCTCCAAGGCTTGCTGACAGAAAAAAAATTATGAATATTTTATTTTTTGAAAAAAGTCAGTAAATTGATATCTTAATAAAAAACAACCTCTACAGGCAAACATCACCTCATCTTACTGACAGCAATTTCTTTTATGTGGTTTTTGCACATTTAGACTGTTCATGGTCCCCTATTTTTCTGTGAGATTGTCGAGAGATAGCATGTCTTGCCATTAATGGCAGCCATCTTGATTTTCAAACCCCTAAGTAGTTTTGATGCAAGATGGCAGCCCATAATGCAAAGCACTTGATCTCGATGACCTTATGGGAAAATAAGGGACTGTGAACAGGCTATTGCACATTGTAAGGAATTTTATAAGTCACATGTTCATATTTTTTACTTATCAACACTTTAATCCTTTCCTGGTGTTTGGTGTTTGCAGTTATTTGTACAAGTCAGTTAAAAACAATATATACACCTATAGTACAACTAATTACAGTTTCAATAACAAGTTACAGAGTTTTGCTTGATAAATTGCAAAGATTTTTATGCAAAAAAATGAACAACTTTCGAGAACTTTGTGTGGTAAACAGAGTTTGTTACATGTACTTCATTTGAAAGGTAAAATGGTCTCATAGAAGCATTTTACATAAGATTGTAAATCCAAATCCGTTGTGACTACACACTCTTATCTTAAAAACGTTTCTAGCATGTATATCAGTTTGTACATGATTGTTGCCTGTACATCATTATAGTCATTTTACTGACCATTGTCGAAAGTCAATATTCTAAAATCAGTTTTAGCTGATTTCAGTGGTTGTTATCAGATTAGGGTGTTAATAAAATCAATTTCAAATATATTATTATTTTAGATGGCAAATAATATTAAATTTACAAATTTCACTTTGCTCACAAAAGCATCTGAGCTTCAAAAAGCTGAATTTGTTACCAATCCAGTGTTTTTCATACTGAAGATTTTTAAGGTTGACTCAAAATGAAGAGCTTCTTGTTTCTTGATTGAGCAAACCGATCAAATTATTATACATTAAACACCTCCCTACCAACCATAACCAACATATGTTTACATACCAGCAAAAAATATTTTCAGAAAATAGCTGGGGGCCTTCCATTGCAAACTAAATAATTCACAGGGGGCAAACTCATACCTGATAGAGTGGGGGGAAAGCTGCAAATCCACTACACTTTCAGGACAGGGTATAGTATGGGAAACAATGAAGTAATATGTATAGGTAATAGTACTCCCTTTCTAGCTGCCAAGTCAAACTGGTAAGCAGTTCACAGGCAGAAAAGCAGCTTTCACTTGCACATCCTTGGCTGAGCAGAGACAACTAGCAATGTTATGTCATGATGCCAAAACAAAAAACGATTACCTAACTACATCCTGAATTCACTGCATAACATACAAAAAGCCAACTGAAATAGGGTTGAGTGGGTTTGGTTACATGTAAGTCTGTCAAACACAATTAATTTTCCTGGCCATCCGCAACACAACACACTACTTCTGCAACTGGCCAGGACTCCATAAACTGCAGGAAAATTCCTCAGCTTGCTTTAAATCTCTTGCGTACCGCTGACTCAATCGATCAAAGCCATCCGCAATTTCAGCAGCTAGTTGTGCTGTTTGATTTTGGTGTTGTGTTGTTTGGTGGTCTTCAAAACTTGCTGTGCGACAGCATTGTTTATCATTCCATATCATGAAAGTTTCTAGGTCTGAAGCCAGCTTAAACAGTGCTTCACGGTTGGCGATAGTCCTCTTAACTCTGTCTTGTTTCCGTTGCTGCAAGAAATGCAGGAATAATGTGAAATTCAAGGCAGGAAAGATTCCTAGGATGGGTGAAGAATGTGAAAGTGTTCCACAAATGGTATAAGTTAGAGAGCAGACCTTCCAACTCTCATGGTTTGGATAGTCAACTCATCATGGTCTCATGATTCAGCATCCAAATCTCACGGTGAATCATAAAATCTAAAATTGCCAGACGATTCCAGTAGAAATCGCATAATTAAAACAATTGTCTTCATATATAACAGACAAATATTGTTTAAATCTAATTTTGGAGGGAAACCTGAGTTCACTTCCACCCTCAGTTCAGAAAATTATAGGTTCTCTAAGGTCTGTGGGAAAGCCTTATAGCATTTCCCACTTCACTACTGTCCTATTGACCTGGATAGTGAAACAGAATCTTCTCAACTTTGCTATAGAGTACTACAGAGAACAGAGACCACTAATAGGGTAAGGAACACCACAGGGGGACATAAATCATCTGCCTTTTTGGTTTTATTTGACATATATTTTGCAAAACTCCAGGTTTGAGGTCCCAAACTCCAGGATTTTAGGGCTTTTTTTCAAACACTCCAGATTTGCATGGTTGAGGGGTTGGAAGGTCTGAGAGTGGGTCAGCTTTTCTGTAGACCATGAAAGCAAGGCTGTCACTACAATTTCAAAATGTGGCGTATATGCAATAACGAGGCGGGGAATTGAACAGCTATGCAGTTCATTGGTCTGTTTTTCCCTTTTTTTCTTACTTTTATGAAAGTAGCAGGGTGTCAAGCTAATAGAAGCCAGGGGAAAACCCTGGCCCTTATGAAATGTTAGAAAAGTTGACTCTCAGGGCAAAGCCTCCACGGTATATACATACAATGTGTTTATGTATCCCTCCTCCCCAAGACTGCAAGAGTGTAAAATCTGTTCTTATGTTTGGAGGTGGCCCATGACAGGTGTAAACTGACAAATTAACATGATTGTAGTACTTGACTTACATTTCTTCTCTCTTCAGCTCTCTGTTGTTTCTCCTGCAATTCTTGGGCTGTTAACATGCTTTTCTGTGTCTTTTTGGGCACTCGCAATGCCTTGGGAACTGGAGATAAACATTGAGGGTTATCATCAAAGCTAACAGTGAATGCAATACCCCTGTTGTTGTCGTTATTAGAAGATTTTACGACATTGCGTTTTTCCTCTCGAGACTTCAGATAGCTTACAGATTTCTTTGACAAGTTGTTGTTTCTATCATCCACAACAAAGTCCTTTGTCATTTGAGAGGTCAGTGCTCTAAAATCTCTGGCAACATGGCGAGCTGTAGCAAGTAGTTGTGAGGAGGTCATCTGTGGTGTGTTTTGGTTGACACCTGCTTTAGTGGCACTCTGTATGGACCTCTGTTGCAGTAGCATTTCCACATTATGAGCGAGCTTTCTAGCAGCTTCTTGTCGATCATGGATTCTTTTCAGTTTTTGCTCCATATGTTGCTGTATAAACAGGTTATTTGTAAATCAATATAGGCACAGGAATTTAAATAATATCAATAACCAACATTATGGTACTGGAAGATGTATGCATGGATTGCATAAAAGTGCTTTCTAATGTTACAAGAAAACCCCATGCAAACCTTCTTTTAAGTATTGCATATATCAACTTTCAACTAGCCAACATTAATTTGCAGACTTCAACAAACTTGCAAGTTTTTTTTACAGGCCTTTTTAGAGGGGCTTATATTTGGATGTAGACTGCAAAACAGTCCTTTTTTTCTCAAAATCAGTTTTTCAAGGTGCAAAGTGTCAACCGGAGATTTTTTTGCAAAGTGCACAAGCCTCACTGCATGCCTATACTCCACTTTTGCCCTTGCTCCAAGACTTTTGCTTGGCTGCTCACATGAAAAAGACAGACTGTTTTGCAGTCTAATTTGGATGAGACTTCTTATTAGGAGGGAAGTTGGCTGCAAGGCTCATTTGATAAATGTGCAAGTAATAAGTTTGTGGTATTTCCTTGATTGACAATAACGAAAATGCAAAAATAGGAATTTTACAAAACTATACAATTAATTGCAAGTAAACCAGCCAATTAAGAACACTGTGGTGTATAACATTATTAAAGTATAAGGTTCTCACATTCTTTCGTCGCTCAGCCATTTCTTGTTTCTCTGCAATCCTCTCGATGCTGATGTTTTCTCTTCCTTTCTTCGTCTGGTTGCAGAACCTTTTAGGAGGTGGCTTGCAAACTGTTTGTTCCACAGGAATGTGGAAGGCAATGGCATTGGTCTTGCTTGATGTCAATGCTTGGTTGCAGTCACTGGATTCACTCCTGGTTGAAAGGGTGTCTTTTGTGGTAAGTTCACCAGTATCTGATCCTTTTCGCTTTGCATTTTCTTGCTTACGGTTGATTTCTGCACCTGATTGATGAAAAGCTTCTTCACAAGAATCCTCTTTCCCCCTTTCAATTCCATTCTGAAAAGGAATAACATTTATTGTGCACTACCCTTTGATGCCTCGATTTGGTGTGTGTGTGTTGGTGTGTGGGTGGGTGGGACGGTTTACAGGGGTATTTTGATTCACCTTATCCCAAGGGGTAAGGGTGTTCATAACACTGACTGAAAGTTCTAAAAATAGCTTTTTTTCTAGCTTTTTTCAAACAATACAGCAATTTTCGAAATTTCAGAAGCTGATAAAAGAGTGATATGATATGTAGATTTTGAGGACAATGAAATAAACTTAAATCTAGGACTTGTTTGAAGCTGTACTGGGATTTTTGGAACTCAAAAGAGTAGACAGCAGGTGATGTCAGGCAGCTGGGTTTGGTCAATTCGGATTGTGTTCAACATGTACACTTGGACACCAGTGCTACGCGCTAGCAAAACACGGCCGTGCTACACTTTTCTTAGGTTTATCATTTTTAGCAAATATTATAAAATGTAGCCCCTACCTTTTCAACACTTTCACCATCGCTTTGCATTTCTCGCAAGCCTTCCAATTCCGTTAAACACGAATTAAGTTTAGATGGGTCGTCCGCATGATACGAAGAACGAACAACCTTTAGAGATTTTATCATATTCGTGACTTGAAAAGTTTGCAGAGCAAAAAAGCTTCTCACTGAAATAACTAGAGGTAATTCAAATGGCTCAGCTCCCTTCTCGATCTGCGCGATAAAAACTGCCTGCAAGCCTCGAAAAAGAGCTAAACTCTGCAAAAATCGTATTCCTCGCGACAAATTTTTGTTTTGGAGATCGAAGTTTACGTAATTAAATACTCTTCTCTGATTGGCTTGATTTAGACTCTATCTACTGAAAACAACACCCGACTAGTTCCCAGGCTCTTAAAGTAGAGAAGCCTGTGAACAAGGTTGAAAACAACATGAGGACGAGGCTGCTACGAGACAATAACTTGAAACAAGATGGTGGCGAATGGACTATGGTAGAACGGGAAGAAATTTCCGATTTAAAGGCATCTGTAGATGTCGATATTTACAGAGATACAGCGTTAAGGTATCTAGGTGAGGAACGTATTTATTTCTAAGATGATATATTCGTTAAGTCAATATGAAAGCTCTATCTGTCAGTCACGTGTGAACTTTCCACTATATTTCTTCATAAACAACCTTGTTTTTTTTGCCTAGTTCTGATCATGTAATTTTAACTTTTCTGAAGGTACGCATATGTTGTGGTTCAATTTCATCCTTGGTTTAAATTTGATTTCCCTTTGTTTTAAACTCCTTATCATACATTACCATACCCCAAAACAAAGAGAAGTAAAATTTAAACCGAGGATAAAATTGAACCACAACACATACATGTTTATACTCCATTCATGTTAACTACTGAGAAAATATAAGATTTCTGCATGCATAATAAATAGGTGCAGTCACACTAGACATCTTCCTCAAGGTGCTCCATGGGAAAATAGCTTGGGTTGGGTTTGCTCTGGGTTTGGATCACTTTCATGGGATCTTGTGTAATTTGTGAACCCCTTGGTTGAGTATCAGTCGACAATATTGGCCGATACTCGATCGACATATTGGCTTATATGTCGACTGACACTCGGTCATCATATCAATCGACATATGAACCTACTCCCGGTAGATCTGGCCAACTCTTGGTTGACATGTTGACCAATATGTTGAGGGATAGTCGACCAAGAGTCGCCCGATAGTGTTGGTCGGTGTGTTGATGGATAGTCAGCTGACATATCGATGGATAGTAATCTATTCCCAGTGGAGGCTCGCTTAACAAAGGCCTGGGACTCAAGAGATGAGTTACGGGACATGCGAGTCCACAGGCAAGAAGGCGATAGGACTAGACCAAGATAAGAGAAAAAATAAGGGGGGAGGGAGGGTTAAACAAACTAACCCCAAAGCAAAACGGGTGTAGACCCCCCCACCCCAACCCCCACAAGGGGCTTCGACGGGCGCATGAATCCAATCCTTCCACCCTTGCAGGCCAACTGGACAAATTTGCTTACTCACATGTTTATTTATATTAAGAAAGCTATTCCCGAGGGAGAAACGCACGCACACTCCTGAAATAGATCTCTTGCTACTAATTCGTCAGAATTAAAGCCGGTGTTGCATGAGCGAGCACTGGGAATAGGCTACCGACAATCAGTCGATACTTCACTGATACTTAGTCAACAGCATACTTTCTGTCTATTTAAATTTTTGTTGTTATGTTGTCCATGTAGTAATTTTTAAGGCTCTTTGGTGGCTTTTAGCACTATGGCATCCCCATACTGTAAACTAACCCCAAAGCAAAACGGGTGTAGACCCCCCCACCCCAACCCCCACAAGGGGCTTCGACGGGCGCATGAATCCAATCCTTCCACCCTTGCAGGCCAACTGGACAAATTTGCTTACTCACATGTTTATTTATATTAAGAAAGCTATTCCCGAGGGAGAAACGCACGCACACTCCTGAAATAGATCTCTTGCTACTAATTCGTCAGAATTAAAGCCGGTGTTGCATGAGCGAGCACTGGGAATAGGCTACCGACAATCAGTCGATACTTCACTGATACTTAGTCAACGGCATACTTTCTGTCTATTTAAATTTTTGTTGTTATGTTGTCCATGTAGTAATTTTTAAGGCTCTTTGGTGGCTTTTAGCACTATGGCATCCCCTTTGAGAGGTGTTCAAGGACAATCTAATGATATAACATGCGTAGAAGCATGGCAGAAATCCAGCAAGTTGATGTAGCGAGGCTGGCCTGGGTTGACATGAACAACGGAACGGAAACTATTTTCAAACCCACGGACTGTAATATCTCGCGCGTAGCACTGAAACCCAGCTCCCCTATTCTGATTTTAGTATACATGTATTATACGACTCAGTCACAGTCGACCGATATGCCACTGATAGTGGGCCGATATTCCACCGACAGTCAAGCAATATTCCACCGACATTTGGCACTCGCTGTATTGGCTGAGTGTGGACTGGTGTATCGGCCAACATATCGGTTGGTCAACACGCGGTCGAGTGTCAGCCGTCATATCGATTGACATGTCAATATGGCAATCGAGAGTAGACTGATTTTCAGCCGACACGTCGACTGACATATCAGCGGATATTGCCGACCGATACTCAACCAAGGGGTGCACAAATTACACAAGATCCCTTTCATGTTCGCCATCACACACAGACAAATTGCTCAAAGGGAAGATTGAAAACATTGAACATTGAAGGCTGACATAAATCATAAATGGTTTTGACCATTTTAACCCTTTTAATAAAACCTGCCACATTAATAAGCTTGGCAAGAGCAATTTAGCCTTTAATTTGAAGACTAAAAAGGGAGACCTCAACTTCATTCACGCTTGTAAAAAGTGAAATTCTATCCTAAATTCTCGCTCACAAGTCAAAAGTACAGGTTTACCAAAATGGTTGCAATGTCTTTATAAGAACAGAATTCTTGAACACTGATTTAAAAAAGACTTGCTAGTGCTTTAAAGGTGCTTTTGAAATTATTTAACTTAAAAACATGAAAAACGTTCACAGCAGTGCTCAAAATCCTGCTAAATTTTCAAACTTTGAGTTCAGTTTTTGCATAGGATTTGGCGACAAGACGAACACAGCACGTAAACAACACTTGACTTCTACTGCTTGGTACATTTCACTTCCTTGTGATTGGTTGAGCCGCTTTGGGTTTTTATTAACCCATAGAACTTACCAAATTATTAGGTCTAGCTGAAAAATTTGTACATCCCAAGCATGATCAACTGACTAAAAAGGTTTGCAACAAAGCCATTTTTGGTGTTCTTAATTACCCAAAATATCTAGTCTTGTTGTATTTGGTAAGTTGTTTATATGTGTTTTCCCTGAAATTTGAGTAACATGTTGCATATGAGGGTCCCAGAGGAGAACATTCTTCAAATCTGTCCTCCCAGCTAAAATTTTTCCTCAGTCCCAACAGTTTTTTATTGGTTTATCCTGATCCTGAGCCTACAGTCATTTAAAAAAATTATAAGATTCAGAAGTTCCAATTCCCTTTATCTTTAGAGAACTAGTAGAAGTAAGTGTATCTATAGGTTAAAAAAGTAGTGGAGTAAAAAAGAAAGCATTTTTGATGTTTCCTACCAGACTGGTTGTTTACTGAAATATTTTGCAGATCTTGCACTGTAGAATTGCAAAATCCTGTTCTTCATTCTCAGATCGTGAAAAGACCCAATTGGGGGCTATATGTTTTATTGCTCTTGGTTTTGGTAGCTTACAAACTTATACGTGCCAATTTTCTTAAGACTCAAAGTTTGTAACAACTTTAAAGAATGTCAGGGTTAGAGACTATAAAATTAGTATGGTATATCACAGTTCTGCAGTATTTGTATCTACATAGCCATATTTAACAAGGAATATTCAGCAAACTGGATACTTGGTGTGGGAGACAAGTCTCAGAGTTAGCATGGTTATATTTTCTTTCTAAAATTTAACACTGAAAAACAGAAATAAAAAAGTTCATGGGCAAGAAGTGAAGAAAAGAAATTCTGATTTAGTGCTTTGTGTGTTTTTCTGTCAAGGTAGTAATAGCTGGGTATTTCCCAGCCCCTCATCTTGTTTCTGTTTATCTTATCTTGATAGGGTTTGACTGGGAAAAAATTATTTAAAAAATGGTACCTGTCAAAAACTGGCAGTAGATTTTTCGTTTTTCTCTAGGGTTCTTCTGAACAAAAAGTCTCTTTGGTCTATGACTCATTTCTTGTAGTTTCTTAACCTCATTTTCATACAGCTTTCTTGTGACTTGTTATTCTTTTTTCATTAAAAGCAAGTAATTTTTGCCACCCTTTTATAATGGCATAAACACCATTTTAATAAAGCAGTTAAGTTCAGGTCAAGACAATATTGCAAGCACTCTAGTTCATAAGTGCTGCAATTTAGAAAGGATGGATCTGTTTGCTATAGAGATAATTTATTGTATAATGTATCTAATGCCTTGATTCTTGCACTTGTGTGACCAACAGAGCAGTCATGGATAACATCTCAATATACTTAGGAGCACTGAAGGATGTAGACTTTGGTGTAAATAAAATACGTGCAAGCTGGCCAGCTGTTTTTGAGTACAAAAAAGGTTTCTGTTGAGTACTGTTAAATATAACTGTGCACTTACCTTCATACTAACAGTTATAAGCCATTTTGTTAAGTGCTTCTGAGAGAGGTGGTTCAGATTAGAACTTGGCTACAAGTTTATTGTCATTCCTGTGCTACCAAGTAAGACTGGTTTACAGCACTGTTCGCTGGTTCCCTGTGTCTGCGATCATCCAACTCACCAAGCGTGAGATTTTTGTTTAAACAATTTGATCACCTGTAGCACCTAGCCCACAAGTCAAACATGTTGGCAATGTCAGATGTGTTATTCAACCATGAATGGTGTTAATTCATGTTAAACTGTTCTTCTGTGTCAACCCTCTTAGATGATGGCCTTTAAGTGCCCTTATATTCCTTGTAAAAGCAAGTGATAAAAAGACTCTTAATACATTTTTAATACACACATTTTTAATAATTTTCTTACATAAACAACCCAAACTTTGTCAGACAAGTTTAATGAAATTTTGCCTTTTTCACTGCAGCCGTACCTAAATCTTGGTAGGTAGTTTCTTAAGCTTACAATGTCTACAATTCTTTGTCTGAGTTCTGTAGTGCATGCTGTTTGGTATGTAGCTTTGAATAGGTGTTTTTACTTTTAGATTGTCTTTGACCTCAATAATATTTAGATTAAAAAAATCCACCTGTTGAGTCAGTGAACCATAAACCTATTTGCTCCTTGTACGGTGGAGAACTTAACAAGGGCGTGAAATGACACAACCTTAGTGTTTTAGTGAAGATAAAATTTAGCACTTCTCTCTTGCCTGACTAAAAGTGTCAACAGTTTGTGTAAAAAGCGTAAATTTGATCATTAATGATAGGGTGACAGAAGTTCTCATAAGCATAACTGTATTCTTTCCTAGTCTGAATGTTGTTCAAGTATTATATTGGTATATTCAGGTTTATCACTTCCAAGATCCTGTTGCTTGATCTTGATTTTGTAGTGACTGATGTATAGGAAAATGTTTAAGTGCCACCATTATAAAAGAAGAACTCCAATACATGTAAGTGTGGCTTTAGTTATGGGCAGTAGTAAGTCAAGTTGAAAGGTTAAAGAAAAACAGGTCAAAACTAAAATAAAAACAAATTTTGATGAGAAGATGTATAACCCTTAGAGAGATCTGTAGAATGAAAAGAAGTAGAATAGACATCCACATTATTGTCATTATATTCTCTCAAATATTGATTTTGCCTTGAAAAGTTAGGTTTTGACTGAAAGTGGTTGAAAATATTAAATGACTTGCTCTGTAAAGTATAGAGGACGAAGGATAAGTTTTTGGTCGTATTTTATGTGACCAGATTAATCCTGTGGATTTTATGTAAAAAGGAAAAAAAATTTATGATCTTCCCAGCTAACAGAGGCCTCTTTTCCCTGGTATTTGCCTGCCAAATACCAGGGAAAAGAGGCCTCTGCTAGCAGGGAAGAACCCTCAAAAGAAGTGAATGAACGTCAAACTTTCTTGACTTCAGAATTCAAATTTACACTGAAGCTGCCTTATGGTAAAAAAACAGAATTGGCTTATTTCAGTGGTACCGGTACTTGTTCTCACTCGCATACTCCTGAAGGTATCTGTAAGTTATCTTTTTGCATATTTACACTGACTTGGCATTGTTACAGTGTCTCTTACTGAAACACTTTCACACTCTTATCATGTCATACTATGCCAATGAGACTGATATGAATTACCCTCTCATACAATGTGCACATCCCAAGTGAAAATTGTCCATCCTGTTTGTAGGTTATGCCAATGAATTAGGAGAGGCATTTCGCACTCACATTCCTCGGTTGATGTACTTAGGGAGTTATGGAATTGCCTCGACATACTGCTTGGCAGACTCCATTGATAAAGGAAGACGATGCTACCAACAAAATAACCACTTAAACAATTATCTTCAGAAAAGAAAGGCTGTGGAAACTTCAGTAGAAGCTGCCATCTGGCAGGGCCTTGCTTCAGTGATCATTCCAGGTTTTACAATCAACAGAATATGTGCTGCATCCAGGTTTACACTTAAAAGAGTGGCTAGAACAATGCCTCCTCGTGCTCAGACGTGGGTCACAACATTTGTGGGACTGAGTGCAATACCTTTAATTATTAAACCAATTGATGGGTAAGCCTGATACTACATGTATTTGAGGTATGGGCTATTTGACAAAAATCACCTTCCATTATGGAATAGGGGGCACTACCTTCATTTTCTCTTAATTGTTTTCTTTTAACTGGCAAATTGTAGTCAGTGAAACTCAAGCAGCTGTTGACATTTCTGGTTGCCTGCACTTTTTGACAACCCTGAATACTGTCTTTTTGCTGGAGGAGGTGTTTTTTACATGCCAGTTAACAGACAAATCTTCAAAGTGTTCCCCCTACAAAGTGATCACTCCTACCACTTTAAATTCCCAGTAACATTGATTAAGATTGACATTTATTAAGATTATGCCACTGGCTTCAGATGGGTATGCTGTGGTTCAAACTCATTGTCATTAATATTATTATAAACATACCCAAAAACAAAGGATATAAAATTTAAACTAGGGATAAGATTGAAGCACAACAGATTCATGGTCCATAGTTGACTCTGTCTGGCTTTCAGTCTACCATCTGTTAGTCCACACATAATACTATTAGATGCAAAGCCTCATTACTTTAGTGTCCACTGGTTCACATTAGGGCACAATCACTGATTCTCTGCTAAGTCTACTATATGCTGGCTCACAGTCCATAGGATACATGTTTGATTCTAAAGTTGGGAGTCTTCAATTTGAGTCCATAACCCATTTGTCAAAGCTTATTCTTCAAAGTCAAATCCTTTGCTCGAAATTCCAGGCTCCAAAGTTAATACCATTTTCCTTATTGGTTTCATTTCTTGTTAGAAAAACTGTTATTCAGTAACTAGTATTTTTTTTACAGATTAGTTGATAAAATCATGGATGGTTTGATTGACATTTCAAGACAACTTGGCATCTCTCATCAGCTGGACCACAGCCACAAATAGAAAATCTGGAAAATACTTAACATCTCTTACCAAGCATAGATTAATTTATTTTCCCTGACTGTTTGTGTCCATCCCCAACATATCACCCTTTCATCTGTTCTTTATCATAATAAATTTTTTCATACATCCTTTTCTTTGCTGGTACAGAGCTGATGTAAAACGTTATTATGTAACTGCTCAAGCTGTACTTACAAAAACAGTTACAAGACAAGTGAATGTATATTTTCTAATAAAATTAACATGGATTTTAAGGTTTGAAAATTTCTGGACACTCGTAAAGGCTTCTTTTCCAGGTCACACCTAACGGATCAGGCAACTTTTCTTTGCACAGTGGTTGGCAGATGCCACAGGGAGGCCAAACTTATCCTTCCAGACTCCTTAGCATCATTGCCAGTTTTGTCAACAATGGCAATATGTAACTTTTCCATTTCTAATGGCATCAAAAAAGGTTAACGGTAGGTTAGGGATCACTAAAATGAAAAACAATGGAAGTCTAACAAAGACTACAGAAAGACAAGTGGGGAACTATGGGTGATTTTGGGGCTTGTATTATTTTTAAAGAATTTTCAGTAAAATATATGGTATCTATGTAGCTGGCAAGTGCCCAGGCTACCCCTTTCTGAATTTTCTAGAACCACTGCTGGGTGGCCAACTGTGTATACCGGTAGTTTAGAAAGCTGTGTTTGCTGTCCTTGTTTGAGTGGACTCCATGTAAAACTGTGTAAATTATGGGTGCTTTCTTTCCACACCAACCCTGAAAAAGCTATACAGGTGTGCATGCCTAAATAACAGGGCCTTGATTTTAGGACCACTGATTTAGAATTGGGTATCCATATTTTGAATTAATTTGCTGAGGAAACATTTGAAACAGACATACAATATCTCATTTAGTGGTGTAATTTGAAGGATCACCTGGGGGCTCAGGATGAAATGCTAATATTTCCACCCTTGCAAGTATTGCTTAGGGCTGTGTGTAAGGAAAACGAAGAAAACAGACAATGAAAGAAAAAAAGACATTCCATGGCAACACCTATATTGCAACTTAAAATTACCAGCATAGCTATTTGACTGTCTCTTTTTAGAATGGTGACACTTGAACAACACCCTGATCATTCAGGGACTCCTTTAAGGGGTAGTTCCAATTTTCTGACAACCATCCCTGCCTCCTCCACATGGCATTTACCACCGCTCCCCCCTTTCCTCTGCACACACAAACACATTAGAGACATCCCGGGAGCGGGGAGGCACTGCAGATACTAACCCCAATAAAATCCATGCAGGCGCAGATCCAGACCAGTTTCCACCGTTTTACGGAAATCGGTCAGATTTTCATATCAAATATATCAAATAAATTAGCCTCAATGAAATAATCCGCCAATTTGCAAGGCTTTATCCGAGGAAAATGGAACTGGCCAATAGCCTGTCTGAAGACTCAGAAACCCAGGAAAGAGGACCTTAGGGAGTTAAAATTTCCTTAACGAGTGCTTGGCGAAGGCTCAAACTTCTCGGCTTCATAGAACACGCCTAGAAGCTTGCACCTCAGTCCTTGTTTAGGAAATCGGTCAGTAGTTATCCTAGATCCGCGCCTGCCATGGAATTTAATGCATTAAATATTAACACAGCCTGAAAACAACTTTGGTTGTACTTTATTTGGAGAACTACACAGCTGGTCTTCATGTACATGGGCACTACCACAAACTTCAGATTGTTTTGAATAACCAAAAAAAAACATACGAAAAAATTCTTGCCAAATTTTCCTACCCCCAAAACACCCAGAATCGAAAAATTCAAACCCAAAAACATCCTTTGATCATCCCTGTCACTTGAAATCCAGAGTACCCCTCTAGCAGAGACACACCCAACTGTGAGTGTGTATCCGTGTTCATTTTTATTTACACTTGAATATTTGGAAAGATTATCGTAGCAATGGAACCACTTTGCAATCTTTTGAAGTTCTGAACAGTCCCTTGTAAACTAAAGAAATCTTTCTCATATGGCCTACACCCCCACGCCATCAGTTACTTAGAAGCGTCAGTAGCATTTTGCACCTTCATGCTGCAGTAGCCATTTTTTGGTATCAACTCCATTATACGAGCTGTAATTTCCAATATCTCCTCCACTCTTTACAACCCGGTGACACGGTACGATGATAGAGATCGGGTTCGACTTCATTGCCATCCCGACGGCCCTAGCTGCCTTTGGATTCCCCGCCATATTGGCTAGTTCTCCGTACGTCACGGTTTCTCCAACTTTCACGCGATCTTTAAGAATCTGCCACACTTTAAGGCAAAATGGCTTATTTTCGTGGTCTTGTGTACTGAGAGCTGGTAGTTTAACTCTTTCCAGGAAAGGAGAATTGGAAAAGTAGGCATCTAACCAAGCGATGCAGTCTTGGATGTGTTGAGAGCTTAAGGAAGAAGCATGTTCGTCTTTTCCTCCCTCCTTCCAGTACTTCATAGAAACTGAAGTTGGTCCTATAAGCTTAATGCTTGTAACGCCATAATCGTCTGCAATGACTTCGTAAACTCCGACTGGAGACTCGAAATATCCAACTTGTTCCATCTTTACACACTCTCAGTCTCTCCTTTAGCCCGGTCGAATGTTTAATATCCCCTCTCCTCCCCTACCCACCCCTTTGACGCTTGAAACACATAGGGCCACAGGTCACCCAGGATTGAACATCTAATGATGTGCCTTTAACCTTTTTGCCTTTGATGCTTTGTTACACTATTCTTATTACAGTTCACCTCGAAGAATAAACCTTAGGGATGGGGGGGGGGAGGGGTGAGGGTTCTCTACAAAGTTTTATACGGGGAGGCCCCGAGGTCCAACCCCTCACCCTTTTATATGTCATTTTTGGCTGAAAAGGTGTCCCTTTCATTTCTATTGACAAATAATACCCCTACCACTTATTTAGTTAAGAACTTTGCATCACAGAACGTTTCTTCGACTTTTTCACGGTCATGAAGTGCTGCATTGTTAGCCCTTTTGGGCCTTTCTTTAACCAGTGGTAGCGTCGCCAAATGTCGGTTGTTTTCTCAGGCTACTAGATGACTTCTTATCGCGGGAAAAAACAAAGAAAGACGCAAAAAGTCTTTCAGGTGTAGAGAGATCCTCGACAGCTTTGATCATCACACTAAGAAGCAAACCACGATACGTCACATGCCGTAAACATAATAAGGACTATTTTTTATTCACTCAACATGCTGCTGGGGAAAGGAACAATAATAGCAGATTCAAGCATTGTTCCTAACCCAGAATAAGGACATGAGTCAGTGTTCCCAAGAAACTGCCTTTATAGAACCTTGACAGCTATCACACGCTACACAAATTTCAAAACCTTTCCATCACCTACAAAAAATATATAGTGTTTTTCCCAAAAGATTCCCTTTCAAATTTAGCAATTTTAAATAATAATTCAAGTTTTTTTTTTCGTTAAAATATTAATTATTGATAATTATATTTCAACTAACAAGATCGTGTGAATATTGGTCATTATTTTTGGTAACTTTATAAAAATGAGTTATGCCAAAAGCTTTCCCTCCGGGTACAAAAGAAAACGGTATAGCCGAGCAATGTCTTTTCCAAATTTTCTGTGGGGAGGGGAGTACCCCTGTCCCGCCTTGATTGCTTTGGGCGTCCTGCATTGTACCTTATTCAACCCCGTTCCCGGGAGGCTCATCTTCAACTCGTCCCCCGAGAGAACCCTGGGAACGAGGTTGCCACTTATTTTAGTGGCGTCATTGTGTAAATTGTGTAGGCTGATTTAGCAACAGGACGGGAAGTCATTGGCCTCCCTCGCAGACATTCTTAGGCGTACGTCACGCGTTCCTTCCCCACGAACGTTCGTAGGGAAGGAACGCGCGACGCACGCCTAAGAATGTCTGCGGGGGAAGCTAGAACGTCATTTGACGACGGGAAAGCGCGCGGAAAGGACCAAGCACGACTTCCGGTACTCAATTTGCCGCTCTGCCATTGTTCAAGACAGTTGTTTGATTTGCGCGCGCCGTCGTCAATATAAGGTCAATTTAGCGCACCCTCAATACAACGATATTATTGTTTCCAGAAGATTTGAAAAATATATCATTATCATCAGATAAGGACGTAAAGTAAAGATGTGAAGCAGAGTCCCTTGATTTCAGCTTAAGATCATCAATGCTGTCACCTAGTTACAAGGCATCTGCGGAATTTCAATTCCTGTCTTGGCGACTTTCTGACGCAAGACATATAGTATTGTTGTCATGTTTCCAGCAAACAGGGTGAAAAATACCACACTCAGAGCAAGTACCTGCAAATGATATATAATCTTAAGAATGCGGCAACAAAAGCTTATCAGCCTCTATCTACAAGACTTGTCAGAAATATTATAGTGAATTTTAAGCCTGGTGGATACATGAGAAAGATGATTTTTCAGTGAATAGAGAGTTTAAGCTTGAACCAATCACAAATTAGTTCTTCCACTTCCGCTTCCGTCTCCGACAATCTGGTTTTAACTAGATCATAAGTGGAATGTAAGCGACGGAGTCGTAAGAGGAATCGGAACGCTGTTTTCACTAAATCATAAGCTCCACGCTTCTAGGTCGGGTTGCAAAAAATATCTTAAGATTAAACTCGTAACTGTTATTTCAAAACAATAGGTTATTGTTCCAGAACAAAATTTAAGAGCTCTCTTATCTTAAGAAGGTTTTATGCAACCTGGCCCTGACTACGACTCCGACTCCGTCGCTAGTGAAAACCTGCCTTTAATGACACATGCGGCTCGGAAGAAAAATTGATGATTTTTCAGTCACTGACACAGGCAGCTCGGAAGTGAAAATCCGAATACTCCAAAAAGGAGTCGAACCTATTGACCTTCTGGTAACCAGTCCAGATACTCTACCATGAACGTAATTTAGAGGCCTTAGTTCCCACGAGTACCCTGTAGCTCAGTGGTAGAGTATCTGGTCTTGTGACCAGAGGGTCATAGGTTCCTCTCCCGTTAGGAGTACTCGGATTATTTCTTCCCAGCCGCCTGTGTCACTTACTGAAAAATCATCTTTCTCAAGACTTAGTCCTTAAGCACCAATCATACTACGTCAAATTCAAAAGCTGCCATCTTTCCACTGTGGAGATCTGAGTATCTAGTTCTTACGCCCCTATTCGCCGCGGTCAATCCTTTACTAGTAGTCACTTGACGTAGGACCGGAACTATAAAGACTTTGCACAACTTTTTGGCGCAATACTTGACAGATTTAGATAAGGTTTACCGCAAACGGCAAATGTACACATTTAAGTTGCAAGTTTGTAAAATTAGGAAATGAAGAGATAAAAATTTAATTGTGCAAAATTATTCTCATGGATGAACCTGACAGGAAACTACTAAAATGTGTGTAGACATAAAGAGCATAAACGATAGTTAAAAGGAAAACCTGGTAGCGTAACGTGGTACACATTGACGTTTGCCGTTTGCTATAGGCATGATTCTTAATCTCTAATCTTGTGCTGTTGGAAACAATCATCCCTACAACCGCTAGCAAACAAATTTTTATACTTGCAAACAAATTTAATGATTAAAAACCCAGTTAAAGGGCCATGTGTCACGGCTGGCTAGTTCATTTTGCCGCTAACAATCGCTTCCTTGTTTGCTATCATGGGACTATGTCTCCCAAGCAATTTACCAAACGTTACAAACAACAAAAATGAACTTTGAAAAATTTTACTTTAAAAACCACAATTGCAATCCGTTTCAATCTTCTAGGCCTTTGGCTATTAGCCTGCGTGGCAGGCGTTTGAAAGGGATGGGAAAGGGAGTTTTAGGCACGAGAGAAACGCGAGGGGGCGCATGGTTTTGCGTGGTTTCGCGTCCTAATTCCCTTCCCCTTCCCTTTCGAACGCCTGCCACGCAGGCTATTTGGCTATTCGTGGCTCCTTTTGTATTTGCTGTGTTATTTATACCTTCTTTTCACGTTTTGAGCAGTTTTTTTTTTAATGTATCCCTCAATTTGGCCGCAGTGATACACCTCCTTTAATGAATACTACTGATCCCATGAGCCTGTAAATCAGCTACAATTGACTTACCTGCCACTCAACACATTCCGGGTGAAAGTACAGACGGTATAACGTGTATGCATTGTACAGCTGAAAGAGCTGTGGAAATTAGAAAACAGTGTCGTTCGATGAAATGTACAGAGAATTGTATTTTGTTGTAAGAGTAGACTGCAAATCAGTCCGTATTTTTGCGTATTCAACTACGCGCTAGCAGTCAAACAAAATGTCCGGTACGAGGCTGAAAATAGAGAGCGAGACTGGGGAGAGACGCTAAAAATCCTCTCGCCACACACACCCTTCAGGCGTGTGAGGCTCGCGCCCTTTGCGCGCGCAAGACTCTTACGCCACGCTTTACCGATTTCTTTACTGATTCTGAGAAAAAAACCGAATGTTTTGCAGTCTATTGTGAGGGCTAATTCAGTCCGAACGGCAGAGTCCTTGAACCCCGTGGCGCACTCAACAAAAGGGAGCTTAAGCAACGACGACGGTAGTCTGCTACACAGCCGTCAAAAGGTTTAGATCAGCAAAACAACAACTTTGCACGTGCATCACGCTTTTTTTGTACGTTTCTTTGCCGTCGTTGCACGAATACGACGTGAAAATGACTAATTTCACGCTTTGACGAGGACGGAAACACAAGGCAACAACTTTCTTTTTCTTTTCCTGAACTTTGATGCAGTCCTTCAGAATTCAGCTCCAAAAAAATTGCCAACATTTGACGAATTGAACGAGATGGAATCAGCGCGATAAAATTTGAGGCAGCGCGAATTCACTTTTCAGCGTTAACGTGACGTTTTCGTAGCCGTCGTCGTCACCGTCGTTGTTGCCTATAAGATGATATTACACGAGACGATTCGCAACAACGAGTTTTAGCACAACACAGCGTTGCAACATTGTTGCCACATTGTTTCGAATAATTACCACATTGTTCCAACATTGCAACGTTGTGTTGCCGTGAATATCGTCGTTGCGAACCGTCCCGTGTAACATCACCTTAAGCTCCCCAACGTTTTAGTTTTAGGGCTCCGCCCTAAGGTGCAACCCCTTATCCTTATATATATCATTTTTGACAGTAAAGTTACCCCTTTCGTATGTCTCCTATTGACAAAGGGTACCCCTATCATGTACCGAGTGTAGATCGCTGAATCTTTTTTAACTGCTGCAAAGGCACACTGATTGTAATTGGGTTAAGAAGTACAGGCGACAGTCATTGTAATTTGAATGAACCAAGTGAAGAAAAATACTTACACATGGTTCACTGTCATCGACATCTATGTATTGTCAAGTCATTTACTTTAAAATTAATTATTTGAATATACTACACCAAACAAAATGGTGATACTTACATAACCAAAAATAAGGAAGGGAATGATAAATCCTAATCCTCTCCACATCCACGATTGAAATCCCTCTGGAAAAGATACAGTACCATTATTAACCAATAATATTTAAGTCTGAGATTGATTACATGACTCTCCGTGTCGTTTCTAAGGACAATTTACTGGAAAAACGAAACTTCTGGAAAGGTAGTCCTGTTTTCCCGGTCGAAATGTTCCAACCGGGCATTTGTGTTCCATTTACTCAAAGCTAGACTTGCCACAAGTCGACAGCGTGAACGCCGAAAGCACGAGGGACGTACCTAACCAGCAGAAACCGGAAACGGGCTTTGAGAAAGTGTAACCGAAAGCCATCTTTGACACAGGTTTCAGGCTTTCGCTGTCGTTTTTCGGTTAATGGAACTGATTTGCGCAAATGTTAAACGCGATTCCGGCCCGGAATTTACCAGTCTCAAACTTTGCGTACCATTTGCCTAAAGCGTGAGCAGACTGAGCAGACCGGTCTGCCCATGTGAATGGTAAACTACTTCCCCATGCTCTCAGTGAAGGAGCCTGGGTAGCCTGTGGTGTATGGACAAAATTCCGTTTTTTCTATGCATGAGTACTCTTTAGGCGGGTCTTTAGGCAGGTACAAAACTCGGACTCGGATCACTTCATTTACATATTTACCAGACAATAGTTGCCATTGCTGTTCCAATATGTAAATGAGTCGATCTGGTCCGAGTTTTGTACCTACCTGTACTATTTTGCAATGCAACGGGAATTCATTGTTGTGAAATTCGATATAGTTCCAATTCCAAAACAAGGCTTAATGTTAAAATTTCTGGGCTTGACGAAAACAAGCGTACAGGGTATTCCTCAATTTGCACAAAAGGCCTGAGGAAGTTCCTCAATCTTTTGCAGCTCATGCAGGCATAACCTTCACCTCTTGTGTTTTCCTAGAAGGTGATTTCTAACTAGTTTGCTCACAAGGTTAGCTGAATCTCTACCTTTGGACACCTTCCTATTACGGACATTTCTTTTGGTGCCAGAAATGCCAAACTTCTAAATATGAATACCTCTACAATGTAGAGAATAGACCACGTTCGATATATTAAAATATTCTAAGATGACTCCAAGGCTTTAGGGTCAAAAATGCAAATTTTTCACGACTTCATTGTCGCGCAATTCCAAGAATAGACGAGCACAAAGAAAACCAAACCAAATATAGAAAAATGACCAGAAAACCTCGAAGTCATATTACAATTTTTATATATCAAACGTGGGCTCTTGGTCATTTAATAATGACTGCAACAAACACATAAATTTACCTAAAGTTATGTCCATCTTTGTGCTGATCCCAAGTGCTCTCAAGCGATACAGAACACCACTTTGATATCTAAACTGAAGTAGCTGAACAAAAACTTGAAATGAAAAAAAAAAAAGATTCTTGAATCAATGGATAGGAATATTTCAGTTTGCAGGGTTTTCTACTACCACTAGTAACTTTTTGCCGTACAGAGCACCTGAACATCGCTTCCATTCATTGAAAGGTTGTGGATACTTTTGGCCAAGAAAATCGAAGGTAACAATTAGCTGTGTATTTTATCAGCTTTTAATACCACTCACAAAACATAATTTTGCATTTCCTTCATTATTTTTTGATTGGGTTCTGAAGAAGGTGTCAAAATCATGAACATGGAGCAAGGATTAGCACAATAGAGAGAAGTGTGACGTAATGTTACCATGGTAGCACTATTTCTGGGTGATAACAAACCCAACGACGATGGCGATGGCAAGAAGAACGGCAAAAAATATACGTTTTTATTAACAAACAACAACTTTGCACTTGCATCACGCTATTTTGTACATTTCTTTGCTGCCATTGCACCACTACGATATGAAACTTCCTCATTTCACGAGCCCGCTTTATGGAGTAGGTGAGCAACACACAAAAATTGTCGCCTTCTTTTTTTAAACTTATATAACGATAGATACGGTCCCAAAGAAAATTTTACCAAGATTTGCCAAATTAAATGAAACTGGATAAGATCGGTGAAGTTTGAAATAGTGCGATTAGACTTTTAAGTGACTTTATCAGTTTGTTGTCATCCAAAAATTTTGCTACCATGGCAATGCGATGTAATGACTTCTCCTCTCTATTGGTTAGTGTGCAGCCTACTGTGCAGGAGGTCCCAAGTTTGATACTCAGGCAGGTGTTGCCCTCAAATCCTAGTACTCCTAGTACTTTTGACTTCTCTCCTGTTTGGCTGGTTTTAAGTTGCTTACCACTGATGGGAGGAGGGGGATAATGAGCACAATGTCGCCCTTAGGTTTGTTAGTCAGATGATCACTATTTTAAGCTTCCGACATAAATGAAAGAAGACTTTACCTTTAACATTTAATGCAACTTTCAGTTGCCAAGCTTTTCTAAATTATACAAGTACTCACTTAGGTACAGTGAAAAATAAAAGAATTGCCCTCTAAAGATCTGATACACTCTTCCATCTGGCCTGAATTTAAATTAAAGGAAAACAAAAGTATGTAAATGAGGTTAGAAAAAGTTTTCATCACAGGTAACCCAAGCTCAAAAGTATGAATTGCTGTTGCAATTCTAGCAAGAAACTTTCTAGAATCGTAATGAAACGGCCAGAAATGCTAACAACACACCATAAATAAACCAAAGAGACAATGTAAGATGTTATTATGTATATTTAATGTTGTTTTGTACCTTAAATAATGATCGCTAAAATCCCCATATAAACCCTTCTACATATTTCTGTTATGCAACAACGATTCTTACTCATGAGCTAGAGGCAGGGATACCTTGCAAGTAAACAAATTTATTGAGGATACTATCTACAGCATCAATGAAAGAAGTGAAATAGAGATAAAAGAGACTTAATTTTTACCTAGTGACTGAAATCATTGCACAATTCATACTTGAAGGGTCCAGTGAGGAAAAAAGAGGTACTTGATGATTTTATCAGGGGATACGTCTTGCAAGTTGCCATAATTTTGTGGAGTTTTTTTTCTATGAACACTCGGTTAATGAAGCCTTCTCCTTCATATCATGTAAAAACAACATGACGTATTTTAAAATGTAATTTATTTTATATTCACATTCAGAAGACTTACCATATAAGAAGTAATCCAGACAAAATGATGGATACATAGTGATGAGCCACCCACCAGCCCTTTATTCTGCAGCGGGATTAAAGTCACAGTCTGTTAAAACTTCTTTCTTTGACCAAGGAACCTTTTTTGCACTACCACTCTCATCAATTACACGAAAAATTTTATAAGCAACATTGATAAAATTTTCAATTTGCTACAGACATTTTCATCATAAATGGCACATTGAAAATTAGGACAGGCCATACCTATCAGCTGGTTTAAACACACTACTTGTTCAATTAAAATATGACAGAGAAATTCAAGTTAAACTATCAGGTCATAATGATAAATACTTGATTAAATATCTCATGAGGCAGGACAGAGGCAAGACAGTTGTTTATTTTACAAGCATGGCCAAGAAGTTGAAGTTTGGACTTTGAGGAAACAGATCTGGTTAGATTTGAACATGGGGTGACCATAGTGAAATCTGCTGCCATGAACCACTCAGCCATGTTGCCTCCTGGGGGAAGTACTTTGAATACTGTGTGGGTAGGGATGTGCCACTTAGACCCTGGAACCCTAAGCCCATACCAGACCTAGTTCGGATGAATTTTGCTACCCTAAACTAGACTTAACTTGCCAAATCTCTCCTTATCCTAGAGTCCCTATTTTCCAAAAATTATGGAGGTTTCCACTTTCTTTGCTATTTAACTGAGTTGCAGGTGAGGTAAATTAAGAATTGCCAAAAATTATTTTAACTTTTTTGAGTGTCAATTCCAGTTTCCCTAGTCAAGACTAAAAATCTTCAACCAATAAAAAAGTTTCCTAGAAAATGATACCCTATTCTAGACACAAAGCCTATGATTTCTATACTCTATCCCAGACTAAGTTGCAGAAAACCAATTACCCTTCACAGTGGCATATACCAATATATCCCATATATGGTAGTAACCTCTCACCCCTGAGTGTTGCCTCCTGGTTCATTATAATTCATTACAAGCCAGTTGGGGATGCACTGTATAATAATATGCTCTTAATGTCATTTCTCCTAGTAACAAACTAACAATAGGTATTTTCGTGTTGAGAATTGTCATACCCAAATAACAGGTCACACAACCAAATGCATATGACCTTCAAACAAACACATACTAAAAATCAGAATGTTGTGCCAATTTGCCAATATATGTTACAGCCAAGTGGTTAACACCTCAAACTTCTGATCTAAAGATCTGGGTTCAAACCTTGCGATTACATTGTTTCCTTAGACAAGAAACTTGGCTCCATTTTATCATCCCACGCGCAGCAGGTTTATAAATGAGTACTGACAACATACTGCTGATATCCTGTTCAGGGGTGATAGTGATATTCCTAATAATTGCCTCATGATACAGCCTGAACTGGGTTCAGAGGCAGCACATGTTCACCTTTGATACCTTTTTTAACCTTATATGAATATATACAAATGGTAGTAATGATTTGCACCTTGATCCATTTGCAATCAAAATATGCTCTTGAAGCGTTAGTGTGCTGTAGTACCATAAGAGCATGGCGTGGAAAAGAGCATCCGATATTCTGCAGGGTAAACAGTAAACTACAGTCAAACTTCTATTAAGCAGGCCTCCTAATTAAGTAGCTATTCTTGCCAGAGTCCATAAAAATATTGTAAGTAAAGTAAGTGTAAACAGAACCTCTATGAAACAGCCACTTGTCCCTTGCCCAAGGGTGGTGGGTTTATAGAAGTTTGACTGTATTATAGATACAATGCTTTGATCCACTGATTTCCACTTGAAACTCCGATCCTACTTTGGCTCAGTTCTTCAAATTTATTCTCAGCAGTTCCTGGAAATGTCATACTTCTCAAAATATCCACATTTTCTGCCTCAAACAAACAAGGTTGTATATGTTTTGGTTCAATTTTATCCTTGATTTGAATTCTATTTCCCTATTGTTTTTGGGTATGGTAACATACATGTATGATAATGAGTTTGAAATAAACAAAAACAAAATTTACACCAATTATTGAACCACAACATGTATGTCATTTACACTCCTGAGAGATTTATCCAGAAATCCTCAGGATTCAACTTTGGAGCTTTTCTGTTCTTTAGTTTGGGATTTCAAGCCCATTCTTCCCCAGGGTTCAAGAATGTTTTTGATTAATAGTAAGGTTTCTGCTATGCGTTGGCACATATTTCATCACTGACAAAGATTATTAATTTTTGTCATAACAGACATTTACTTGATCTTGATTATGTGTGACTTCAGTCCTTTGAAAAATCTGGCACTGGGTTGATATGTGTTTACCACAGGGAGGTATGGTTGATTATGAAGGGGTACAGCAAAAGACTGAATTTGTGCCACAAACCTCTGCCATCAGTTCTGTGAGCTTATGTAATGAGTATGTGGTATGTACAAAAATAAATAAACAAATAAAATACCTGTAGTTAAACACGTATAAATTTAAGATGGTGAAAACCATACTGATTACTGTCATCTTAAATTTAAACTGTTCGTATGCATTTTTGTATTCCAGCCTGAAAAAGATAGACAAAAATTAGTTATGATATGGGATTAATGAACTGACAGAAAAAATTCTACCATTTGAATTTTAATAGTCACTGTTTGTAGAAAGATTTCTAAGACTCACAGAAAACTGTTGAGTTATTCAGGCTCTGTGTTCAACATGGTGAGCATTTACAGTAGGTGAAAAGAGAGTATCACTTACTTTGAATTATACAGTGAAACATTTATATTTCCCAGGCACAACTTAAGAAACAACCTGCAAACAAGTACAGAAAAGTTTAGCAAGTCGCAAGAAGCAACTGAAAATTAAGAGAAACGTTCTGTAAAAATGTAACAAGGTAAATGTGCGAATGAGCCACAGGCCCAAACAGCCAAAGCTTATCCTGGTTTTCTTAGCATGAAGTATTTCTAGAAGTATTGCTACGCTACTCCCCCCTGGATGGAATGCTAGTCTATCGCAGGGTTACCCCCCAGCAGTATATCACTGGTACCCATTCATACACCCGAGTGAAGAGAGACAAAGTGGAGTAAAGTCCCTTGTCTAAGGAAACAATATGATGGGCAAGGCTTGAACCCTGGACTTCCAGATCCGGAGTTGTAGGTGTTTACTGCTAGGCCACATACGCTGGCATGAAAAAATAAAAAACATGCTATAAAACCATACCTGCCAACCTCCGGAGATCTAAAATCTGGAGACTCTCTATTTTGCTCTACACCCCCCGCCCCCACCCCCAAATGTCAACAGCACCAACACCTCCACTCCCCCCCCCCCCGCCAAAAAATGCCTTAGGACATTATAATGACGTCTTACATGGCGTACATGGGATCAAAATGCGCGTTCATCATTGTAATGACAAACTAATCTTTGTCATTGACTAAACATGTGCAAAAATGTCCCAGAAACTGTACAATGAATAAAAAAAGTTCGAATTTTGTGAAAAAATGGACTAAATTTCAAACTAAAGCACAGAAATGCTCAAAAGTCCATTTTATCCGGGAGATTTGGTGCTCTAACCGAGAGATCGGGAGATTTGATGAAAAACTTGGAGACTCCGGCAAAAACCGGGAGAGTTGGCAGGTATGTAAAACCTTAAAAAGGAAAAAAAGTGATGATATTATATGAGCAAAGTCATAGTGAAATTGCATTACCCTGCTTGAGAGGGAAGACTTTTTTCCAACTCTTTTATCTGTTTTTCCAGTTCTAAAATCTTCCGTTGAAGTCTGTGGCTGTGAGCTTTCTGCTCTTCAGTTAATGTTCCTTTCACAACTCTACAAAATCATGAATTAATTTAGGTTATCACACGAGACTGAGGAGACTGACAATCAACCTGTGGACTTTTAAAAAAGTACTTTGTCCCTCAGCCACTTAACAGCCTAAAAAGTTCGCTCTGCTAACTTAGAAACCTGTGAGGTTGACTTGTGGCAAGTCTAATAGACTGGAGCCATGATAAAATGAACTGGCAAGGAACTAAAATTTACAATAGTATGTCATTAATAACAAAGGCACAGTTTAATGGTAAATGGAACAAAAAATCCCCCACTGTTGACTGGTAGCCAATTGTGGGCTGCATGTTGGCCTGCAGTCAGCAAACTGTGGGTGATCTATTTCTGACTGAGATGTTTTTCTCAAAACTATGATAAGTCAGGATTATTTTTTTTACCTTGCCGATTTTAAGTAAATAACGAAGAATCTAAGAGGAGATTTCCTTTCGACTTTCCTTTTCTACAACAACAATTCTTTGGGGTCCAGCTGCAGACATTTTACTATTAATGGAGTGAAGAATCTCATTAATTTATTATATTGGCATGTTTGTGAAATATGAGTCTTTGTGACTTAGGGTTTCACTCACCACAAAAAACACATTTATGCGTGAAATAATCAATACTACATCCATAATTAAGTCCATACATAGTCCATACCGCTGAAGTGATGCTTGGAAATCTCTTAACTTTCTTCTCTGCTGGTTTATAGCAGAGACACAGGATTTTTGACTGGAATGAAAATCGTCCATTTTCTGTTGGTATTCGTAAAACTTTGTTTGCTGGAATAGACAAATGAATATAAAAACATGATTAACTTGAATTCATCGGTAGTTTAACACAAAACAGTTCTCTTAAGTGTGTTCATAAGTCACCCATGAAATCAACAAAAGTTTGCACCACATACTCCCAGTAACATTACACATTTGCATGGTCCTAAAATAAACATATTTACTCATGAATTGAACTGGGTGAGGGAGAGGGTGACAAACCATTTTCCCTGTACTTAAGAATAACGAAAAAGAAAAAAAAACACTTCAAGGCAAGGAATATACATGTATCTGATAAGTAAAAAAATATTAGGCTAAACTACAGAATACCTGTCCCGGGGGGGGGGGGGGGGGGGGGGTAGATTCTCTTAAATGAAATCAAACCAATGTTCTCACAGCTTACAAAGCGATCATCAAGAGTCTTGCCAGCGGATTTGTGTACTATCATGTGCATTACCTCATAAACCAAAGATTAACTGTTTTGAGAAGGATCAAAAGGCAGGATTGTTTCTCAGTATTATATTTTGGTAATTTGCAACTTTATTGATTTTATGTTGCTTTTCAGACACGGTGTGTGTTTTACTTTTTCCTTTAAACAATTTTCCTACAAAGAGTTTAGAATATGCAACATATACCTGCCTATAGATGAAACAACCGCCAAAGAGTTTAATAAGATATCGAGTAGTGTTTTGTTGCAAACCTAAGGAAAGTTAAGGTTGCTTCAAGGTACAGAGCTTTCAGCAATAGATGTAAATTATTGTTTCTTACGGTCGTTTGAATTTTAAGTTTGAATTTAAGGTGATGACTGATCATAATAGACAAAGTTAAATGTTATCACTGTTATGAAGTGTGAATCTGTTCATTCAGGTATGTCACCTTATATTAATAAAGCTCTCTTGAATAGACTTGATTTAGATAAATTTGACACTTCCTCCAGTAATTTTTATCAGCATCATAACTTCTATAACATACTCCTCGCCCAGCACTGCAGTCCTGCAGTAGTCTATAATTTACATATTTTAATATCATCTGTACACCATATTTTTTTATAAACATTAACTTTGTTCCTTAAGCACCGAAGCGAAACTAGCACACCTTAGACATGTAATATACTTCATTCTCTAATCCACAAATCCCAAACAAGCCAGTTTAGAATAAAGCAGCCATTTTACTAAACTTATTATCCAGTGACATATGGACAGCAGGCGGCAGTGGCAGTCCAGTTAACTGCTTTTACATGTTCACTGACTAAGGGAATGTGGATCGTGATGGAAATCCGTCCACAAAAACAACCGAACTTAATTTGTCATGGCTTTGTTTTAATACTGCAGGTTTTGTTGCTATGGTAACTGTGGACACCACGCCACCTCAGGCTTCTACCTTGCTACAGATCCATGAGTTCTACGAGTGATGCGAATTCCAATAAAATTTAAAGCTCCCTTTCCAAGTAATAAGTATAGAATTTTAACATTTTCATGAAATTTTGATCTGTAATTTAATTGTCAGAAGCAAGCTTTTTAAACATGCCACACTATTGTAAATTGAACCAATATCGGCAAAAATGAGGATTTTTTTATCCCCGGCAACTAAGGTAACTTTTAATATCACCACTTTCGTTCCCATGGATTTTGATCTCCAAGATCAAGATCAAAGTGACTTGGCTAAAAATGGTTACATTGAGTTTCAACTTTTAGCTTTGTTTCCTGATCTGACGCGTTTTTCAAGGTAATGAACCAAGTTGAGGGAGGCTTATTTCTTCGGAAACGTATTTAAAATCTAAGAGCAGGACTGTTTCAAATTCCATATTGGGATAATCCTAAACGGATATAAACGCGAGCAACCCTGTTCAGGCATGACCAATTGGTTCAGTGATTCTATTAGAGATCGAGGACCATGAATAATTTACACAGTTCCACTATCGTAATGCACGATTTCTGATTAAAACTGCTCATTTTAGATATAAAATTAGAACCTTGAACTTTTTCGTATCTTCCTCCAAGGCTTTCCATTCCTCCTCCCATTCTTGGAGACTTGAAATTTCAGCGATCGCCGCCATGATGAGCACTTTTTCAACGATCTGTAGACCGATCGGTGGACAAACAAACAATGCCAACACCAAAAACGAGGAGACCCTGGGGATGAGATCTCGTTCCCAGTCCTCCCATCATTTGCGCTCTCTAGACCGCTCTCTGAGTTCCACTGGAAGTTTTCTCGTTCGTTGTGGGGAACGAAAACGCGAAGAAAAATAAGTCAAAGACGGAGAGTGTGGTTAACTAGCTTTGCTACTACTATCCTGAAATACGTATCTATCTAGGCTGAATATTATCCCGAGCCGAGCTAAAAAGTTCCGGCCATGTTAACTTGTCTTGCCCAGTTTTGATTCCAGACAAGAGCAAGCACGGGGTTCGACTTGGGGTCCCTGCTGGCTGCCACTGCACAAATTTGGATGCCTCGTCCTCAGCCAGAATGCTGGCAACAGTACCCTCTGTGATTCTCAAACGTGTGTCTCTGATACTTTCAGATAGTTTTGGTGTTTGGGTTAACCTTCCATAGAGTTTTTTGTATTAAATATGATGTCTCCATGGGAGATAACCGTTTATAGATCCCGGTATAGATAAAGATGATGATGATGAACGCCATGCGCAACACGCGCTTGTTTCATCGCTTTCATACATAAGATTTTTATTGACTTTCCAGCCCTTTCAGTGTCCGTATGGAAAATACGTAATAATTTTCTAATTTCTAGATCGTTTCGAGCACGTTCATATTTATAAATTTAGGGGTTTTTTGACGTAGGCTTCCTGGTGTTAACGACTGGCCTGAATCATTACTTATTGGGTCCGTATTTGCAGGGGCGTAGCGTGACTATTTGGAAAGTACCCATACAGGTCCATATGGCGTCAAAAACTTCGTACAAACTAAAGTTTTTGCTCTCCTTTAATACATATTTCGGCAGTTTACAGGCTTGTTTGCAATATAAAGTGATATCAAAAAGAGCTTTTAACACCATTCTTCTTTGAGCTGGTACTGGAATGTTTACAAGCACAAGGCGAGGCGCCTCTCTTTTTGTTGCGCAAATTTAGAGACGTTATCCACATTAACATCTTTGTGTTTATGTATAATGTAAAATCGCCAAGGATGCAAGTCGCTTATCTGTCATCGTATTACCCAGTGAAATCATCGAACTGAAACTGCGCTCAGAAACGCACGCCGAAATAGAGTAAGGAAGAAGTCTCTTACTAGATAAAAAGCGGCATTGGTTTGATAAAGTGTTGCCGCAAGAGTCTTTGAAAGGGGATCATCAGGTGGCCTGATTGACTAGCGGTGACTCCATCTTGTAATCTCTTGCTTGAAGGCAGTTTCCCAGTTGAGTGACATTAAAGTACTCTTTGATTTATAGACTTTTTCAACATTTATATGTAAAGGGAAAACTAAAAAAAGAATAGCCTTTGAATGGGAAAACTTTCCACATAAATTTTGAAAGGAATGATAATTAGTCAGGATCGATTGTTTGTGGCCTCGCACTTTTGTTGTACGCTGAAAAGTGTGTTTACATGAATTTTCCTAGTACCCCTCGCAGCCGTTTTTGGATGTCACACAAAAAACAGACTAGAATTTCCCCAGCCCCCCTCCGTTTTTCTTCAATACGAAATGTGTTGTGGGATCGCCGGAAAGCAAACATTTCAAGACTGTTTCAAATTTATCACATTCCACTACTCAAACTGTTCTTTTATTCATGTAAAAACGATGCGGAAAAACAGCGAGACAGACAGGAACACTGTTCTGCACTAAAAAAGGACGAGTCACGACACTACAAATGGCTTTTACTTATAACAAAAAACCTTTTAAAAAGCCCTACCAATTTCTCAAAGACGCACGTGCGTATTTGCGGAAAAGGACGTACGCTACGCCCCTGAATCTGCAATCGTGCTCATCTTCAAACCAGCTTAGCTTTTTCGTCAGGACTGATAACCTTGGTGCGCGTGTAAACCGGCCTAAAGGATTGATTTCGCCTTAAGATAAACTTTTTGCTTAGTCTTGGTCGTCAATTGCAGTTACTCTCCTGGCTACTTTATTTATTTTCTAGTGTAATCTAGTTCCCTTTCGCTATTTCAGAATTATCGATTTATGTCATATACGTTTGTACTCTTAGGTAATTTACCTAAATACGTTACTTTTCAGACTTTTAGTTCGATTTATCAGTTGGAACCGACCCAGAACAGATCTTTGACGACAAATAACCCCTGACGACTCATCTAAATCGTACAAATGGTCTCAAGTTGTGAGCTTTGTAACAGGAATATATCAAAACATTGAGCTATGCTTCAATACATCTGTTTATGTTACTGCTTTCAATTTTTGTCGAGTTCCTTTTTAAAGTCACGAGCCGTAAATTGGCCTAGCAGCTAGTAATGTATGTCCTTGTAAATTCCACCAATTGTTAAAACACTGACTTAACAAGTGCCTTTGGCGGACTTTTATCTTTTTTTACTCATGTATATAGGTAACTTGAAGTTTCAGATGCAATTTGCCTCTCACAATGCCCTCAGCTTTTATGGCATACCAGATCTAAACATGCACTTTTTGCAAGCAAACTTTCCCGGGGCGCCAGGAACCCCAAAAGAGCTTGTTCGCTGGCTATTTTTGAGACTACATATCTTGCAGATTAGCCAACCACCTCGAAATTTAGTTCATTGACATTTTCAATGGTGCCCCACTGACTACAAGTAACAGTTCAAAGTTTCAGACTGGGATTTCACGATACAGTATTAATCACTGCTGGGTGTCTGTGGTTGTGGCCAGCTGGTCACAGATTCTGAAACCACGTGAGGGAGCGTTACGATTCACTCTCATCATGTGGACAGGACACTCTATTACTGGTACTTAGCGTATTAACAAGACAATTATACCGCTGGTTAATTATTGAAGAGCGATAGGACACGGAAGGAGTACTTTCACACTGAAAGAAGGCTTTGCGGTCCATTCTAGTATGTCATTCTTCTTGTTTCATCCGAGGATTACATCCCTGCGTGCGTTGGCTAGTATTAGATCAAGTCTGTATCCAAGAAATGGCCCTCTCCGAACTGCTGTGACAAAAACGCTCGTGAGGCAGAACTCCTGTTCATGCAGACCATCACGATCCTGGTCACTCCGACTCGTCAGGCAGTTCTCCTCTAAAACATCGGGAAAATCATCACCAGTTTCAACTGCGTGGCGGGTTTTAAAATTTGTTTTCACTGGTACGGGAGTATTGTTTTGGTGTATCATTGTACTCGGTTTGGGAACAGGGCATTTGCAGATAAGTAGTGATGAAGTGTCTTCTGATCACGATCCGGCTTTGATGGCTGCCATATTCCAGTTGGACGATAAGGAATTTACCCAGGATTTTGCCGAGAAAGGAAGACCCCAAGCCATGAGGGAAGTGTCCGAGGAAGTGACGCACAAGTTAACTGCTTTGTCTGTAGTATGGTCGAAACTGAAAAGCGAAAATGCCTTCTTGAAAAAGTTTGGCAAGAATGTAAATATTACAGGTTATAAAGTGCAATATGGCTCACCGCCTGAGAAGAGCAATAACAGCAAAGATGAGTTACTAACTAATGGAGGCCCAGAAGACAATTACAACAGCAATGTACTTAAATACAGTAGGGATGAATGGAATGTAACAGTATATATTGAGGGCTCAGAATCCTCTGGTTTAGTTACTGTGGGATTTCACAAAGTAAACAACAATAGTACAATTTGGATTCCAGTTTCTCTCCTTGTTGAAACTATGCCAAGTTCAGGTGTGAAGGTCTGTGAAGTTTCCGCACCTCTTCCAAATGGTCTCACAAAGTTCTCACGCTTGTTTAGGGATGACTAGTGACTGTAGATATGCTAGAAAGTATGGAGAAGGTGGAAGATCAGATGCTTCTAGAGACAAGTAGGGCTGGAAGTGCCTAGATGGGTGGCATGTACCATAAACAGTCGAATATTAGTACCAGCATCTAATAAACTGCCCTCTGCCCTTCCAACAGATTTTTTTTTTAGCTTGTATGGTTTGTTTTCGCAATTCTGACCATGTGATGTTCTACAGGGAATTTGCCTTTTGTCTTCTCATAAATTATGCATACTTATGCATGCGGATGCGTATGCATAGAATGACATTTGAAAAAAGCAGTTCTCTGTGGTACCATCACGTGGTCTGAAATGGGAATACAAAACATAAAGCTAAAAATGTCTATTGTGGCTGCCCCTGTTGATGCCAAAACTATTAGATACGCATCCTCCTTTGAATACACAGTCCCTACCCCACCTCTCTGTACTGAATATATAGTATTCTGTTTGTCTATTTCTCAATGAATTTAGCATAATGACTCTGTCAGATGTTGTAAGATTTATTCTAGTTTTCCTGTAAAACTGTTAGGGCCGGTTACCGTAAATCCTCTGTTAAACCCCTGCTCTCAAATAAGCCCCCCCCCCCTGGCCTCCCCTAATAAGCCCCCTTTTCAGGGGAAGAAAGTTAGTAAGCCCCCCCCTAATTATTCTTTACTAATAATTGATAGAATGTATTAATCAGTCTTCATGTGGACTGATCTGGGATGGTTTATTTACCAATTGGAAGTTCAGATTTGATTCTGATCCTTGGCTGCATGACCTCCAACCTTCTTGTAATTGAGCTTTTTCACTTTGTATTCTAGTTCTTTGTGGAGAACTAGTACCATCATCTTTTCTAAATTAAAAAAGCCCCCTCTCAAGTAAGTCCCCCTCAAATGGGCTTGAAATAAAAGAGATCTCAAGGTCCAAAGATCTATTAAACTGCAGCTAAGTTAGACTTTGTTAAAATGACCGACCCTTACAGTTTATTACAAAGCAATGTCATTTGTAGCCCAAAATTCTGAAGAACAAAAAAGGTGACCCCTCCTCTCTTGATTAAATATTTCTTTGCTTCTGGGTACTGATTCAAGTATTTATTGCATTCAACATGAAAACTAGAGCAGGAGATGCTTGTACCATCAATTTCTTTGTTATTATATACCCTGTTGAAACAGAAACGCTGTTATGAAGTGGCTTGGTAATCACTGAACCCACCCTCAGCACTCCATGCTCTGACTGTTCTTGTTTTCAAGGAAATAGAAGAGAATCTACAATGTTTCCAAAAAGTGATGGACATTAATTTGTAAGAATCAGTACAATGAATCATTGATGTGATATATGAATGAATCCCCCAGTGAAATAAAATGACGGTGTTATTAAAAAAAAAAAACAAATTGCTGTTTCTCAAAGTAAATACCAGTAATTTGTAATCTGGTGTATGTAAATGGATGTTTTTCCTCTTTTATATAAATAAGCTTGTAGTAATCTAATTGCAGTTTGTATAACCTGCCAGGTCTGGAAGGAACAGGGGGTTAGATGTCTTGCTTTGGAAGCATACATTCACATGTAATGTTATATCCTGCTGTTCCGATCAAAGCGATGTTATCCCTTTCATTTGTTAATGGCAGGGTTTTATAAAAAGGGATTAGGATAAAGAAAAGACAGGTTTAATTTTTGTGCATGACCCCTCGTCTCGTTCTTTTCCTTCTTAACCAAATTTCAAACTCCTTGCTTGTGCTAGGACAATATGTTGAGTCACAATGGGTCATTTCAAAGATAAGCCATATGAATGCAGTTGGCCTGTGTAGCATGCATTTTTGATCAATACGTGAAAGGTTTAGCGAGGGAAAAACTAAAGAGCAAAGTGTTTCTGCAACCTCAAGGACTGTTCCATATCTGCTAAGTGGAATCAAAGACTGAATTCCTGAGTTATGTTCGCTAAAGTTTAAAATCGTGTCTGTCTCTAGCCGAGACTATTGTGGACTTAAAAAGCATCGCAAACTGCTACTGAACGGCTTCAAGAAAGTCTGATGTAGATCTGTTCCAAAACATCTGTGTATTTTTTATTACCTTCTTCGAGAATATCGGAGTTAAAGAAATTAGCCTTGTTTATAAAAAAAATATGAAGTCACATATCTTTATATACTTTATTTTTCTTCAAAGTTATTAATCAGTTTCTAAACCTCTTTTTTCTACTTCAAGCTGTGCTTTTACCCCGTCCCACCGAAAGAAACATATCAAATATCAAAACAGGCTGAGAACTCTGGCAGAGTTGCACTCCGGTTTTAATGTGACAAAGCTGGCCCATCCTTTGCATGAATTTGTTGGGGGAACATTTTCCCCTGCCTGAATTTCAGTTTTCTCCCCACCCCTACCATCACCCTTTTAATGGTCCGTCCATACCGGCCAACACTGCGAACAGGCTCCAACCGGAGAAGAAACTTGGAAGAGATTTCCCTTTCAGTGTCTCCGTCCGTTAAACTTAAATTAGCGTCTGGTCGTTATTTCTGTGCAGTAGACAGGCCCCAAAGATCCCGCAAATCGAATGACATGACGTACGGAAAGGGTTTTCTGAAATGGATTGCAGTAACTGAGCTAGGCGTTATGGCTCTCTCAGATAGGAGCAAAATTTGCCAATGGTGACACCATCATCGCCGTCTTGTGCTTCCATCAGTTTGGCAAATTGGTTTGTTCATCAAGAAATTTATACCACAATTTATTCCATAACAAGTCTGAGAGCCACAAATGAAACATATGCTTATTTAAAGTAGCTTTTGTGCGACTGTGTTCTCGAAGGCATTCAGCGGGGAAAAACCCGTTTCCACTTTCCAGTCAGGTTCCCCTCTTTTCTACCTCCGATTAGCCCCTGTTCTAGGCTGTCTGATAGTAGGGACAGACCGGTAAAAACATCAATGGCACCCGAAAATAAGTAGAACGTAGGCTAACCTCTGTTCTATCATTGGAACTGAAAGATTAAAATATATATTTAGGGTTCGGCTTTTTGCAGTAATAACTGTCAACCGTATTAAGTAGGACCCACATCTTGATCTGAGTCTATAGATCCGTGGAAATCCATTATCTAGAAATTTTGTTTTAATAGTTCACCCTGATAGTTCAGACGTTTTAGTCTCTTCTTGAAAAACATAATGAAATTGAGAACGGGTGAATCGCGAAATTTAATGCCCTATTTCATACTTGCCTATTGAAATCGAGAAAGTAAAACCCGTGAAATTCTGTCTCGCCAAAATCGCGAATTTAAGTACCCGCGAAATTAGGTACCCTGAATAAGGTATTTGGCAAAAAATATTTTTTTGCAAAATACTTCATTCAGGGCTGTCTTGTATAAGGTGCTTTATTAAGGGAAAAACGTCTATGTAGAAACTCGGATTCGACTAAAAATGAAACAATGTGACTGCTTTCAAACATTTTATTTTGAAAGTGACTTATATACAAAACAAACTCTGAAATTTTCAAAACAAAACCCGTTGATGCGTGAAAGTCTCTGAAATACGCGTAAAACTATTTACAATACCAGTGAACTACAGCAATTCTACCTTAAGTGGGTGAACATTTGCGTAGCTTCCCCGAGGATGGGTTAAGCGAAGTCTCCTTCTTTAGTTCATTATCATTGTTTAACACTTCCATCTTGTTCAGAGAGGTTTTACTTCGTGAGTTCCTTGATCGCACCTCTGGGTACGAAGGAGAGGAAAACTGCAATGTTTTCGAAGAACCCAGTACCTCAAATTCTCCTGGTGCCTCTCTTAGGCTGCGAGCACTTCCAGAGTTCTCTTTTGCAGAACGCGCACGTGTCTTTTGTGAAGGAGAGGTGCCTTTGCCATTTAGTGAACTCTTTAAAGATGAATTTCGAGGGTTACTCAAGCGCTCCTCCGACTTGACAATAGACGCATTACTCCCCATGCTGATTGATCTTCCGCTTTTTGGACGTTTTTCCAAATCCTCTGTTATAGGCAGACTGCTTGTGGATAGGCTATTCTGGCTATGTTGCCCATCAATCCTCCCTTTATCATTTGATTTGGCCTTTTCTGCTCGTTCATAACAGGAAGATTGTGCCTTGACCACACCTTTCTGTTCACAAGGCGTTTGGTGTTTTTTGTCATCAGACTTAGACTTATCCAGTTCTTTCTTCACAACTGCAGTGGATGTCGGGGATGTCGTTCCTGCAGATTTGGAGGAGTTGCGGCTCACTGACCGCTTTGACAAGGTGGCTGAGGAGCTTCGTCCGCTCATTTCTTGAGAGCCGCTCATTTTTCCAACCTGGTCATATTTCAACTCGCCCCTTATATTCGTCGGCGTCAGTTGTCGTTTTTTGTCTGCACTTTGCACTCTGGATGACTCACCATGAGATGATTTTCTGCTTGGTGTTAGTGACTTTGTTACATCAGACAGCTTTGGATCAGAAAATGACCTCGCGCTTGAATGTGTCTTGTTCTGACTCGACTTTGATTTTTCTGGCACTTTTGCAGCAGACAAGGGCCACTGACCTGATTTCCGATGGTTCAATCTCATAGAGGTATCTGTAGTGGAACGACTACTGCAAGGCCTGCTGTTTGAGCATGTAGTCTGTGAAGGAAATAAACCATCTACCGAATCCTCGGCTGACAAGTTGCTAATCTTTGCACTCGACCTAGAAGCTGTCGGGGTACGAGATGATTTTGTTCCATCTGTGGACGTCTTGCTACTCTTACGCTCAACAGCCAAATCAATCTTTTCTTGAGATTTTGTCGCACCTGGAGACGATCTCAAGCTCCCAGGATTCTTCTTTCCATCGGCGCAGTCAAAATGCACTAGAGTGTTAACGTCTGTCGAAGACGGACCATCTTGAATAGGCTTAGACACTCCCATGGGCTCCATAGAATCGATATGAGCATTCTCTTCTGGAAAGATGGTCAGAACACCACCTGCAGTGGTTGATGTACTGCCGTTCTCTTCGGCTTTCTCGTTCACCTTTGTAACAGTCGGAGATGAAGGAGATTGACTGATTTTGGAGACGTTGGCCGCTATTTCCGCTTCACCAATGTTAGAACCCTCTATGGAGCTGTTTGATTCCTGACGACAGCCACGACCGTCTTTCTCAATGACAGCGTCTTTTGAAGTGCCCACGAATAACGCGCCTTGCTCAAAACCTGTAAGGGAAGATTTGTTTCACAAATAAGAACCAACCAAAACAATAACTGAACTGGAAAGTCATTCTTCCTCCAAAAAAGTTCATGGCAAATTTCTTCTAAAAGTTCAAAACAAATGGTCCCTAACCAATTTTTAAATTTGAGAAAATCTCTCAATTAGCATTGTTTATATTAAGGGTATATGTGTATTAATTAGAAAAGGGATGCTATCTCTTGCATTCTTTATTTTTGGTCCCATTTATGATAAACATGGGGGCCTTTCCTGCCAAATCCTGGTTTTGAACAGGGATAAATACTGATAAAAGTATGATAGCCGTAGAAATGTCCATGTAGTTACCTGTCCTTTCAGTGGGTGAGCTCATGGTAACAGACTGTGAGTTGAGAACTTTAGGACTCTTCTCTGGAGATTTCTCCTTTTGAACGAGGTTTAGCTGTGACTGGATAATGTCAGCTACAAAATAGTCTAGCTCCTCATCCGAGGAGGACGACTCCTGTTAAAAGAAATAAGCGCATTTTTTGTCAGTTCGCTTACAATGATCACAATCAGCGAATGTGCTTCAGTTGTAGGTACTACAACTTCTATGGAGCTATTCGACTGATATTCGTCAATGGGAGAGCGTATGGCAAAAAGTGCTCCACTATTGATTGTGGCTGTAGAGCTCATCTAAAGTTGACAGTGGTTTAATTTATGATGCAAAGACACGCAAACAAAACCTGCCCCCACCCTCACAAGGGATTCTTGTTTTTTGAGCTTCACAATTCGTAACTGAAGTAACTAGAAAATGTTCCATTTGTTTTCTTGTTTATAGTTATTATAAATTAAAGCAACTGTACAATATTCAATTACCAGAGATCTTGACTGAAACTTATCCTCAACAACTTCTCTCTTGGGGGAGTCTTCATCCTCAAGAACCTTCTTAATCTCTCCAGTGACTATGGGCTGGTCGGTAGGGTCGGCCTTTCTTTCCTGAGCTGCGTGCTGCCTGATTTCAGAGGTCTCAACGATCTTGGCTGAGTTGCCCTCTGCAGAAGCAGGACGTGACACAGGGCTCTTAAGAGACTGAGAGCTCTTTCGTTTTTCTGTGTTGGTTGTCCTGGGCATATCCTCCTTTGCCAAATGACTTGATATGGGCCGTTTGATCTCCTCATTGTTGGCCTCAATCTGTTTACCTTTAGAAGTTGGACTTGATCGCGGCCGTCTTTTAGGCTCTCGGCCCGTTTGCTTTGTCTCTGCGCTGTTCTTGACGTTAGATGGGCCCGATTTGGGCCGCACTGTACGCTGGGAACATTTTTGAGTTGCCCTCACTTTGTTCTTTATAACAGGCAGATTTTCTTTTATTGAAGAACTTGAACTGGGTCGTTCAGGCTGGCAGCTTTTAGTCGGCTGTTGCTTGTTCCCTGTCGTAGGACTTGATGTTGGCCTCTTTGAATGCCCGCTCGTCGTTGGTTTTGCCCCAACAGTGGTATCAGATGAACTCTTTTTCAAAGAGTGACTTGAATGAGGACTCTTTGCAGGCTGGCTGATTCGTTGACTTGCCTCATTTGCGGTGTTAAGAACATTGTCATTTGATGACTTGGAAATTTCACTTGATTCCAGATTTTTCACAGACTGGGAATTTGCTGGTCCTGTCACAGTAGTAATATTTGCCTTACTTTTGGTGTTAGGAGCATTGTTCTTTGCTCTCTTGGACAATCCACTTGATTCCAGACTTTTCACAGACTGGCAACTTGCTGTTCGCGCCTCAGTAGTAGTTGTTGATGTTTTCCCCTGAAGTTGTTGAGAACATGACAGGGGCACGTTTGAGGCAAGATGGCGCTTCTGTGGTTTAGTCGTTGTGGCGCTGCTCGGTCGGATGTCCTTTGGTTGAGGTGATCTTGGACTGGATGTTACCTTCTTTGAAACCTGACTTGTTGTGCGTTTACTTCGTGAGGTTTTAGACGCAGTTTGCCTTAGTGAGGTACTTGAATTCAGCCCGTTAGAGTTTTCTTGAAAAAAAAATGGCATAAACATAATTCATACTAAAAAATTACATTTAATAATGAAAAGTGCATAATATGGAACCAAACTAAAGTAAACTAAGTTAAATATAATAAACTTAACTCTTCTGAACTAAAAAAAAAAAAATACCGTCGGTTGCATCTAAGCGTGTACACGTGAGGAAAAAACATGTTCTTGGTGCGAGCATGACATGTTATGCCAACAAACATTCGAAGTTTGAAGTAGCGGCTATTTTCGCCTTGATTTGTTTTCGCTCAACAAAATTTTCTTTGCAAGAATTTTTAGACGTTAAGAATAATTTCTGGAGGCAAGTGTGTTGTTTCTGACCGAGAAATATGCCTGAAAGTTGAGAAAAATGAAACATGAGCGGAACGCGCTAATCAAAAACAAAAACAAAAACAAAAACTTACCTTTGGCGCGAAAGTTTGCTTTAACGGCTGTCAAACCTCAAATGTTTGACTGTAAAACATGTCATGTCTGGTACCCTATTAGAACGTGTTTTTTTTTGTCTCGTGTCCACGCTTGGATGCAACCGACGGCAATCTAAAGCGTTTGTTAATATTGTTCGGCAATATTTTAAATGATATGTAGGTTTAGTTGACTTTAGTAAATTCCAGTATAAGCATGTTGTATCACTGGAATATTTTACGACCCTTTTATATGGTATTTTGTTAACAGTATTTCAGGGTATACTGATATCAAAATAACATAAAAAGGGTATATATTTAGGGTATGTTAGCTCCTCGAAATCCGGATCTGGAGGTGCGGGATTCACGCCTTGTCCGTAGCGTTCTTTCCTTAGACAAGGAACTTTAATCCACTTTGTCTCTCTTCACCCAGGTGTATAAATGGGCCGGTAACATACTGCCGGGGAGAAACCCTGCGATGGACTAGCATCCCTTCCAGGGGGAAGTAGCAGTTCTTCTGGGCATGTTTCATGCTAAGAAAACTGGGATAAGCCCCGGCCGTTTGGGCCTTTGGCTCAAGTGCGCCTTTATCTTTTTTAACTTGCTCCCAGGGTAGATAGTATGTTGTCAAATTTTACGTAAGAATATGAATTTCTTATATGAAGGAAGATCATCGCAGTTATATACGCAACTTTTGCAGTTGCGAAATGAAAGCCTGAAAAAATTCAGGCTTGTACGGGATTCGAACCCTTGACCTCTGCGATACCTGTGCAGCGTACAAGCCTGAATTTTTTTAAGGCTTTCTTTTCGCAACTTCAAAAGTTGCGTATATAACTGTGATGATCTTCCTTCATATAATTCTCCACTCAGCAGTTCACATATATGATTTTTCATATATTCATAACTTCATAATAGTATCGGGTTTTACGGATTTACGGTTTGACTCTGGATAGAGGATCCTGTAGTATATTGTCACCCCACTACCACCCCTGATGTTCATCTTAAGACTAATACCAATACAAGAAAGCTTTTGCTTCAGTAGCACATAGAGTTTCTCATATTTATACCAAAGTTTGTCTTTTTTGAGACCAATATAGCATCTGAGCTGAAACCTGTGTAAATAGGTTCACTTTTCCTCACGTTAAAATACAAAATCAACCATAGCCCATGGGCTTGATTTAATCAGAAAGTGATTGAAATCAGTTCTAAAGGGTTGCAGAATGGCAGCAATGAGTTTAAAATATTACGAAAATTAACCGGAGATTCTGTTAGCCAGAATTTGAAATTATAACCCAGAGAAGAATAAGGCAAGGAAACTTATACAAATAAATTAACATGACGATATATTTCATACACAAATATAAAAGTATTGCGAAAAGTTTCTCGTTTATCTAAAAAATTACAAAAAAACTAAATAGTTGCTAGGAGTTAAATGAGCAACTGTTTTGTTTAACTTACTAAGTTTAGCTTCATTGGCTTGTCTTCTTAACTCTGCTGCCTTGGTTGTTTTTGGGAAGGGTTTACACGCTTTCCTGTTTTTCGCAGTTGTGCTGTTCAACCTGCTTGGACTTTTACCTGTAAAGCAAGAAATACTTTATGAGGCTAATACTTACAGAAAACCTAGAGAACGCAAATCACAGTTTTTATCTTTTTCTGTGTTTCTTTACTCGGAAATTTTTTACTCGGCGTCTGAATCTTTGTTGAACTTCAAAACTGTAGTAAAAACAAATATATGTCTTGTCTTCTTTCGGGCGTATTTTGATGCTTTTCTGATGTAAGAAAAAAAAAATACACTCTTTCCACTTGAAAAGACCAACTTTCACATTGATTAAGCAATTTTGATTATGTTAATTGTGAATGAAAAAGTCTGAAATCTTCATCGGAAGTGGTAAGCTTACATGTACGACACAAGCTTGCATTAAGTGGAAGACGCCCAAAAAACCTCGAGCAGTTTAAAAAAAAAGCTTTAAGTCTTTTCCCTTGCCTTACCGTTGCAGGGAACTTGAACGAAAGCACAAGGACCCGCTTTAGATGCTCCACAACCCATCTTGGGTTGCAGAAAAATTAAACTTTCCGAATAATCGATACACGATTTGCAAACTTCTATCCGCAGTAAAATACACGACTGGTCGCGATAAAGCGAGAGAAGAACTGAATAAACATTGTGTTACTAAGGCAACCACTATGTTCTTTTTCTCAGTACGTCATGTTTCCATAGCGCTTTTGAAATCGTAATAAAGTTCATTTTTTGTCTTGTTTTTATTTCTTGTTACGGTGTTAGCATAGTAAGGAGCTGATATATGAGACGCCAGTTTAAACAAAAACAACTTGTCGTAATAAAGTAAGTTTAAGCCATCTTACCTTTTAAAGATAGAATATCCGTAGTTTCAGTGACCTTGAAACTCCTATAAACTTCTTGCAGTGATATTTTCTCGCTCAAAAAACATACAAAAGCGATAGTTTACGCTGTTTCCGCCAGCTAAGGGCGCCATTTGTTAAAAAAACAAACAGAGTCTTGTCAGAGACCTGTCAGACCTGTCAGAGAAACACTGGACCCCAGGGCGGATATCCGCCCTGCTGGACCCTAATCATGACCGCTGTCCTCGCGCGCGTCCTTTGTAGCGCGGAAAGAGAGGTTTGTCAACGACTGAAGAAAAAAATTCTCCGGGCGGTTTTTTCGTTAAGTTTATGAAACAACCACCGAAGCATTTGCTAAGTCATATGAAATAGTTTATTAAAATATTTTGTCCCTTTTATGTGTTCGTTTTTCCTCACGGACTTTACAGGCCCACCCGAACGGATCCACCTACATTACTGCAAGTGGCTACTTGTAAGAAAAACCGAAATTTCTGAAAGTGGTCAGCTTCAGTTACTTCTGCTTAGCGAGATTGAAAAAATAAGAAAAAAAAAGTACAAATCAAATTCTGGTTGATTCAAGTCTTAGCGTTAAATCTGATGTTTGGACGCTCTAAAATGACAAGTCAAAATGAACAAACAAAAAAATGCTTTTGAACAAAAGAAACTGGGGCCTGGATTAAAATTTAACCCCGGGTTAGCGATAATCGGCCTTTGAGCAACTGGGCCCACGAGACTTGTTCTTGTAAGGCCTTCTTCGTTGGGGAGGGAGGGGGGATACGTAAATCAATTGTGTGAATATCAAAACCCGTCATTTCGACTATGGATGAGAAAGCCATACCCTTGTTGGTATTTTAGAATTGTATATAGGATTGTCCTCGTCGTTGTCGTAGTTTTAATCCATTGTATCCTTTTGCCGTCATTTTATCTGTCTTAGGTCGCTGTTGCCATATCGCTTGTCGGAATTTTACCGTAGCATGACCACTGTTGTGTCCCGACCCCTTGTAGCACAAAAAGGAAGTCTTCAATGGTCCTGCAGGGCTCAGTTGTTCGAAGGCCGATTAGCGCTAAACCCAGGGTTAAATTTTAACCCGGGTCTCTTTTTCTTTTCATCAAAAGCATTTTCTTGCATAATTTTCTCTATTCTTTTTAGAGTAGCCAATCATCAAATTGTTAACAAAAAGAATTAAACTGAATTTGATTTTTAAGCTTTCATATCTGAATTCAAATTTCGAACTAATAATCCTGGGTTATCTTAACCCAGCTTTGAACAGCTTGTTAAGTGCACATTGTGTTCGATTTTTATTACCTTACATGCAGTGTATACTGATTCAACCCACTGAACGGTATATTCCCTACAGTAAGAGTGTGTCCCAACAGCTTGGTCCATAATGAGTGGACTGAGCATCCTCTCATAATCCTTTGCAAGGACTCTGCCGAGAAAGACATTGCACTTTGTAGACCTTGAGGTTGAACAAATTCTTAATAAGGCTAAGCGTAGAGACCCATCGGTTAAGAAAACGCAAATGGCAACATGCAAATTAATTTTGGGTCAGTTGAAACAAAAAACTGTTTTGGTCTTAGTTTTGATGACGTCTTAGACAGCAAACTGGAGAAAGTCTGGTAATGAGTCTCTCATATTAGTTCCCAGTCCCTTCACCGTGGAACGTTTTTGGCGGCGTGAACGATTTAACTCCACGGTATTTTTGTATGTAAGGCTATTTTGCCCTTGGAAAACGTGGTCATTACGAGATCAAAACACGTAGTGATGTGATTTAATATATAGATACATCATGAATACCTCAACACTTGGACTTTCTAGGAAACCAAGCTTAACCCAAGAGAGAGAAAAGCTTGAACGCGACCAGGTATATTGGAAGCCTTATAATTTTAATAATATTGGTTTTATGGGTTTTATGGGTATGATTTTGGTTTGAATTTGTCACAAGGCTTTTCTTCTTTCGGGACAAGTTAAATTTTCCATGTTCTTAACGGCGAATTTCGATTTGATAGGGTTTGTATTTTCATAGTGTTTCAATCATAACATCGGATTGCGATTATGGCAGAATGAATCTAATTTGATTTCTTTCATAACAATTGAAGAAACTGTGAAAGAGCAAAATAAATAAGAAATATCTTACTGACGTCATTAGGTTTAAAAAATAATAACCTGAACTTAACATAAAATTTGGAAACAATCTGCGTGTCTGTTTTAATATTTGTGCTGTGTTAAGATTTTTATCAGCATCCGATTGCCATTGTTTTGTTTTGGAACGTAAGCTTAATTAATAACAGTGAAAGATCGACGGTTAATTGGCGTTAGTTTCTAGCATGAGAATATTGAATTCGGGCCATTGTTTCTGGGTATTTCCGTAGAAAAATCGCTGCTAATTAGCACACTAATTGTGGCAGAGACTAAGGCAGAGTTGCATGAAGCAGATATGCAAAGGACGGCTCTGTTGTCAACACTCTCAAATGTAAAAAAGTTACATGTGAATTGTGATGGTTCACTGCACATACTAAGCACATATATATTAAAAGCTTGAACGTCTGTATGGAAACGTAAAAATGTTGAAAAAAAAATGAAAAGGTGAGGTATTTAAAAGCAGCAAAATTTTCTTTTTTCTGCGACTAGCCACATAAAAAAAATATGTATATTATAAATCGGGGAATGTACATCATTCCAAAAAAAATGTGACGGTCACAGTCTATATATTTGCCCTCTCTTGCCAAAGTGTCTGATCTATAAACTTATAATTATTATTTCTTGCCATAACATCATATAGTACAGTAAGAGTTTGAACTAACGTGATTCGAACAAATCATTCTTGTTGTCTTTAGAACTAATTTCTGGTACTTTTAACGGTAATTATTGTCCCAATGCGGAAGGTGTGGATATTGTACCGAGAGGCAAAGTGTCAAGTAATATACATGTATCTTGCACTGTGCATCAACCTTAAGGGTGATAGTTGTTTCAGTATTTACTAAATCAGCTAGATCAAAATGGAAAACTAATTTTTGTTTATAAAAGATAACATTCAGTGACAGCTTTCGATGGTATATAGAGGATGTTACACAAGGGTGCGAAGATATGCATTTTATTTTCGAGTGACAAATGTGAACAAATTGCTATCCACTGGTACGGTAAATACTAAATATGACATGAATAATGCTGTATAAAGTTATGCAATTCTATTTACTTTTTAGGTAGAAGCAATTGCCAAAGCTGTCAACAATATTGAGTCTGCTGTCAAAGAGAAACACATCAGAAATATCCTTGAATAAATATTAACAATTGTGTTGCTTAGTGGAGGTGGGTGCCTGGGGTGTCTAGGAACTTCCCTTTTTGGCACAGCCGGCCCCTAGACAGAGTTGTGCCCCCCATGGCTGGCAAACCTGTGCCCTCCAGCCGTGAGACCCCTAACCAATGGAATCAGGCACCTGTCACACTGATTTATCAGTGGAAAATAAAGTGGGCGGGACAAGGGATGGTTGTAAAAAAATGATCCAAAGGCTAGATGAAGAGAATGGCCGCCAGGAAAACAGAGTATTGAGCATATGGAGGTGATGCAAGCAAGGATGACCACGCTTGAGCTAAACCAGTGACTGCTGACCACGCCTGTGCTCCTCGTTGTTAACTGTGTTAAATAAATTTAACCTCATTTAACAGCTGCCTCACTTAGTGGAGGTGGGTGGCCAGGATGTCCAGGGGGTTCCACTTTTGGCACAGCCGTCCCCTAGACAGAGTTACGCCCCAATGAATGGCAAACCCGCGCCCTCCAACCATGAGCCCTGAAGGGACCTCTGAGCTGAACACCAAGCTCGGAGAGAGGGGGCTCATGGCTGGGAGAAACTTGAGCCCCTACATGTCAATCCCGAAGGCACCCAGGTACACTAAGCATGAAGAAACATACAAAGGCTAAACAAGACCCAAGTGCCAAACATACGTCACCAACACCCCATTAACGCCTGCTTCGCAGGTGGAGGTTGGGTGCCCATGGGCCAGGGGGCTGCAACCGCAATACACCCCAAGGTGGAAGAACACGCACAGGCCTACCAACCCGCAACCCAGCCACGAGCCCACCCCACGCCCAGTGCCCCACTATAGCACCCGTCACACTGAGGCCAGAAGCCCAGTGGAAGTAAAATGAACAAACCCCCCGAAGAAAAAATAACTAAATAAATAAATTAGAAAGAAAGTGGAGGGAGGGAGGGGAACCAAGAGAAACGCTACGCTACTGGAATGCCACGCCATGCCATGCTAACAAAGCTTCGGGTACAACACAAACACAACGTAGGCACATGGCCTCCGCACGCGCCAAAGCGACATACCGCTGGACAGGAATCTGCCCCCATGCTCACGAACAATGGTAAACGCTACAAACGCAAACAAAGTCACGCAACAACGCTACAGACAACCAACACGCTACCAAAGAATGCCAAAAACACGCGAGACCATAGCTCCTAGTCGTTAACTACATTAAATATGATTTAATAGTAAAATATGCCACAAAACGTCCAATGCTCAACATCCCATAAACACTACTAATGCTGTAAACGCCAAAAGGGTCCAACCCCAATGCCCCATAAACACTCTAAATGCCATAAAACGACCAGCCTTGCAAATAAAAAGTTAGAATTTTCTTATGAATAGCTTGAAGTGCTGTCTATTTACTCTCAAACCTTCCTTAATTTTGTTTATGTGCGATTATTGGAACATGGCACGAGAAAGGCGCATCAATTTTCTGGAACTCATTAGGACGTATGCCGTTACCTTCACAAGTCGTCATGTGCTGGAAAGCTATGCTGGTTATTCACAAGTTGCTGAGGGAAGGCCATCCAAATGTAAGTATTGGTAGCTATTTCAATCAACAGAAATATGTGAAAGACATCACAGAAAAAAAATATGATTTAAAATGACTGAATATTAGAGAGCTTTAGATTCTAAGATGAGGATGACTATGAGAATTAGATTTTCCCAATACTACGTAGTGGGCATGTGTGAGCCAACGTGATTTTGGCAGGAAAATATGATAGCCATCATCATTCTACCACAAGTTTTTAGTGAGAATGTTGTAGTGGAGAAAACAAGTTAGCAAATGTTAGGAATTTTATCATTTAGCAATATTGGGACAGGGCTTTACCTCGTTCAACATCAAGGGGTTGGGAGCTGAGAGGGGGAAGAAACCCTTCTCTCTCCCTCTTTCTTTCCTTTTGCCTTTCCCCTCTGCTTCGTCATACTGAGGTCCGAAAACCAATTTTGTTTTTGCAATGGCCTTAAGACACGTGTAAATTTAAAACATCAATCGAAAGAGCCAATCCTTACATTTACAGCAATTAGTCGTGTTTCACATATGTATTTTGGAGGAAAAAAAAGGTATTTAGGAAAGTGATAAAAAATGGTAACAATGGGATGCAGGATTTTTGTGAAAAAGGTGCTGGAATGCGGAATCAGAACCCCCCTTCCAGACCCTCCATCTTTATCATCAGTAGTATTATTATAATTTGTATGTCCCAATAATTAATATCCCCCTTTTTTCTATCTAAACAGGCTCTGAAGGAGTCTCTTAAATACAAGCAGATGCTGAAGGATATGAAAGAATTCTGGGTAATTTAGATTAATATAAGTCAGAATGAACAAATAAATGAGTTGAAATAATTTCAAACCTGTGTACAGATACATTTGTACAGAGTGAAAACTTGTGCTGCTCTTTACATTTGAAGTTTACAAGTTTTTACAGTGCGACTGGGAAAACGGTGAACACTTGAAATATCACAGAAATGTATGTTGTGTTATGACCAATCACAGCAAAGATCGAGGCATGCAAACTGGCCACAAAACCACAAACTAATTAACGTTCTTGCCTGCTGTTTAGTTTTCTTATGCCTGATTGGCTTTCCCCTTGCAAGACAATAACATTCCAGAAATATTTCTGGTGTTCATGGTTTTCCCAGTTTGACTCCAGGTCTCTGCTTGAGTGCACGTGTCATGGGTCATAATTAATTGCAGGTTAAAATTTTTATACCTAGTTTGATTCTCAATTTCCTTCCAAATTTTTAAAGGAAAGTATGAAGCAGAACTGGAATTTTTTAGAGCTCATTCAACCAAATTTCTTCTGTGGTGTAGTGTGGATATATTTCTGGAGTAACTACTATAGAATTTGCTTACCTTTGCGTTATAGATGTTACTGTTCAACATGCACAGCCAGATGAAATAATATTAAAACTTGTTAATGTAGTAATTTTAAACAGGGCTTTTTTATGCGAACTTCATTAACTCAATGAGACAATAAAGTACATTTTCTGACTATCATAGAAACATTCCACAAAAGGTGGCTATGGTTGGTTAATTCACTCCTATCTAGCTGTGATTGTAGCCAAGTTGGACTTCCATAATAAGGTAGGGAAATCGATGAATAGAGTAGAAGCTCTCCTAACAGACACTCTTGTAAGCGGACAGCTCTACTTACGGCTGCCTTCCAAAAACCTTGTTTTTCTTAACTTCCATACAAACTTCCCATAAAAAGAGGCCAGTTCTAGTTATGGACACCTCTTTTGCGTCCCTAGGGTGTCTGCTAAGAGTGTCCACTGTTCCAATTTTCTCTTGAATGTATAATACCATTCCTGTTTACCCTTTCACTATTTTACAAGGTTTCATTGCAAGTTCCTCCTGTATTTCAGATCTGTTTTATAATGGAAATATACAGGAAATTACTGGAATGTGGGTCAACTACCAAGAGTTTTAAAACTCACCAGTAGCTGATGAATGGTCTGTGTTGATTGGTCATGCCATAACAATAACAAAAAAATTGTTGGGAAATATTCAATATTTTTTAAAAGATTATTGTTTATCTACAGAGTCAAAATTTTATGACTTTGCTGCATGTTAATTACACTTGAATTGGAATCTGAAACACAATTTATTAATCCATGATTACTTTTTCAATAGTTAAATATAATTCTATTTTTTTCTATCTAATCCTGTGATTTTGTAGAATGAGTCAATTCCAGGTACTCTTCGTAATAGTGATGGAGGACCAATCGTGTATTCTGGAACAGATGTCAATGATTAGTGAGTACCTAAGACATATATAAGTGAAGTATAATGTAATCTATTTTGTAGTGAGAAATAAAGTTGTCATTTCTCTGATCTGTTGATTTAAGTTTTATGAAAAGTGTAGTGGTTTCTTTAGCAAGATATATTGAGAAATTGAAAGCTATCTTTCATACAAAGCTGTCTGATAATATTTTGTTAATATAATCCTGTCCATAGTTTTGAGTTGTCAGTAGATATATTTGATTACCTGGACACATTGGTGGATCTCGAGAAAAGAGGTAAATGAAAGATCATATTGAATCACTGAATTTTTTTGTTTGCTGATCAGATTAAACTGGCTTACAAACTGAGCTTCTGACCTTTTATGGAACTATTTGGATTGGTACAAGTTGCATACTTTTTAATCTGTCTACAAAAGCCTGTACCTTCTCCTCAAACTGTTTTGCTCTGAGCACAACATATCCCAAACCATTATGTCTTCTGTCAAGTCCTGTTCTGTGGTTTTGCTGGCAGGGCTCAGGCTTCAGCTCAGCTAAAGGCACGGAAAAACAGGCAACAAAAAACTTGTTTTCATTTTAACACAGCAAATTTACCCAGCTAATAAAACTTTAAGAAGTTCTTGAAACTAAAAATATTCCACTCTTTTACATCACATTTTTAATTTAACTAATTTCTTGACCTCTCTCCTCCACAGAGGCACATGTGGTTTAGTTAAGATTTAAGTAAATTATTGCATCAAATCTTTGATTGTAGTATTTAGCACGCTTGATCCATTCCGTGCAAGTTCTCAGCTCCAAGCAGTGCAGTGTAGGATTTGTCCATTTCCAGTCATCATCCAGGTAGTTATTATAACTGCTTTTATAACTCTTTCATTTCAACCATGATAATATGGTGAAATTGTTTGTCAAGCTAACTTTTATATCTGCAGATGAAATCCTATCATTTTGCCATTCAAATAAAACCTCTTTGACAGAGCTTTTGAATAGTTTTATCTATTTCTATGGATTTTACTAAATAAAAAGAAATTTGATTTTTTTTGTGAATTTTTCTTTGACCACAATAAGGATTGAAAAGGTTTATTTAAGTTTTAAAATTGCATGTTATTCATGCAAAACATAGTAAAAAATAATAATCTGCCTGCACTGATTTGCCAAGTTAGTTGCAAGTTAAGCTAAGGACAGACTGCCTATACAGTACTGATCAATAAATTATGCTATTTGTTACAACCCACCTCTGCAACTGTTTGATTTTCATTTCAAATTTTCAGGAATGTGGTGGCTTATATGATATTGTTGTGGATATAATGTATAAACTGCATGCAAGTAAGTTGAGTTGTCATGATTTTTATGTCACTGGACTATCACAAATAGATTTAGTCAGTTACATTTTAGCTAGTTAATTCTGTTTTAGTAATGTGTCAGCAATAAGCATTTTATAGTTTCATACCTTTGCGGCATTATATTTGGCTGATCCATTTAACCCTTTGTTATTAAATTATGTGTGAGTCCTTCTTCACTCACATTTACCAGTTGAACCTCTCGTATGCGAACACCCAAAATCACAGAGTTAGTGGTTGCTTATGGGAAGTTGCCCCTTCCGAGAATTGAACTGCTGGTTGGAGGTCTTGCAAGAATAAGTCTGGACACTTCTACTTTTTGGAGAGAATGTATCGCAAGTATCTTGCTGTTTTTGTAACAGCCTGTTTACATGGAGGTGGGGGACCCCAGGAAGGGGAGGTAACCCACTTAGGTGGGGTAACCTGCCTGTTCATATAATCTCCATTTTAATTTGATCACGTTTACATGATAGGTGGGGTGACCCGCCACATGTTACCTCACCTATCTGGGGTCCCCCACCTCCATGTAAACAGGCCCCAAATCCCTAAAAGTTCTTTCAATACTCTGAGTAGCATTAATTACGTACAGCAAACACAAAGATCAAACCATTGTATCAGGTGGTCGCTTAAAAGAGGTGAAAAGCAATGCAAAATTAAAAAACTACATCCTAAAAAATGGTTGCAGTCGTTTATGTTGTTTACGAGAAGTGCCTGTTTAAAAGAGGTCCCAACTATCAGTTACATTTATTCACTGATATATGGACAGTTTTTGGGGAAGCTGTTCTTCTCAAATACTGATGAATGCTTGTATCATTAACTTGATTGTTACTAAAGAGATGTTTCCTTCATCTGTTTAAGGCTTGCCTGCAGATACGTTGGTTGGACATCGAGACAGGTTTTATGCCCATTTTGCAGAGTAAGTAGTTTTTGGTATTTTTTTAGTTAAGTTTAAACAGTTGTCTTTTTCAATTCCTTAGATTTTGAATTTTTTTCCATTTTCCTTTTTCAGGCTAAAGAAGTTCTTCTTTGATGCCGGAAACATGGCATATGTGAAAGCTTTGGTTCCTGTTCCTGTTCTCCCCCAGGTATATTGGCAATGTTACCAAGAAATGCATGTATTGATTATCTTTGTTAGCTTGTGTGCATTTATACATGTATATGCAGGGTTCTCCAGAAGCACTAGCTAACCACTGGCAAAAACCACCATCTAGGTTATCATAAAAGTCCCAACACTTTTGTCGAATTAACAATCAAAACGATTTTATCAAGAAAATGTGGTCAATTAAAGGTAATGTCCTCGTGGCTAAAGTTCCTTCCTTGATCCCTCAAAATACACTGAATTGCAATTTTGAATTCAAGGCACCCATCACATTAAAATTTTCTTTTGGGAGATTCCCCAATGGAAGGGAGGCAACTTCATTAGCAGCTATATATGCCATGTGAAAGCTGCCCTCTGTGTCTTTCAATCTTTCTAATATAAATTTTTACTGCGTACTTAATTTTTTCTCCTTCTGCCTTAAATTTTGTGGGGGACCCTGCATGTGGGCATGTCAATAAAGAAATTAATCAATCCTTAATTTTGAATTGCTTTATGTCAGAATCCGCCATCTTTTACACTGTCTGATCCCAAACCAGTACTGGCAAGAACTAAAAGTTTTGAAGGGCCCCCGCCCAAATCGGTGCCGACTGATGACTTTAAACGTCAAAGCCTTATGGAGCCACTAACTGTTCCCATTGCAACAGAATCATTTGTACAATCAACTCCCCAGGTATGTGTCATCCTAAGTAAATAGGTAGCTTAAGCAACAACGAAGGCGACGGCTACAAAAATGTCACTTAAAAAGTGAAAACGCTCTGCGTCAAACTTCATTGCGCTTATTCCATCTTGTTCAACTCATCAAATGTGGGGAATTTTTTCTGGAGGTGAATACTAAAAGAGTGTAACAAAGTTCAGGAAAAGAAAACCAAAGTCTTTGTTTTGAGTTCATGTCCTCCACAGTATATGAAATTAGGCATTTTCACACCGTAGTCATTCAGTGCATGTCAAAGAAATGTACAAAAAAGCTTGATGCACGTGCAGAGGTGTTGTTTTGCCAATCTAGACCTAATGCTTTTTTGCCGTTTTCGTTGACATCTTCTCATTTTTGCTGAAGCTTTCTAATAAATGGAAGCAAAGGAGTGGTTAAATTTTACAACTATTTGATTAAATCTCAGATATCTTGAGCTATACATTTGGTGCTTTGGCAATGCAAGTTGATTTTTATCGACCAGGCTCAAAAATTAAAAGGACCCATCTAGCAGCGGTCCAGGACAAGTAGATTTTCTTGCTGGGCAAGAAACTTTTAAAGATCACTTGCACAATGGGCAAGGGTCCAGGCAAGTCATGCTCTGTTCTAACAAGCGCGATGAGCATGACGAGCTTGAAGTGGCCCACCAGGGCAAACAAATTGTGAGAGCTGCTTGCCCAAAGGACAAGCTGCATGGAATTCAAGTTTTCTTGTGAGCCCTGCCAACCATGGTCTACCACAGGTGTATACTGATGTTTTGTCATTCTGTTTTGTATGTTAAATAAGACTCCAGAGGCTGATATTCTAGGATTAAACGCAACAGATGGACCCCAGCCAGATAACAGGTTTGTTTTTCAGTGAATACAGTTGATTGATTTCTTTAAGGACTGTTTCAGCACTGTTTATGTTTATGGTGTAACTTTCATGTAATTTACATGTTTCAGTATGAGAGTGTCTCGCTGTTTAAAAACAGCCTATCTATAAGGTTAAACTGAAGGAGAATAGCACTTATTTTGTTCAGAGTCTTGAGAGTGATATACATTAATTCTTGAATTATTTTTCTTTGACTCCAAAGAAGTTGTTCTATTCTATACTTAAAATATTTGTAATTTCTGACAAACTTTTGAACCATCTATTCTAACCCATGGTGTAATTCTGTTTTAGAGACCTCATAATATATCAGCTGCGCCAGGAAATAGCACAATTGAAGCTGGCTCTTGAACGGCAGCAACGAGAAGTAAGTTCCTTTTGGAGTAACAGGATTACAGTCATTTCTGACTAACATGTACAAGCAATGAAAAAGAAAAACTCTGAAAAGGATTTTTTTATGGACATTGATTTTGTGTAGTGGTTTATAACCAGGAAGTATACATGATTGTAATTTCTTCTGCTTTGTGTGTCCTTAGGCAGAAGCCATTGAAGATTCTCTCCGTTTGCAGATTGCCAGGGTAAGTTATAACCCTTTTATCCCTAGCTATATATAGGGTGATCAACTTCTAACTTCTCCCTGTAGTACCACTGCTAAAACAATCGTGAAGGTTGTGAGAATAAAGAAAATGATCAACAAGTGTAAAAGGGCTTGATTGTTAAACATTCTCCTCAGTAAGAAAATACTAATCGGAAGTGCATGGAGAAATGTGTGGAGAATATCCATACTGATATTTTGGATAAATACATACAATGTATGTGGGAATTGCATTTTTGTAGGGTTTTAGAAAGAGTAACTTCAGTTGGTACATGTTTCCACAGTTTGTTCTGAATTCTTGTTTTTCTTGTGTTTTTAAGCTTACAGATGAATTGGATGAGTATAAGACAATTGCAGAAAAGACCTGTGAGGTGAATAAATGCATTTTTTTCGCTGTCTTATATTTACTGTGAGCTTTCCAAATGATCTCCATTTTTAAGGATTGGAAAAAAAATGACAAAAATAGCTCTGATAAGGTGGAAAAATAAACTGCCACTTGGTTACCTCAGTTGGGAGAGTGCCGGTCAGCTGAGTGGGAGGTTACAGGTTCAAACCCTGGCTGGAACAACACTCAGGGTCTTTAAATAACTGAGACGATTTAGTGCTGCCTTTGTAATGACATCTACAAATGGTTAGATTTTTTGTCTTCTTGGATAAGGAAGAAAAACCGTAGGTCCTGTCTCACAGCACTTTCACTGATCTGTTCTTGTGGGATGTAAAAGAACCCACACCACTGTGCGAAAAAAAATAAAGGGATGTAGACCCGGGTGGTGTGGCCAGGTTGTGTGGTCAGGTTGTGGGATTGGGTAGGGATGGCACCTCGCATGGGACCTATTAGTCCTGTTTGTGCCCGTTCCGTTTGGGCAGGCCTGTGTCCAGTAAAGCTGGTAAAATAAAATGTCATCACACTGGAAACAGCAGTGCAGCAAGTCACGGTGACAAGGGTTTTCCTCATCGGCACCCTAAGCTTCTTAGAGGAGGCTGGGGAGATTTGCTTGTTCATGGGGGTCAAAGGCCAAAAAAGATTTCAAACCATACAGAAACTGTTGAAGAAGTCTATGCCAGTCTTGTTTTTAGAAAAAAAAAACTGATTACTGAACAAAATACAATGTAATGTTATTATTATTTTTTAATATTATTATATTATATTTTCCATACTTTTTAGGAAAATGTACTTCTGAGAAAGGATCTGGAGAGTAAAGATGATGACAAGAAAGGTAAAATGTTGATTTGATTATTTTTATTTCTTTGAACATGTTTGAAAAGAATGGTGGGAAATCATCTAGTACCCAGTTCAGGGTTGTTCGTAAGATTTCCAGTTGCTGGGTATATGCAAGCCATTATTTTAAAGTGCTACATAAATGCTTTTTTGAATTCCAAAAGGCTTTTGAATCATAGAGAAGGGCTTTTAAAAAATAAAAACGTATAATAGCCGTCAATTAATGTTTCAGATTAGAGCTCTAAGAGTGCTTCTAAAGTGCATCCATTTCGCCATTTTTGAGCCTGCGAAGTTCTCAGTGGTTAACAAATGAATAATAAATAAATAAATAAATAAATAAGTAAATAATGATTTGGAGGTAACACATCCACAAAGTGGTTCTTTGTCTACCTCATTCCTGGTCGAATTGGAATTTAGAAATGTTGGTTTTTGAGGAGAGGGGAAACCAGAGTACCCAGAGAAAAATCTCTCAGAGCAAAGGAGAGAACCAACAACAAACTCAACCCACATATGGCCTCGACGCCAGGATTTGAACCCGGGCCACATTGGTGGGAGGCGAGTGCTCTCACCACTGCGCCATCCCCTGCTCCTGAACACTTGTGACGTCACATGGTTACAGTTTTGTTTTACAGATTTGTTTTTCAGTATCTAAAAACTCCTAATAATTAGCTCCATGGTAGGAGGTGCACTGTTTCTTGTCAAGGACTTGCCCTTAAAGTGTCAGATTTGAATCTCTTTACACTGACAATAATATTACTGAATTTTGTGTTTCTTACCTCCCCTAATGAAACAGTACGGTTTGTTTAAATTCCAACCCCTTTAATTTGTCTAATTTTTAAGGAGGGGTGGAGTAATAGTAAAAAAGATAAAGTCACAGTTTATTGTCTGAAAGCGTCTTTTACTCCATTTTTGATAGCTCGTATTCACTGAGATTTCTTTACATCTTTCTGTAACTTCAGATCAAAAAGGGACATCAGAAGAAAAGTTTAACAAACTGAAAGGAATGTATGGAAAACTCAGAGAAGAACACATTAAGCTGTTAAGAACTGTAGGTTGAATACTCTTTACATTCTATTTTTGTTATTTTAAGGAACATTTCTTTACAGAGAAAAGTTTTAATGGCGATATGTACTCTATCTTCTTGAAAATATTCGTGAGTTTTCTTTTTGTTAATTCAAACCTTCTTTTTTTCTCCAAGTTACCTGCCAAAATTTGGAATAATGACCTCCTTGTTTGAACCTTTACTGTTGATAAAATTTGTTATGTAATAGAATTGTCAGAAGTATTAATCTATCATGATTCCTTTTTCTAGAATGCTGAAGTGAAGCAAAAACTAAGTGGCTATGAACGGGAAAAAGAGGTAACTGGTATTAATAAATGAATAGTTCCTTGGTAATTAGGGACCAAAAAATCAGACACACATAAACGAATGAGAGAAATGATTGGTGTTATTCATCTCGGGTGTTATTTGTCGTTATTGTTCTAAGACAAAAGGAAAATAGCAAATAAAACTGATCCTCTGGAGTTTTTTTACTCCTCCCCTCCGTCCCCCTCCTTCCTGCGCCCCATTCCAAGAAGGAGTTAAACCACAACAGATGTCTTTACTCTGGATCTCTGGTGTCGACATCCTTGCAGCCATTAGATACCATTTCTAGTGCAGCTTTACGGTCATCACGCCATCAAGAAGTCGACTTGTAACTCTGAAATAATTAACACGGATAAATACCTAGGATTACTTGCCCAAGATTTTTACTTTTTCGTGAAGCTTATTCGAATTTGAAGTCGACCCAAAGACAAATCTGTCGATCCTAACTGACAATCCTACCGTCAAATTTCTCATGCTCTTAATGCTCTAAATACTGGTTGTAGGTTCGGTAAATGTAAGCTTTGACATTTACCCTTAGAGAAAATTCCTGCTCATGAAAGTTCTTTTCGATTGTTGTGTATAATTGGGACTTTTTGAAACACTAAAGCCAAGTTCTATCTTTGGTGGCGATTTCGTTGGTGGCTAACCCGTGATCAGGCCCAATTTTAGCGGTTCTCATACATTCTCTCTAACGGCTATCGCTAATCTGTTTTCGTTTCGCCTTACCCGCCCGAATGTTATTTTCAAAGCGAAACGAAAATAGAGCCTGATCTCAGGTTATTGGTGGCGAGATAGTTTGGTGGTGAGGAGTTCGGATACCCTAGTGTAATATTCTCCTCGTCTAAATGTGACATGCTTGTTTGCATTTTTTGGGAATACAATTCAAAGAGAAGATCGAGAAACTGATCATGGCCCAGCTTGACTGATAATAAGTAGGCATAAAACATGTAAGTTGTATATAATTTTTTTTCCAGGAATTAAGCCAAGCAAATGAGAAACTCCAACAGGAAGTAGATGACAAGGTAAATAAGTTGTTGAATGTAGCACCGAACAATTCTTTTTTCTTGGATAATTAATAACAAAAATTGCATTGGCAAGACACAATTTTAACATAAGTAACTCAATAGTTTTTATTTACAAATAAATTCGACCCACCCTGTTTACTTTTGTAATAATTAAACAGTGGTTCTGGAAAGCACAGGTTACTTAAAACAATCATGTGGAAAGTATTTGACTGCCTTGCTTGTAGGACAGGTAATAATATCGAGGAACGAGCTTTTAAAAGCTTAATCATGCATAACTGTCTAAGGAGAATAGGATTCCTTCTGCATAGGAGGGACGTTTTGCTTCAGTAGAAAATTTTATTTTAGATTATACTGTGATAAGAAATTCATAGGTAGGTAATGCTTGCCTGACAGTTGTTTTTCCTGTACTTTTCATTCAAGAATCCTCAAAACTTTACACTCTAGTTTCTGCTAGTGATATATATGTGCGTATTTTTTTCTCGTAGTCAACAGAACTTCTGCGAGTATTTCAAAAATTCGAAATGGCTGAACAAAATGGAAAGGTATTATTTTAAAGAAGATGTATGTAAGGGCAGAGCAACTCAGTATATACAAGAATGCTGAATTCTGAAAGTTATTCCACAGTCTGACCTAGAACGTTATAACCTTTTTTTTTGTAAGGTTTAACGCTTTCTGCCGTAGTAGTGATCAGTATCTTATTTTCCTCAGAAAAATATGTTGCACTGATTTCTAGACAAATTCTCCTTATAGACATCTTAGCAAAATGTATGGAGTACGTTGTAGAGCATCTAGGTACAGAAAAGAGGGATTTAATAGTGAAAACATCATCTAAGTACAGTATGTAGCATGTAGACAAGCTCTCCACCTCCCAACCTCTCTCAGCTTGCTTTGCTCCACGCTCGTGGTGCATAAATGGTAAGCTAGCTAGCAGGCTACTAAAAATGAAACAGAAAATATTTAACTCGAGCGATATCGCCTTTTTTATTCAGAGAGCTGGAGATGAGGTTGAAAGGCTGGCAGAAGAGCATAATGAGAAGGTATTGCTTTTATGTTAAGAGTTAGAATTTTTTTTTTTTTGACAAAGTATCTGGGGGTACTGGCGGCCATGTCGTTGGTAGATGGACGGCTCAAGAAAACCGTGCTTGACAGTTTTCAAAGTTTTAAATCTCTGTCTTTTGTATTTGGAAATGATAATAAAAAATCATGCAGTCCACGACACTGTTGTGTTCTTTACTCTTCTGCAATAGCTTAGCCAAACCAACTGGTTTGCCGAGGTGAAATCTAACTTTTTTGTTTTGATTTTTCTCCTTTAAAGATCGCTTCTCTAATGGACGAGTTAGAAACGTTAAAGAAAGAAAGGAGTGATACAGAAGAAGCAAGGAAAATAACTGAAGCACAAATCGAATCAATGAAAAAAGATCATGAAGAAAAGGTTATTGATACTTTTCTATTACCTAGCATTTTATATTTAGACTTCATCCACTTCGTTTTTAAAACAACACGAGACGCTGTCGAAGCACAGACGTGCTTGTCGCCATGTACATGTACTCAAGCCCTCAACACCTTTAACAAAACCTTCGTTCATGCGTAGCAGAGCACGCGCATTCCCTGCTAGCAGAGTTCTCTTTTCCTCAGTGGTATTCGCGGAACAGCCGAATACCAGAGAAAAGAGGCTCTGAAAGCGGGGAAGCATGCGCACTTCTAACTTGCTCATCGTTTAATTACTCGGAGGATATGGGGCATCACGGAGCTCTCAAAACGACTTGACGTTCGTTCTTAGAAGTCCAGAGCTCACTGACTTAACTTGAGCCGCGGCCATGCTTATCAAGAGCCAACTGTCTGTCTCCTCCCAGACGGAATTTTGAACTCTGTTGTGTCTAGTTTGGATTCATTTTTTTAAACCTTATTAAAAGTGCCTGTACTAGGCATTTTTTTACGTTTACCTTCGGTTTAAGAAAGGAGATTCTAATGGAGTGTGTGACGTAACCATCTTTGAATCGACGAATTTGAGACGATGATACCAATATGAGGGTCTGGATATCAACTATTGTTGCGTGCTAGGTGTTCTATCCTTTATTGTTTTCAGGTTGCAGCCCTTCAGAGTGATCTTACAAATGTTCAAAAAGGAAGAACAGATGAAGAAGCAGCTAAAAGAACTGCAGAGGAAGCAATTGAGAGGGAAAGAAATGAAAATAAGGAAAAGGTTGGTGTGTTAAAGACTACTGTTACGTTTAGTCATACTGTACTTGGTTGTCATCGGTAAAGGCAGATACGGTCATATAAGCTTCTTTAGACAAAATAAAAATGTATTAGGGGTAATTTTTTTCCCAATTGCTGAATGTTAAAACACGTAATAACATTCATCTTGGTACATCTCATGAAACGCATCGAGCTGCCGATGTTACAAACTTAGTTGTGCCATCGTTGTTTCTTTGGACAGGAAACTTTGCCACACTTTGTCTGTCGCATGCTCTTTTTTCGTAAAACTAGAAGTTGTGCTATAAGGATAGACTTCAAAACAGTCGGTATTTTTGAGTAGGTCATTTGAAAACCCGATTTCGAGAAAGAAAAAGCACTTTTTTTTGCAGTCCACGAAAATACACAATCTCTTTGTTAAACGTCTTTCAAGGTCTTACGCTAGAAACATACTAAAATGCAACATTATTCTCCATTTAAGATTTCGTCTCTTATGCTTGAGCTGGAGAAATTGAAGAAGGAAAAGACTGAAACAGAACTTGCCAGAAAAACAGCAGAGGACCAGGTTGAATCAACAAGAAAAGATCATGAAGCAAAGGTTAAATATTTTCGTTTCGTTTACAGACTTGATAAATGGAGACAGTTACTAACGACCTGTAAGATTTTGTTGTTGTTGTTTTTCCTAGAAAAATTTAATAAATTCCATACACAGTTATATACAGTAACAATACGGTTATAGTGCAATTTGTCGGTAGATTATTTTATAGCCTGAAATGTGCTTAAAACACATGTCTTGATAGGCATAGTTTTCACCGATATTATTGGTACGATCGCTGGAAAAAGTAGTACAATGTTACTGTTACAATTTCACGAATGCTTTTTCATATCATTCACTACTTGACTGTCAACCATGTGTGCACTAGGTTACTGAGTTGGAAAAACAGAGACAAGAAGAGCTTATGAAGCAAAATCAAGATCTAGTTGGTAAGGTTTGTTAAGTCTTTTGCTTTGAGTAATACGGACAACGTTTTTTCGTACAATTTTATACGCAACTATCTAAAGGCCCGTTTACTCCGGAAAATTGTTTGGTGAGATTTTAATATGATTTCTATGTAGCCGATATGTTTGCGATTGTTCGATCTTTGTGTAGCGGTTGACTGTCCGTGCGACCTATGATTTTCAGGTATGGCTATAGAGACAGCCGAAAGAGCAATACAAGACACACTGGACCAGTTTGCGAATCCAAAACACAGTTCAACGACGTGCACAGCAGGTACAAACCAACATCCTTTATTTGTAGTGTTCGGTTTCTCTTAGACACCATAAGAGCCAGAAGACCTCTTAGATTGAAAACAAAAGACGGTATCTTGATGGCAGGACGTTGGTGTCATAGTTCAGCTCATCAAAAATGTTGGGGAGACTGGGCACCAGGGGGTACTTACCATTTAGATGGAAAACCCGGATGTTCCGGTTGGAAAATCAAATGGCTTGCGCCATTCCGTTTGCGAAGCTTCAGAAAACATGGGCTGTGATTTGAGGCGATGCAATTTTTCTACTCTTTTTAGTCTGTTGGATATGCTTTGTAACGGATCGTTCTCCCACCGCGTCAAATTTTATAGTTTTAAGTTTATGCACAAAATTTTCACCCGGGTGGTTTTTGAAAATTGTAAGCATTCCGGGTCTTGTTGCTGAGATTTTTGGGATCGTATAGTTAGCAGTATTGGCTTACTGGTGCCTTTGCGTCAATCATCAATCCCAAGGAAAATCCTAGGGCTGATGACTGGTGCTTATTTTTCTGAAGTTCCTGTTCAGGAAGATAAGTTTGGAGTGTCACGCTTCCCCTCTCAAACCCCCGTGCAACAACGGTGGTTGATGGAGCCGGCCGAAATCTCTTGGTTAAATAGAAAAAAAGTAGAAAAAAAGGAAGTTGATAGGTAAGTTTGGTATTGCTTTATAGCTGTGAAAAAATAAGTCATTAAAATTTTTGTATCGTCTGATTCAGCTTGTTTTTATTTCTTTATTTTTGCGTGATTTTTTTTCTTTTCAGATTATTTGTTAAGCAGAATTGAAAGTCTTCCAGGAGTTGTTGATGAGCTTAATTCAAAGTTTACTTCTTACCAGCAAGATTACAAAGGTGGGAGGTTAAGTGTCCAATGCTAAGTTATCATTTTTAGGAAATGGAAATGAAATTTACTGTTTGATAATATCTAAAATGTCTTAGATATTCTTCATAAATCGTTAATAAGTGTCTTTAATCATGGCTGGTTTTGTTGTTCATATTTAGGCGCAGCTCCATGTGCCTGCTGTATTGGGTCATTCTCACATCAGCTCAGCGAATGTATTCTGAACGCTAAGGCTACCTCACACATGGCTCCCACTCAAGAATCCGCAGGTCAGCGGTACAATCCATGCTAATAGGCCATTTGCCCATTACCTTAAGCCGCTTTTTCAAACTGGCTTGTTCTGGTGCTCATCCCTTCTTATGAAAATGTCTTTTCTTTCACATGCAAATAAAAGTGATTTTCGTAGGAGTTGTCGTGCACTAAGCCTCTCTTGTATCAAGAGCCTTAGTAATAGTGCAACTCGTAAATTGTCCATTTTTTCCCTTAACATATTTTCAATTTTGTCCCGGCGTTCATCCACAACAAAATGAGAAAAATAGTGAAGTGAAAAAGGAAATCACATGAGTGATCGATCCCATTCAAGTGAAATACCTTAACGTGAAAAGGTGGAAAATATTGAAGATAGGAGAAAAAATTTCTAGTATGGATGTGAAGGAGGAGGGATTGTTTAAAAAAGGACCATTGTGGACAGAATTCACTCGAGTCTTCAGGATTTGATCTACAGATGTGAGAGTTGACATCTTATTATTTTGTGGGATTTTGACTTTGAAGACAGAGATCATCTTTTATTCCGCTGAGCCGTGTTAAAATGATTTTCTTCTCCATTTTGCAGATCTTCAGTCATTTAGTGTGTCAGCTGGCAGGGAGTCTCTGGAATTGTTAGCACTTTATAAGCAAACCAATCCAGGTCAGCAATTTACTGAACATAATCTTAGTTAAACAAGTGGTTTGGTTCCAATTCTTGGTTGTGTTGCGGGAAATGTACCTAGCTAGAAGCGTTCTTAGCTACATTGTAACAGCTTCGAACCTTTTGTGGACACTTAGTGATAATAACCGTCCTTTCTTTTGACAAAAGATTGTGTTATGTTGGTCACGGCAATTGTCTGAACGTTTGGTTATTACCTGTACGTCAATTTGTTGTTCTTGCAGATCCAAATGCTATTGCTGATAAAGTCAATTCCGTTAAAAAGCAGATCACCGACATCATCAAAGTAGCTGAGGTGAGTCCATCTTGGTTATATTAGCTAGGGAAGTGGACAAAAGTGGTGTACAGATATAAGACCCACCCCCTTCCGTAAAAAGACTGGCTGTTTCTTTGTGTATCATGATTTTATTTGCGTACTAACAAGTTTTATTGATTTTATGAACAGGCTCTTGCTCCTAAAGAGAAGGATAACATGGACAGCATTGGTGGTGAAGTCGAGGATGAAATAAATGCCACTGCTGAGGTGAGATAGATCTCCTTTTTGCGGTGGTTGTTTTAAGTCTTTGTGTTTTTCATCAATCATCTGAGATTTCTTTTGTCATATTTTAGCTTGTCGCAGATTCAGCAGCCAGAATTGAGGTAAATATCTACCTAACATCCGCCTAATTTATTCTTATATGTCTTGATGGTTTCTGTAATTCCCAGTTTGGCTTTGTTGGATGGTCATATGCAGGGGAAGGTTGTTCGTCCTTTGGTAGCGTTTATTTTACAGTAATTTTTTCTCCAATGCGTACTTCCGCCTTTTTGTCAGCCAATCAAAATTTGGGACGTTCAGTTGGTTCAAATTCATTGCCTGTTCTTAGTTTTTCCATTCGGTGGAAATTTACGACAAAGGTTCTTCTTAGAAAACAACTTTTGTTAGAAATTCCACCTTTCGCCCATACTATATATATTTTTGTTAATTTCAGGAAATGATCAACAAGTCGCGGGAAAAATACACTGGTGTTCAACTTGAAGTAAACGGAAGGTATGTACTTCTATTTTTAATGAAGCCGTAAAATAATGTGAAACCTTTTTTTATCACTCGGAAGTGAATTTGATCAGCCTAGACATCATTACGTCACGTGCCGATAATTGCCTTTTGAATAATTGCCTACGGACATTGATCTGTTTGGGCGCAAAAGAGAAAAAAACGGTTGTGTTCCTTTGTTTTGCTGAAAACAATGCCCTGCAAATTGAGTAAAGAAAAGCAATAAAATAGTGAGTATTTTGAAATTTGCGAAGGAGAAGTTTGTTTAACACATGTTCTGTCTCCTCTTTACAGAATTCTAGATTCCTGCACTGCATTGATGGAGGTAACTAATTTATAATTTATTTTTGCAACATGAGAAGAACTGTGATATCAAACGAACGTTGTCAACGACTTAAGAAAAACTGTCGCACAGTTCTGTACATTCTTCCCGGGAAGGGGGTGTTCTCCGTTATACGGCCTTTACGGGGATGTGCCACTGGACAGGGGGTGGTTTTTGTCCTGACTCTGTCAGGGTGTTTTTGTACTCCAAGAATACAAGAGCAATGACCACAACGTGAATTAGTTCTATTGTGCAATGCCAATAAGTGGCTGTAAAATAAGACAAAGTGCATTTGATCGCTTGTCCTAAAAGGGGTAATAAACTTGAAGTTGTTGTCTTAAACAGGGTATTTATTTAAGGGTTTTTTACCTAAACAGGGTCAGGGTTTTAAACCCTGAGCGGCTCACCTATAACCAAATTCTGTTCGAGTACCCCCCCCTTCCCCACGCGACATTCTTTCAGTTTTTAGGAGTGGGCTAGAAAATTAGAGCCGTATTGTATCACATTTACAGACAAGACAGTTTGTTTAGTAGGCGTCTGGGTTCGAGCCTTCGGCTGTACGATCGCGTCGTTTCGCTAGACAAGAAGCTTTGTTTTACCTCGTCCTCTCTTTAATCATACTGCTGGGGTGAAGGATGATTTTTCGATAGGCTAGCTCCTCGTGTAGGGCGGAGTATTGGGACGTAAAGCTGGTTTATGTCTGTAGAAAATGGGATGAGCCTTGGCTGTGTGGGAGACAGTAATGTCAACTGTACCCTTTCCTTACGTTACTTAAGAGAGTAACTAAGGAAGTAGTCAATGGGTATTCGAAAAAAAGTAATAACGAATAGTTTTACGTATCATATCTCACAGTCTTCAGCAAATGGTGCTGGCTGTTGCATCTTTATTCAGTATTCTTCTCTAAACAGAGGTCGGGGATTGATGTTTCCCTGATATGTAACCATTTTTGCCACGTGACCGAACTGAGGTCGCGTGACGACGCCTGAGCTGTCTTTATTCGCTAAATATAGACCGTGAGACAGGATTGAATACACTGTTGTTATAAAGCAAGCTTTTGAGCTTAGATTTATTATATCAAATAACTGAGCTATTGTACGCGCTTTGACTGCAATACCTATTTTCAGCAATATAAGCCTCTTGAAACCCAAACTTTAAAGTATATTATTTGTGCTAGTTTTAAAATATTTTAGATATTCAACTGTAAGAAATGAGGATGTTGCTAAAACGGAGAACGAGGAACGTGAAAAGTGAAAAATAGAAACAAAACATAACTTCAACCATGTCAGTACAGTAACTTCATTACATCTTCTCTGTTTTGCTCCCATTTTTCATTTCATCGTTCCTGGTGCTTGCTCCCCCTTTCCTGATTCCCGTTCCTCGTTTTAGTAACATTCTAAGAAAAAAAGGTATCATATTACTTAAATTGTAATTTGCATTTGATTTCAGGCAATAAAGAAGTTAATAATGAAGTCCAAAGTATTACAAAAGGAGATTGTCGACGAAGGCAGGGTGCGTGTTACAAATATACAAGAAAAACTTCCAATAAAGTACAAAAACGCCTCGGTGACCCGACCAACCCTACATGGTTGGCTTAAACGAGAAAACTGCCTTCATCACTCAGGAGAATTGAACGAACTTGACGCCAGTGATTCTTGTCATTTGTTATTCAGGGTCAAGCTACAGCAAAAGAGTTTTACAAGCGCCATCACCGCTGGACTGAGGGGCTCATATCAGCAGCTAAGGCAGTAGGGTGGGGAGCCAAGGTGCTCGTGTAAGTATAGAATTTTACGTTAATTTCCGCACAGCCTGAGAAAACAACTGACATTTGGCGACGCTACCACTGGTTTCCCCGCCAAATGACGTCTGAGAAACGAGCGCTGAAATTCTATATTGATGACGCGTCACTACCCAGATCTGGGTAGTGCTTCTGATTGGTCGTGCTGCGTGGGAAATTTGATTCAACCAATCAGAAGCACTGCCCAGATCTGGATAGTGACTCGTCATCAATATAGAATTTCTGCGCTCGTTTCTCAGACGTCATTTGCCGGGGAAACCAGTGGTAGCGTCGCCAAATGTCGGCTGTTTTCTCAGGCTAATTGCCGCATGATTGTCGTATAGAGTGTTTTTTTGTGACCTGCCTTAGAAATTTACGAAAAAAAATTACGTTCCGTTGTGAAAAACCGAGAATTAAAGCGCTCTCAGTTATTTTTCAAAGGTTTGCGATTTTTTCCAATCAAGAGTTTTGAAATACCAGCGTCTTCTGGTCCGGTTTTTGTGTGTAAAATGCTGACAAAACATGAAGACAGTTGTAGTTCTCAATACGATCTGATTTAGTGCTTCCAGAAGTTGTTTCAGTTTAGTTATTTGAGTCATCTTCAAAAGATAATCTTTCAAGGGTGAATCTTAATGCTGTTTTCATTCAAGTGACTCTGCTGATAAAGTTGTTCAAGGGCAAGGCAAATTTGAAGAGATCGTAGTGGCTTCCAATGAGATCACAGCAAGCACTGTTCAGCTGGTGAGTAAAACTACAGAGTATTAGAGACTTCTGTTTAGGTTTGAGGCTTATGAACACTGCCAATGCCCTTCCCTTCGCTTCTGCACACGGACAATCTCAACCAGAAGGTATTGTTGTGTTATTCATAATCAACAAATGCAAACTGTAAGGAATACAAACCATTAAGATGCCCAAAGCAACAGAAAAGGGCGGGTCTTTGTCGTTCCTACGTATTAAGGGAACGGGTGTTGTCTGTTAAGTGTTTTCCCAGGCATGAACTTTCTGCCTGCTCATGACCTTTCTTTAGCTACCTGTGACATTTGTAACAAATGTGAGCTCGTACCTCCCTGATCCTCGGGAAAAACATCTCTGGTAATAAATCCTACTGCCTTTTGGGGGTTTGATATTGCTGAATTTAAGTAATTCTCATTTCTTTCATCTGTTGGTTGATGTAGGTAGCAGCGTCTAGAGTGAAGGCTCGACAAGCGAGCACTGCGTTATCAGGACTACAGGGGGCCTCTAGAAATGGTTTGTTTCAGTTACTGACTTAAATGTTTCTTTATTGCAACCCCCCCCGCCACATACATACGCACACTGCCCGCTTGGTTTCTTCTGGTCTTTGAACCTCAGCTTAAAATTTACTTTCCTTAGGGACTTTCCCCTGTTCCCGTACCACCTTAAAGCGCAACATTCGTCAGGATCCCTGTATTTACATTAACGCTTTTGTGTAGTCGGAAAATGTAAGGTAATGTAGTAATTTCAACAAAGATAAAACTATAGTTCAAAGTTTTTAGACCTGACCTTGTTTATTCAATGGGCATTTGATTGCCCCTTTCTCAAAAAAGAGAAAGATTTCGGTAGTTGTTCGGGAAGGTACGACTCAGAACATTGTTGACGGAAAGTAAGCAACCGTATATCCTCTGTATCGGACACTGCGCTAATATTATATGAAATAGGCAGGTTTCTTATTTCCTTATTTCTTTAGTTGTATCTGTTCTGTACGCGTGATTTCAATGTGGAATTTCCTGATCTGTTTCAGTTGTCGAGTCTGCTGCCGGTGTGGTAGCATCCGCGAAGACTGGGGCTGAAATGATTGAAGACAGCAGTAAGTTATTTTTATTTCCACCTGACCATTCACCCGGAACCTTGCGCGCTTATTTTCAAACTCTACTACATGTGACCATCATGACTAAGTTCTGCTTAAGCAGTTGTCAGTCATAGAACCGAATTTCGAGTCACCCGTTCGGCATTGGACAGCAGTTAAGTACTGCTCTCAAGCTATCAGTTGAAAGTTCAGTGCCCAGATTTTCGAAGACATCCTAAGTTGTCTACCTAATGTAGGCACTTGTTAGGAAACAAGACGTGGAATATATATATTGACTTGAGAGGGGATAGTGTGTCAGTCCAGCCCTTAGCCAATAAATTTTCTTCACTAGGCCTATTAGGAGGATGGTTCTCCTGCTCCACAGATTATACTTGTTAGGGTCAGCCCCTTAGCTCTTGTAGAGTAGTGTGTAAGCTCGCAAACTCCCTGCAATGTTTTTTTTTTCCGTAGAAGCTGTTCCAGATTATTCCAAGCTAACTCTCACGCAGGCAAAGAGACTGGAAATGGAGTCTCAGGTGTGTAAATCTTATTTTAACCTTGTCACTTTTAATCGTGGTCTACTGGAAAATTTATTAAACGAACTTCTTAACTTCTTTTTGTAAAATCCAAAGAAATAAATTGTTCTATGCAAACGATCTGCCAGCGAGGTTTTAAAGTATATGAATGGTAACATTACAGAGTTTTGCAAATGGATTCCAAAGTTAGAATAACTTATCATCTCACCATGACTCAGTCTAGGACTGAAAGGGTCAGTTAACCCTTCTTCTTTCTACAGTTGTAAAAATAACAATGCAACTGGATAACAAGATGGAGATAGTCACTGTTAGGTTCACCCTGCCGGCGGAACCTTTCTTTCACTTTCTTGATTTTAGGGCACTAGAGAAAGACTCTGCATAAATCCAGTAAGATCTTTGTTGAGCATGCGCGGCATGTGCTAAGATGTACTTTCGAACCCAGGCCTTATAGCTGTGTGCTTGCTACAGCAGGCTCGGTTATGCCTATCGATTTATAAATAAACGGATGCCCGCACTCAAAAAAAAAAAACAGTTAACGAGAGAGAACAAGGTTGAAAAGTCTGCGGCGACCTCAAAGGCTTGACGTGATTCAGGCAGAGCTTCCTTTTTTCCTCCTTACTCAAGAAGACAAAAGGAAACTCTGCTCGTAGGGTGAGTTAGGTTTTACTTGTGACTGGAGGAGGTCCAGGAAGATATTTTTGTTTGGATATTTTTCGCTTTGTCAGCCGCGCTCTGGTACCAGTTTCACTGTTTATCATTTGAAATTGTCTGTTTTTACTATACGTTTAGGTTCGAGTCCTTGAACTTGAAAGCCAAGTGACCAAAGAGCGTCAAAAACTAGGAGACCTGAGGCGAGCGCACTACCAACTGGCCGGAGTGGAGGAAGGACTAGGAACTGAGTAATCAGGTGCTTTATGCGAAGAGTATGTGATGAGATGTTTTAGATTGAAATTAACTAAAACACCGCCCCCAACCCCGTTTGACTCTGCTCCCACACCTGGATGCATGTGCGATCTATACCAATTTTCAAATATAAACGAAAACATTTAAGGCAAATACAACTTCACATGTAACCGTCTTGCGTGATACAGTCAAATGTCTCTATTACGATTCCCAAGCGAACAAAAGCAAGTGTGGGTATCTATATGGAGGTGGGAATTGTTTGACCTTTGGTATCTTTGGGACCAACAGTATTGTGCAGAACAGTTCAGTACAGTACTGGGACCCGATGAACTGCTCGTAGTAGAGAGGTGTCCTTGTGAAGGGATTCGACTGTAAAGGGAAAAAAAACAGTGAAATTCCTGTTATACGCTTCTGAATAGCGAAAATGTCCAGAAAGTTTAATAAACATTTCACGACACAAACTTAAGCATGCGGAATACTCACGGAATTTTTTACCTAACACTGTAGGAACATGACATTTGAAGTTTAGTTCAAGAAACAAAGAAAGCTGGCACTGGTATCGCGAGTAGAAAATAAAGGGGAACATAATAAATGTCACGCCTGCTTGATGTTTGTGCTGGATTGCGTGACCTAGTAAATGAGCTATCTTGGATTGGACTAGTGGCTTTCCAGTCGGCCCAATGTACGTTTTGTCAAGTGAACTCTCTTCTATGACGTCGTTATACTGCTAAAGATGCTGGGACCAAATTCCCATATTTAAAAGTTAGGTCAGAGCCTGCTAGACAGTATCGCTGGACAAATAAGATTATTTCATTGACAATCAACATGGAGTGCAGAAGAATCCCAATTGACAATTGTAATCGACAAAGTGAAGTACACTATAGTTCTTGGGATTTTCCCAGATGACTAAAAAGACGTCCTAACGCATATCGCATCTCATAAGTAGGCCTCATACTTGGAAAACCTTCCGCTACGACAGCTTTTTAGCTTGGCTCAGAGTTTTCAGTTTTACGACATCTCAAATTTCTTTTAAGGAAGTAACGGAGGTACTTCTTGGGAAATACTCTTTGGTGTGTTCGATAAAATTTTTCAAATTATTGATCGTTCTTTGAGAAACCGATAGTAGTGGCTTATTCTTTTAATGACGCGGACCGGAGTTGAGCCTTTTTCAGGTTCTCTCAGTGAATTTTTAAAACACTTTATATCGAAAAAAAAAAAAACTATTTCTCTGATTTCAGAGCATTTGACAACAACAAAAAGCACTGTCGCTTTCATCAGTTTTCTGGTGTTTGGAAACCGTAACTTTATCCCTCTGAAGTTTCCTCCACAAAAAGACTTTGAAGTACCTTAGTTACGCAGTTTAACGGACATAATTAGTATAGCTATCAAAATGTACATCTGTTAACTCCAGGCTTAAAGCGCTGCAGACTCTCGCGTCAGCATTAGGAACAGAAGACATATAATAATATATTTAATATACTCAGTAACTAATTTAGGGTAGTCTGCAAGAATTTTATTACTTTGGAACCATCAATGTAGAGTATATAGTTTTCTTAGGTATAGTTCTGGTGCTTTTTTTGTTCTCGAAAAACATTTTGTGGTTGGCTCTTTACATAAAGGTTTTTTAACCAATAAAGACTGCTACGAACCCTTGTATGACTGTGACAGGTGCGTTATTATCGTGTTTATGCCAGTTGTGTGTAGTAGTAAAAATGAATCAAGAATGTTTTGGAGGCTAGACCATTGACCACAATTTTCATTTTGGCAAGAAGATGCCATCTTGGGGATTTTTCCAGAGGGGTTAGCCTATGATTTTGGGTCAGTATTTGAAATTTGCTAAGTTTGTTTCTAGTTTAAATGGACCAAGGTTTGGCGATGATTTAAATCGGTAACAAGGAGACCAAGACTATTTACCAAGAATTCGAACTTTGCTGACGGTCATCTTAGATTTTTTTAAAGGGGTAAGCCTATAATGTTGTTCAAAATGTCTAATTTCCTCTGCGTTAATACGTTTGTTGTTGTCCAAATGGACCAAGAAGTTATGTTTGGCGATATATTAGGGTGGAGACAAGGCCATCAAGACCGTTTTTAAAGATTTAGTACTCGGCAAGTTCCGCTCTTGGATCTTCTGTAAAGGGGTTAGCGTTTGATTTTCGGTCGACATTTGAAATTTCCTCCATTAGAATGAATCAAGAAACGGTGTTTGGAGTGGGGACAAGGACAGCCATACCATTTACCAAACAAGAAACAAGACCAAACAAGAAGTTGAAAAAGTCGAAAAAATGGGATTTTTCCAAAGGGGTTAGTCTATGGTTTTGGTCAAAAACTGGTAATTTTTCCAGATTTTTCTTTTAGGGAAAATAGGCCAGAAAAATGTGTTTTAAGATATTCTAGAAAAAAGAAACGCCTCTTTAGACTATAAAAACAAGAAGATGAAAAAGACCAAAAATTGGAGTTTTTCAAAAGGGGTTAGTCCATGGTTTTGGTCAAAAATTGGTAATTTTTCCAGATTTTTATTTTAGCGAAAATAGGCCAGAAAAATGTGTTTTACGATATTCTAGAACGAAGAAATACCTTTCTAGACTATGAAAACAAGAAGTTGAAAATGTCAAAAAACTGGGACTTTTCCAAAGGGGTTAGTCCATCGTTTTGGACAAAAATTGGTAATGTTACCAGATTTTTATTTTAGGGAAAATAGGCGAGAAAAATATGTTTTACGATTTTCTTGAACGAAGAAACACCTTTCTAGACTATAAAAACAAGAAGTTGAAGAAGTCAAAAAACTGGGACTTTTCCAAAGGGGTTAGTCCATCGTTTTGGACGAAAATTGGTAATTTTTCCAGATTTTAATTTTTGAGAAAATAGGCCAGAAAAACAGTTAACGATATTTTAGAAGGAAGAAACGTCTCTGTATACTATAAAAACAAGAAGTTGAAACAGTCAAAAAATTGAGATTTTTCTAAAGGGGTTAGTCCATGGTTTTGGACAAAAATTGGTAATTTTTCCAGATTTTTATTTTAGGAAAAATAGGCCAGAAAAATGTGTTTTACGATATTCTAGAACGAAGAAATGCCTTTCGAGACTATGAAAACAAGAAGTAGAGAAAGTCGAAAAATTGTGATTTTTCCAAAGGGGTTAGTCCATAGTTTTGGTAAAAAATTGGTACTTTTTCCACATTTTTTTAAAAAGAAAAAATAGGCTAAACAAATGTGCTTTACGATATCCTAGAAAGAAAGAAACGCCTCTCTAGGCTATAAAAAGAAGTTCAAAAAGTCGAAAAATTGTGATTTTTCCAAAGGGGTTAGTCCATGGTTTTGGCCAAAAATTGGTAATTTTTCCAGATTTTTATTTTAGCAAAAATAGGCCAGGAAAATAAGTTTTATGATATTCTAGAAAGAAGAAACGCCTCTCTAGACTATAAAATCAAGAAGTTGAAAAGTCCAAAAATTGGAGTTTTTCATAAGGGGTTAGTCCATGGTTTTGGTCAAAAATTGGTAATGTTACCAGATTTTTTTTAGGGAAAATAGGCCGGAGAAATGTGTTGTACGATATTCTAGAACGAAGAAACACCTTTCTAGACTATGAAAACAAGAAGTTCAAAAAGTCGAAAAATTGTGATTTTTCCAAAGGGGTTAGTCCATGGTTTTGGTAAAAACTTGGAAATTTTTCCACATTTTTTTAAAAAGAAAAAATAGGCGAAACAAATGTGTTTTACGATATCCTAGAAAGAAGAAACGCCTCTCTAGACTATAAAAAGAAGAAGTTCAAAAAGTCTAGAAATTGGGTTTTTTCCAAAGGGGTTAGTCCATGGTTTTGGTCAAAAACTGGTAATGTTACCAGATTCTTATTTTAGGGAAAAAAGGCCAGAAAAATGTGTTTTACGATACTCTAGAACGACTAAAGGCCTTTCAAGACTATAAAAACAAGAAGTTCAAAAAGTCGAAAAATTGTGATTTTTCCAAAGGGGTTAGTCCCTGGTTTTGGACAAAAATTGGTAATTTTTCCAGATTTTTATTTCGGAGTAGGCTCGATTACCAGCCGCTGTTCGGGAAAATGAGCCCGCACTCATCCCCCCGAGGGACGCGTGCGATTTCTTTTGTTGGTTTCAGCCAATCATGTTACCGCCTGCAGATTTTCGTCTGGCAAGGATTGTCGCATAAATTATCAGATCAAAACAAAGTTGTCAAAATGGCGGACGATGTCGATAAGATGAATTTGGCTTTTGAGCGAGTTTTGGAGTGCTTTAAACTTCAAAATTTAAAAGATTCTCAGCGAGAGGCACTGCAAAACCTAGTTAAAGGTCAGGATGTGTTCGTTATTCAGCCAACGGGGTCTGGAAAGTCATTAATTTTTCAGTCCGCACCGATCGTCTTCGACACAGTAAGACCTTTGACGAATGCAAAGTCGATCGCACTTGTGATTTCTCCCCTGGCATCTCTTATGCTAGGCTCGATTACCAGCCGCTGTTCGGGAAAATGAGCCCGCACTCATCCCCCCGAGCCTAATTTCGGAGCAAATAGGCCAGAAAAATAGTTAACGATATTTTAGAAGAAAGAAACGTCTTTCTAGACTATAAAAACAAGAAGTTGAAAAAGTTAAAAAAACTGGGATTTTTCCAAAGGGGTTAGTCCATGGTGGTTTTTTATTCGAGAAATTTAAGAAAAGGGACTGTCAGTATTTACACCTTTTTTCATTTTTATAAACATAACCTGTTTACACTGTACAAGGTTATTTCTTGTGGCACAGAGTTACATGGTGTTAACTTTCTGCTGTCTGAGTTTGTCCTCCTTCGACTTAAGGCTTGAGGCTAGCCTACGAAGTAGCGCGGCCTCTGTAGTCCAGCTGTGACGAGATGAAGGTTGACTCAGGCTTCAGTGACAAAGCCAATCTGCCCGGTCAGGCAATCGGTGCTTCAATCATGTCACTTGTTTCTAGAAGCGGCCAACACCTTTGCCATCAAATCCTGTGTTAAAAGTAAAGGGTTTCAAAAAGATTAGCACACGTAGCAGTCATTTCTGTTCCCTTTTAGCCAAGCAAGAGACGAGTGAGGACAAAGGAAAAACTGGAGCGCCTTTTTACCTCGTGCCCTCGGGCGACTTGACGCTTTCCCCGCTCGGCTAGAAAGAGATGGAAACGATTGCTACACAGGCTGCACTATATATAAAAGTTTAGTAACTACCGATACAGAAACAAAAAGGAAGGAAAGGGGCACACCAAATATGTCTTGCCTCAACTCTTCCACTCCCAAAGGGGGATTTTCGTTAAAGAGAGCGACTTATTCATGTTGGTGAAGTTCGCTAAAATCTCCTCTCCCCTAGCCCCTTAGGAAGGCCTGATACTCAGGCTAAACTACCGCAGTCTTGGTGTACGCCCTAATGTTCTAGTAATGCACAGTGCAATACTGACCTGAGTAACCCGGATGCTGCCAGGAGATGGAGACCCGACTCCTCCACTCAGTGAATCACTATCGTCATCGCTAATGCGGCTTCTTTTCGCTGGAGGAGACTCAGGTCTAAGACAGAAGGCGCAAGTCTCTAATTACTCTCCTGGCCTCAGTTGTTCAAAAGCTGGATAGCGCTATCCATCGGATAAATCTGTATCCAGTGGATAAGTATTAGGGAAACCAATTGCACTTTCCATTGGACAGAGATTTATCCAATGGATAGCACTATCCAGCTTTTGAACAACTGGGGCCAGGCCTTTATCAAGTAAAGATAAAAATACGGAAGGAAGTACTCAAACTGAAGGTTGGCGAGAACTAAACGGTTTTAAAAGTTCGATCACTCAATAACAACATGATCAACCTGCGTGGCAAAGCTACTTGCATGAAGGTGCCTCCTCCCTCCTTGTTCACGCGTGCGCGTTCTCTCTCTCTTCCTTTACTATTTCTCGATCACCACGGCGCAGCTGGTAGCTACCGCAACATCAAAAAATACCATTGAAAGAGGAGAAGGAAGATAAAATGTCCAAAGAGAAATGACTTCACACGACGCACAGCAATAAGTTTATCTTGACGCAAGATTTCTTTCCTTTAAATCTCTCTGGATGTCTCTACTATTTTACAGTTGCAGAAATTACTAATTACCGTGTATCCTGTCGTTTTTCCATAAATTTTCTGGTCCTCCCAGATGATACTAAATTTTCTTGCGAAGACCTGTTAAAAATACTGCTCTTTTAGCTACGTTTCTTCAATACAATGTTTACTATAGATAAAGTATGGTAGCCAATGAACAAAGTGACACTTAAAGCTAATCAACACTCTTGATCAGTACATTCTTAGAAATCGCGCTTGAACCGGTGCAAACTTTTGCCTAAACTGCTGCTAGAGAAATGTAAAGTTAAAAGATTTTTGCCCCCTGAGACACCACATAGCATCGCTTTCTGTAAGGATGTCGGGTAATAACGATCACAGTTTGTATATTCTTTTTGTTTGCTTTTTTCACAAACAGCGATGTAAAAAAAAAGAAAGTTAGTTGGCCAAAGAAAAAAGGATAAATAAATTAGATTAAGCATCTTTTGAAACTAAAATTTCTAGTTTCAAATGAAGTTTAGTCTTTTGAAACTAAAAACAAAATTGGGGCCCGAAGAGTCAAAGAGTAAAACTGACATTTTTTGAAACTAATCATTTCGCCTGGGTCGTCTCATTCACAATTGTAAATCAATAGTGAATGAGGGCCCAGTAACTGCTACTGTAAGCTTAGGAGATCAATTTTAATATTCATTATAATATTATTATACTACTATAATTTTCAAATAACTGAGCGATTTCTCGCGCCCTGATTGGTCGAGAGCTATAGTCTATCAAATGACGCGATATCGCAATTTTTTCTCTGACCTTCTGTCTCTCGCGCGCACTTTTCAAGAAATCTGGCAGGAAATGGAAATGTTGTTATTGTAAAAGCCAAGAAGTAAAAAGACAACAATTTTGCACGGTCTACACTCTTATTCATCAAAGAAATGACGTCTAACGTTCAAATTTTGCAATGATCATGGAATATTGTTGCCTATTTGTTACGTTTCTTACTGGTTTGTTTCCACTTCATCTCCTGGGTTGGTTTTCTTGAGCATACTTATGAAGAGTGACGCTTTCCTTCGTCGTTCTATTTGAAGCTGTTTATCTCTTGATTCAGACTCCAGATGTTGGGCTGTACAATAATAAGAATGTCAGTCAAGTTCACTCCTGGAGCCAATTACAATATTATGGTGACATAAGCTACAACACCGCCGCACCTCCTTCGAAAATCTTTCTCAATCAACCACAATCAATGTCGCGAACAAAGGGTTGCCTAGCAACTGTACAGCTTTCCCCAGGCCTGCATGGTCAATTCATTTCGGTTACACAAGAATTGAAAGACTCTTTGCTTGCATCACGTGACCCATACGATACACCTCGACCGTGTAGTGACAATTTGAAGGCCTGGGAACTAGGCAAGTCACGTGGTTAAACTGTAGTAATCCTTTAAATCCCAAGAGTGACCAACATCAATCTTCTCCCAACAATATCAATACCTTATCAAGAGAAGAGGTTATGAGAAATGATAAAATAATCTTTCAGGGGAAAATGTGTTGATCCTTTCTCAAGATCTTTAAGGGAATGTATGGATGTCAACCTGGAGAATTTGAATGTGGATAAATTTGTATTCGAGGGCCTAAAATGCTACGTAGAAAAAATACAACAGTCCTTCATACCAATTCTTTCAGCAGCCTTAATAGAGTCCACCTCAGGAGCTGAGTTTTCTGTCGATGTTGAGCCACTATTTACAGCAGTCTCCTGTTCTGGTTTTCTTCCATTGGCTTCACTCTTCTCCTTGCACTCTGCTTCTGATCCCTCCTCATTAACTTCCTCATCACTTTCACCTTGTTCACAACTCTGCTTGTAGATAACACTTGTCCTGTACTCAATTTTGGGTTTCTTTGTTTCTTTAGCCTTTATTGAGAAACTTATTGGTCCTTTGGACACTTCAATGTTCTTTCCATTTTCTGAGGGAATAAAATAAAAAAATTACCAGGCAACAAAATCAACATCATTAATCAAAATCAACCAGCTACAAGCTACAGATGTGACCTGTTGAACCCACTGAAGAAAACGTGTGTTTTCTAAAGGGTCTGTTAGAGTGATGAATAGAAGTGAAAACAGGAACTTAAGTTCTATTTTTACCTTGAGGTCACACGTTATTGCAAAGAACGGCATTGTTAGTGAAGAAATTGCTGATTGATGACAAAATAACAGCTTCTGTCAAACAAATATGTCCCCTGGGCATTATATGTAAAGTTCTGGATAGGAAAACATTATCTAATGAGAAATTTTCCTTTCTGGGAAACGTCTGCTATCAATATTTAAATTTTGTGTTTCAAGTAACTCATTATTTTCTTATGAGCTGCTGATTCACCCACAATCAACTTTCTTGGAATGCATTGTTATTTCCCAGTAATCTGATTTGTCAACTTTGTCTAGGTGGCCGCGGCTACAGTAGTTGTACTGTACAGGGTTTGCAAATACGCCAAATTTCGCAAAATTTTTCAGCTTACGGAGGAAGTCACTTTGATTATACAATCTACATTGACTGAAAACGTTGTAAACCTGATTTTAACCATCTAAATTGAAGAATCATTGATGTCTGTATACATAGAGGCTAAATCACAATAAGGATCACTTGAACGATAATCATCATCATGGATTTGAGCCTTTCGAGGTCAGCGCACTCTCCTATGAGGTCGTAGCTACCTCATGTTTCCATCAAGATAGCATATACGTGCCAGAACCATACACTGAAATGGCATCCATGTCGAAAAGGCTATCCAAAGCTGTCAAAGAATTTTTTTTGTTTTTTTAACTCTTGTTTAAGAAATATTACATTGCTTTTTTCATTGTGTTACTTGACTTTGCATATTCCAAAATGAATCCAAAATTTGTGAAGCAGAAGTCACACTGACTTCACTCATCAATAAAATTTGCAAACCCTGACTGTAACACGTCCCTTTATTCTGATACCTTTTATCAATGTTCTTTACCTTCAGATGTGGCTGATTGTTGCTGCAGCTGTTGATTTGCTAGTGCTTCCTGTTTCTTGAGGTTATAATAACCATGGTGGGTGTTCCACGGATTCAAGAACTCAAACCTAGGATCATTCTTGGCTTTGATGATCGACTCGAAGTCAGGACCATTTTTGGCAACATAAATTGCCAGCTTGTCCACAATGGGTTGTAGGTCAGGGGGAGGTGGTATAACCTGTGGTGTGCCTAGTGGCATTGTAGACATCCCAGTGGGATCAGGGGGAGGCAAAGCCTCTGAGATATCAACACCATCATGAAGAAACAGTGCTGGAGGTACTGGTGGTGGGGGCGGGGGCGGCAGAGGGGGTACTGATGATGTAAACTCCAACCACTCCTCTGTGAAAAAAGCATGTCTGGATTAGTAAAAGTGAACTAAGCCTTAAAGGGTATGTACCACAGCTGTCTAGTTCATTTTGTTTTAAACGCCAACTATGCATCCTTGTTCGCTATAGAACTTGAGAAATTACTTGTGAACGACAAAACCACATATTCATTCATTTCCTTGTGAGAATCAGATCGGATCACAACTTGCATATTTTTTAAACTACATATTTAATTTTAGCAACCCCTCAAGTGGTTGCAGACAGTCAGAAGTGTTGCTTCAGGCAGTAAATTTTACTGGTTACCTCCTGATAAGGAAAACACTGCTCTTGTGCGGGGAAAATTTAAAGAAAATCCTCTGGAAACAGGGTAGGTGTGTACTAAAGAGATCACTACTTGGTATCTCTGACATTTTTAACACACTACCTACTTAAGCAAACTTGAAACTGGATCACTAACTTATTCAGCTAGACAATATGTGCCATAAGAACTGAGCACTAACATCGTAAACTAAACAAAATAAATAAAAACATCAGTCATTTGATTCTGCTTAAGTGCACTTCTCTAGTTAATTACTTGTTTGTACATTTACATTCCAACAACGCATTCTTGGAGCATTAAAGCTCCTGTTATTTTCACTGGCTGTTGAAAACATACCTGCTATTGTTTTTAGGGATAGGGGTACTTTCTGTTTATGTTTCATTAGCCAATTAAACAAATTGTTCCAAAAGCTTCTCAGCATTCCCACTGTCAGTGTAGATTGTGTTTTATTTTTCTTATGTTTGTTAGTGATCGATTAGTATGACCATACAGTGCATCTGGATTATAGTCTGTTGGAAAAAGTGCAAATAAACTGATTTACCTTCTAGGGGTCCCTCCCCAGGGGGTGGTGGAGGAGGTGGAATCATATCAGCAACTGAGAGAACAGGTACCACAGGGGGGTGGTATGTGTAACCAGCAGATGACACATAATGCCCATACATATCGTCTGAAATACAAAAAATATATTAGTTCATTTTTTTGGGCCTAGCAAAATGGCCATACATTTTCTTTTAAAAATACCTTGTAAATGTGGTCACCCATTAACATGGCCAATGGCCACAATTCAAAATCCCTAACAGTAAAATCTTTTATACTTTTACCTTGTTAATATGGCCACTCATTCGAAATTTAGTAAAATTAAAATGCCTGTGACATGTCAGTGTCATTGACCAGGTAAGCTAAGCCTGTTCTTGCATATTGTTTTTAGACTACAGTACACTTAAGATGCATTTTTGGCGGTGTTATAGCCAATTTTTTAAAAGTGTTATATGTACTGAAGAAAGGTTTCAAGTAGTTTTTAAAATATTACTGTACGCAAGATCTACATTCTGGTTGTTTTCTAAAGAGAACAGTTGTTCAAGATGTGTGAATGCGATGTATGGTGTGTTTTTCATTACGGCATTTAACTTATGAAATTTTACCCTGTCTGGTAATATGACCACCCTGTTCCTACACAGGGTGCGCAGAAAGTCACTTTTACAGCCTGCCATTCGGGCAAGCTGCAGCTAACATTTACTAGCCCAAACATCCTTTCAACTAGCCCCCAAAACGTTTTGATGAGCAGATTGATTTCACAGTTTTCTTCTGCAATTTGAATTCCTCAAAAAACTTCACTTGTCCATCGGGCAAGTTAATAACAGAATTCACTAGCCTGATAGAAAAATCCACTCCCAGGCTATCGGACACTAATTTCTTTGCATGCTACTACGGCCAAATTTTTGGCATCCATTGGTGTCTAACGCGGTTACACTGTATCAGTTATGGGCATCTCCAGTAGGCGGAAACCCTCTACTGTCCCAGTGGACACTTAGTGATGGTCCCAGCCACAACCAAAGAAACAAACAAACACTGCATATTTAATCTCCTTAATTTGGGGAATAACTCTTTCCAATGAACACTAGTCATAGTCCAAAGAAGGGAACACAGCAACACAGGATCTAATCTCTGTTGAGGGTTGTGGTGGTAGTGGTTAGGTCATGATGCTGGAAATGAGGACTATGACCCTGATGTACAAGTAAATGAAGATGATCATTTGGTGAAGAAGCATGTCTCGAGGACTTAAAATAATGTCCAGTTCAGTTTTATTGTTTGTGTGCATGGGCTAACAACAGCACTGGTTTGCACTCAGTGGACTTAAATTTCAAATGTATTACTGTAATTATCAATAAGAAGTGTCTTTAGAAATGGTGGGAGCTTATCTTATTAAAATGTACTTTAAAGTGAGTTGGCATGCAGATTATGATCTGATTTGAAAGCACATGGGACAATTTCCATAAAAATGTTAATCTGACATACTCTTCAACTACTGTAGTGTACAACCTTCATTTCAAAGCAGTGTAGTTAAGAACCTGAGGTCTACAGTTGGGGCAGAACTTTCCTGAGACCTTCATGAGAGAAGTTCAAAATGAAAAGTTCTTAAAAGGCACACATACCTTGTGGGTACCACATACTGTAATTAACTTCCTCATCAACAATGCTCACATGTGCATTGTTATTGTTGGTGTGGTCATGGGGGAAAGCTGTAGATGACAATCCACTTGTCACTGGTGCAAAAGTGCGATTAAACTTGTTACCAAGAGGTACTGGTGATGATGATGCTGATGTTGGCCGTGACCTTGTTACCTTTTTGTGAAGTGATGCTTGTAACAAAGGATGTAGTTCATATTCTCCATCAGACTCTTCCTCACTGCTATCACTCTCTTTCTCTTCTTCTTGAGGCTGTGTCGATGGCTGTTGCGGGATTTCTGGAGTAAACTTTCCCTCCATTATATATCTCAACACATGCTTGTAGTAAGGGTTTAACCAATTGTCCATGAGTAAAAAGTCAAATTGAGGATTTCCTGACTGCTTGGCTTTAACCAAGATTTCCATTTGTTTCCCTTGCTTCGCAACAAAGGCAGCTGTCCTTTCAATAATGGCTTGCATTTTAGCTGTTTCAGGCTAAAAGTGAAGTAACAGAAGTTATATTAACAAACCACTATTGCTGTAAAAACCTCAGCCACAACAAGTCACACAGGCTCTAAAATTTTAAACCTTGGAACATAAATAAAAAGTTCTTAAAGAATAGATAAATCATGTCAATGCCTTCCCATGCCATCTACAGTTCATGTCCCACTAGACTTTTGGGAGCTATGTGATTTTTTCAGTTTTCCCATAATCCATTACAAATTTCCAGAAAAATTAACACCAAGGTTAAACTTATTTTACTTTCACAAACATTAAGATATTACAAAAATTAATTCCCACTAAGAAACATATTCCCACAAAATATAAAATCGCCAGTCTGCAAAAATGAAATACCACATGATAACACAGACTCACATTAGAAAGTCCATTCCCACAACAGCCATGCATTCCTCATATTTATTTTTAGTTCCAAACTATTCTTAAGATAACCAAAAACAACAGCAGATAAGCCATACCTTAATTCCACACTGTAGTTAAATCATTTTAAAAATTGAGTGTTTGCATAGACAGAGTTTGACTGTCATAATTAAATTTTAAAGCCTTTATTTTTTTAATTAAAAAAAGGCTTCTTTGACAACTCAAAATTTTAGTCAATTTCAAGCTTCTTCACTCAGGTTGCTATTCATATGGAAGGGTGGCTTATGGTCTGCCAGTGTTTATGGTAAGTTAAAGTTGGCAACATTTTCCAACCCCTATATGTTCTAAGAAATGCACAGCACAGTTTGAAGGTTTAGACTGAAATTGAAAATAAACACTTGTCCAGGTGATTACATTTGTGTTTGAAGACTCTGCCCTGCATAAGCACCTCTTAGTGAATGTAGCTGAATTCCTACTAAAGAAACAGACTGTCTTGAAAAGTTAGTATAGTGCCTGCTGGATACACAAAGGCAATTTCTGAGTGGCCTCAAGCCTCTGTTTCAAAGCGAGGCTAAGGGCAAAGCCATTGATGTGAAAATGATTTTTCAATTCTCATGCAAATAAAACTCATTTTTACAACAAAAGTTTGGCACTTAGCCTCATTTTGAAAGTGAGAGCCTTTGGAACTCGGAAATGGCTAATTAAAACAAAAAAAAAGTGAGTGTTTTTTTTTAAATTTTCTACAAACTGTTATTTATATATGTTTACACACCCATTCATGTACTCATCATACATGTAGTTTAATTTTGTCTATGGCTCAAGTTTCATTTTCCTTTGTTTTTAACTCATTATTGTACAACATGCACACTACCTGACCCCCAAACAAAGGAAAATATAATTTGAACCACTATATACACAACAAGAAGCAGTTAATTTTGCCAACCTCTGTGTTGCTGATTGACCTGAAATCACAGATTTTCCAGAGAAAGATTAACTTCTCAGGAAACTGTGAACCCAAGATAATTATTTTTACAACAGTATATATGAGGTAAAAAATTTGTTGCTTTCTCAACTGCGAAATAAAAGTCATCAGAGTATCAGAAAACAAGCTTGATAAAGAAAATTAAAGTATTATCATGAACATTTAAAAATGACAGAGCAAAGAACTTGTAAACAGGACTGAGTACTTACAATCTCCATTCCCTGCGGTATTTCCAGCTCATCTGGGGGAACAAAAGGTTCTGGTGGAGGAGCAACTACAGCAGGAAGAGGAGCAGGGGGTAACACTGTTTTCTGGACATCAGACGTAGGAAAAGAACTGTCTTGTTGAGTTTTGTATAACATTGATCCTAGAAAAAGGATACAATATACATTGTCGCTTTTTGTAATCTACATTATATGTGCTTGTTACAGTAAGTCTAATAACATGAAAAGTGCAGATGAATGTTAAGTCTGTTCAGGGCAAAGCTAAAACTTGTTTAGTTAAACATGGTTTAATGTTAAAAGGTATAATGTTACATGGTTTAAATTAAAGTTAAACATGGTTTAACCGCTTTAATCATATTCCCAGATTTCCATATTTAAATATTGAAAAACAAACTGAACTATGTGAATGCACCATTCAAGAGGTTTCACTTGAATGGTAACTCAATAGGATTCCATGTGCTAACTCAAATGTTGGAATAAATAATATTTCCTAGAGGTAAACAAATAAAATTGTTCCTAGTTCGTTCCATAATGTTTGTTGAGACCCATATCTCCCTAGTCTGAATTCCAAAACCAGTTGTTTCGAGTATTCAGGAGGACGCCATCCCCCTGTCAGTATTTCACAATAGTTGTTCCAGTTTTAACCCATCTACACGTTGTTTGTTGCCAATTATTCTTCTATCATATGTCGCTGTTTCAAGATCGTAAATGGGTCTCCAGGTTATTACATGAAAATTTGGCAAAATAACAAGCACAAATTACAAGAAAAATCCTATGTAAAGGGCAGTTTATCACTTTGCTCAATTGATTTTCGATTTTCAAAACAATTTATTATAACATGTTAAGCGGGGGTGAGTGGGACGTTGGATGTTATCCCACTGGTGATATGATTAACTACTAGATGACAAAGAAAAATATAAAAGCTGGTTCCAATGTGGTTCTTCCTTTATAGAAAATACTCATCTTGACAATGAACACTTACCACTTTGCATATTTTCATATGCAGATGTAGTTTGTGGATACTGTGAAGGGACTTCTGGAGTATTATAGTCATAACTGAATGACACCGAATTATATGCACCATCTTCTTGAAGGGCTTGCTGAAATCTTTTCATTTCCTCTTCTGTTAAGAAAATGTAACATTTTATTAAGTTCGTTACTCACTCATATTTACAACCATGTTCATGTACCAGTAAAACATTCAAGTTTGTCTATACAAAAGTCAAGATTGTCCAACTGAACTAGCCTGTGAGCAGGTCCTCTGTTTGGGGAAAGGGTGAAAAAATCACAAGGAGAGGGAAAGGAAAGGGTGAGAGGCTGTAGACAAACATGTGAGACTGTCATTCCACAGCACCTGCTGTGCATCAGTTCCTGATGCAAGCTCCTATTGGCGAGAACACTGGCTGTTAACAGATTTGATTTACATTGCTTTTTTGGTTGGCATGTAGCATGCGATTTGATTTAAATAATCGCTTGTAAACAGGTCTTCCAATCTTTAACATGGCATCTTCTGGTGCTTGACTGATGAGCTTTTTTAGCCGCAATGAATGTTCTTGCATCAGAGGGCAAGTCACGCCGACCAGAAACAATAACCGCAGAAAATCAATATGCGTGTCACGACCTCTAAGGAAGAAATAAGCGGCAAAAATCACATTTTCTCAGTTAAAACTAAACCCTCCAGAGCATAATCTACCCTCCAGAGAAAAAACTCATTGGAATAAGCAGCATTTTGGCACAAGGTAAAAATTGTGGGTTGCCTACCAACCCCCTTTTTACACGTGAAATCAATTACATTCCAATATATCCAGGTGACAGATAACGATCTTGCTGACAGATGATCGGCAATTACAAGACAAGAAGGCAGAATAGCGGTCCCAAATGATTGTCTACAGGCTCTCCTTTCTCTTCCCTCTCCTTGCGATTTTTCACCCTTTCCCCAAACAGAGAGCTTGTTCACAGGCTAAACTGAACCACTTACTGTTTACACCAAAAACATGTCAAGTTTTAACAGTTGTGTGTGTGTTCTGCACACCAAAACACAGGTTTTCTAAAACCCTAGGCCAGCTTTTTATAATTGCACAATAAAATAATGTCAATAGCAACAAGCGTCTTTATATTTCTGGAAAATTCTATGACAGCCATCTTCCGTGGATTATTTTATCAAAGTGCTTTCAGCATAGAGGCAATCCAGTGAACTATAAATAATTGATTGTCCGTAAGCTGGTTTTGTAGACAAACTAGAAATATTTTACACTTGAAATTCTGGAAAAACATTGGCTGTTCATGTTAGGTAAGGGATTAGCCACATTTAACAGAATAAATTTTAAATTCTTCAGTACCTCATAAATGAATGAATGCATGCTTAAACTTACCTTGCTGGGACTCATATTCCTCCATATCACGGTTGAGATCCATGTATCTTTCTTCATCACACGATCTCTCTATTTCCTCTTCTTCAGGTGTAAGTGAAGGAACTCCATCAGACGATTTGGCAATAAACTGTGCTTTGTCAGTGAGGTGCAGACGAGCATCATATCTAAAACAAAGTCATTGGCCTTCTATTAGCGTGTTGTAATCAACATAACAGCAACATGTACCTACAAAACTGGACCAGTGGTAGATTCATAATACAGTGGAAAACTTTTTAAGATAACCTTTCCTTGAAAATGCTAATCTTTGTCCAATTCAGCTTTTCAGTTTCTTTTTGGAACAAATTATATTTAACCCTCCACTTGATTGTGTCACATGTGCAATTATAGAGAAACTGTCAGAATTAAAGATAGGCTGATGTAATTACTGTAATTAAATTGTTATCAAACGATTATTTTATACTTACATATCATACAACTGGTTTCTTGTCCCGATGCAACCAACTTACCTTGTCTCTACTGCCGTCAGTGTTCCAATATGGGCAAAAGAAAAAAGCATTTTAAAAAGCTCTCAATTCCTTGTTTCAGATCAGAACTTCCATCTTTCGGCTTTTTAAAATGTGGATTTCAAAAGTTTTTATCGATCGTCTTTACATTCTTTAACGTTCCGTGAAAATATATAAAACTTCAATCTCCTTTACTCGAGTGTAAAGGGCAAATCCATGTGAGATATTTCTGAAACAAATCGCGGAGGAAACCTCCATTCACAACAACAATAATAACGTCAACAAAACGTGATTTCAACACAGCTTTTATTACATTTAATCAAAATATAATTGAACAGACCTGTCGATACGTAGGGATTCATCACCCATCCATGGTATCAAGCTCTTTTCTGGATCAAAGGCCGCAGCCTTTTCATAGTCCTCAAATAATTTGCACGCATAGCCAAAGACAAGCAAGTCATCCTCCTTCCTCCTCGGCCTCGAACGAGAGTCCTTCGGCAAACCGACTTTGTGCGCATCAAAAAGCCCCGACATGTCAGATTTCTAGTCAAAAACTTCCTCTACCAAACGAGCTATTCCTATGAACAATACAAGCCTTTTCCAAATCCATAATTTGATCAAGCTGGTTATTTTCGAATGGCACATAAATACAACATGGCGGTTTGGAAGACAAAGTACTGACGTCATTGATGATGTCACCGAGCCCGACCCAGTCTTCAACACAGGGGCAAAACCTGAGCGGAACCTGAATCGAGAAAATGGTGCTTTTGTTTTGATCGAGTAGGTCGATCGAGCAGGATAAAAATTCATTTCATGCTGCAACAATTTTAGTCGATTTTTATTCTCTACGAAATTATGTTAGGAAACCAAGAATCACAGGGAGAGCCACAGGATAAGCTGTTTTGTCAGTTAGAGCCCGATCAAGAAGTTGCAGCGGTACTAGGAACAGGTATAAAATGAAAAGGGAGTGATTCAAGCCACGTGGTGGCTGATCTACACAATATATGTAACCTGTGGATTCATATAGCGATCACCTGTTGCTCAAATGTGTTAAAAACTCACAGCCTAAATATATGAAAAATTAAACCACAACTTGTGGAAGTTAAGGGCTATTTGAAAACAGAGTGTATAATTATGCACATGCATAACATAGAGCCTTAAAGAGGCATATTGAGGAAAAAAGAACTCAATCATGCCGATTTTAGGAAGCCTGAGTCGCAGACGGAATGAATCCCCGGTTAGTAACGTCTGCAAAGCAGAGCCAAGATCCTTGTTCTGGGCCCCCAACATACTCAACAACCTAAAATGTGTTTCAAATTTCCTTTCAACCTGAATGGCAAATCAACAATAGCTTTTTTAATGGGCCATTCATGGTGCATACTCAAATCCTAGTACACAGATAAGGGCCTAGAACAAGGATTTTGTCACTGTTTTGCAGACGGACTTAACCAGAGTTAAGTTTTGTCGGTGACACAGGCTAATTTTAGGGAGTATGTTTTAAGAATGCATTATATTTCTTGACAGAAGCTCATTTTGCTCAGTCTGGCCACCTGTTGGTCAAGAAAGGCCCAAGGTCTTCATCAACAAAAGAGTTGACTGGTGGATTCAAGGTGAGTCCTCACTTTTAAAATGAGGCTTATATTGAAGGTATGTCCCATTTTCTGCAAAATCATCTCAAGTACTGTCCATATTCACAAGCAGTGGTAAACCTGAAATCAACAGTATTGTGAGTTCGGTCATAACCAACTAAATTAGTACCATAAATAACTTGTTTAGGTCCTGCCTCAAAAGCCACCTTTCTACTATCTCTTTCCTGGGAGGTGGTGGGGTGGGGGGGGGGGGGCAGCGCTCCCCATAACGGTCTTGAAAGGGGGACTCCGCCCAAAAGAAGTACCCTTTTCAGGCTTCAGGTAAATAAAAAGTTAGGGATTTAATGAATGAAAGTATATGAAAGGGCAGCAAAATCTGTCATTTTATTAAAATATTTCAAGCAAATGACAAGGGCATGAATGCACCTAAACTAAGGCTGTATATTTTCATTCCATTTGCCATGTTCTCCCAATGTATCATTCGGCTGTACACAGGCTATTCAAAGATGCATCTCTTCTCTCAGGAATGGTATATATGATAAGGGGTTGGACCTCAGGGCATAACCTCCCTGTATAAAACTTTGTTGATTACCGTAGTCCCAGGTCCCCTTCTTAGAGAAAGAAGGTGGTTAAGCCCCCACCTCACTGATCATCCTTCTGCTGATACAGAATTAACATTTTTTATTTGTATTTGTATACAGCTGGAGCAAGAGATCAAGGAATATGTGAGCACTACTGATAAAGCTGCCGCACAATGTAAGCTGCAAATCTAATAATTTAATAGCAATCAAAACTGATATGACCATAAACAGGTCAGTTTAATTGATGGACTGCATGTTAATATAAAACCCTAAATAAATTATCATATTAGGGAGCTGTCTTGTGTTAAACATGGTAAGTCATACAAAAGGTACATGGTTGGGTGATGATTATGTCAGTGTTGTCAACTCTCTCAGATAATCCAGGAGACTCCAGATTTTGGACCACATCTCCCGGTCTTCAGATTAGAGTATGAAATCTCCCGGATATTCTCCGAAGTTTGCCATTCAGTTGTAGACTCGACTTTCCGACAATAGACTTTTAAATATTTTGCTTTGTCTGAGCTATTTTACTTAATTTAACATCGAATGTTTCCTCATAAACTTTGGTATGGTATATTATGCCATTGCAATGTATGCAATAATGTGAAACATTGCAAATTTGTGACAATCGGGTCAACGAGTATTTTTTGCACAAATGATATCATATACCTTATGATATGACATCATCTATCATCCCTTCCCTATCAATTCCAAATATTTTAAGACGTTGGGGGTTGACAGCCCTGTTATGTATAGACAAGGGTTTGGATGATAACATATTATACAGTGCCAGATCCAGACCTTGAGATAAGTGGGGGGGGGGGGGGTCGTCTAGACCCTTAGATATAAAAAGGGGGCCCAGTCTGACCCTTTGGGCCTCAATTAGGTCTAAAAATAATCCTGTGTTTCATCTGTAGCACTGTGACCTGTGGAATGTCACCTGTACCAAAAGAGTTTGGTCATTTCACAAGCCAAACGTAAGCCTGAGTCAACCACGAACCACAAGCCAAGCACGAGCCAACCTTGAGTGAAGCCCAAATGTTAATTTTTCCTATTTTTGAGTTTCATGGCCACAGAAAAGCAATATTACAGTAAAACCCGTCCTCTTAAGTTAACAACAGATCACAAAGTGACCAAGCTATTGTAACAAAGAACTGAGGAAATATATACATATACCTCTTGTTCTTGAGTTCTTCATTTTCTTTCTCAGATCCATCCCTACATTTTCTAGCTGCTCAGGGTGAAATTGCAAAGATTAAAGAGGAGATTGACAAAGGTAAATTTAGCAACACAAAGTAGCTTGGTTTTGGGTTTGCTTAGTGTTTTCACTGACTTAATTTTTAGTAACAAATATAGAGAGATTTAGAGTCCTGTTTACGGTAAACGGCAAATGTGAATTTGTACCACGTTACCAAGTTTTTCCTTAACTTGTGTTCTTCTACCCCCAGATTAGTTATTTCATGTCAGTTTTGTCTTGGACTGTGTTCAGCTGCACGTTTTCTGTTTTAGGAAATTTTTAACTTGAATCTGACATTTGCCGTTTATGGTAAATGTCACTCTAAATCTCTCTAATGTCTTGAGAGACTGCCTCATTCACAATATTGATTGCAATGTAGATTTGCATGCAAAGGACAGCAGGAAAGGGGAATGTGGGTGAACACATTCAGAGTTTTTGCTTTGCTCTTTAAACTAGTTCCTTTTCTTTTTTTTCCCTTTCTGTGGGTGTCACTATGGTTGCTCTAGCTCACTGGGAGCATTACCAGGCAAGGGAATTCTTTGGTAGAAAACATGCAGTGAAACAATGTCTGCATAGAGAGGCTCAACAATTCTTTGTTTCTTTGTTACTGGTGAATATAATATATTTTTGAACCTTATCATGGTAGGTACAGATGTGAATGCTGTGGATAAAACAGGCCTGACACCCCTAGCTTGGGCAGCAGCTCACAGACAGGTCAGTTGGAGGTCTTCTGGATAGACTACGAGTAACAGAGTGAGGCACAGAGCAGCCATGTTATTAGAGTCACACCATAAGATAGCATGGAATCTCTCTGCCCTCTTAACCCTACTCCCTGAGTAGAATGCTAATAGTCAATTACTATTACCATTACCATTACCCACAATCCCAGAAAAAACTACTTGAGAATGTTTTTCCCTTACGTATACTGTGCACTATCCTATGCAACAAAACTAGTTCCAAAACAACTACTTAGCAGAAAGAAATCCCCTTTCCCCAGTTCAATGTTGCTTCCTAAAAACGCCCAGGGATTATGCTTTTTTTTACATTGCTTCCAGGGGGAGAGGGAGAGGGAGAGGGAAGAATTGGTACAGCTACAATGTTTAGAAAAATGCTCCTCAAGTATGTGATTTTTTCCACAGTTTTGTCCAAGATTGTAGGCAAGCACTAATACCGATTTAAGTAGGTCACAATGGAACCTTGATGTAATGAAGGGCCTAGGGACTGGGAATAATATTGTTTGCCATAACAAGGTTTTGTCTGAAGCACCGTATCTTGTCTGAGGTGGCTAACCATGATGGAAGAGACCAGGACTCAAATAAAAATTCTTGAGTCTATCTACCATCATGCATGTGACTTACCACTCTGTCTTATAAATTCTGTTATGCTTTGTTTTGTGTGCGTGCTATAGAAAGCAACCATAACCATACTGCTTCAGTGTGGAGCAGATGCCACAGTATGTAGTCCAACTGGTGAGACAGCGTTATCATTTGCCGCTTGTCAGGGGCAGCTGGATGCTGTTGAACAGCTGCTTGAGTATGGTGCAGATCCTGATATTGCAAATGTGGTATGTATTGAGATAAGACTGACCTGTCAGTACATGTCTTATCCATACTATCCAGTAACTTTTACTGTTTTAAATTAATTGTGCTAGAAGGCAACATTTTACCAAAATTAAGAAACTGTTTTCATTTAAAAGAAATGTGCGTAGATCTGACTGTACCCTAGGCCAGGGCTTTCCCTAAGATTTCAAGTTTCCAGGCAAATCCAACAAGTCAGTGTGGGATCAAACAGCTAAACATTTCTTTTGGTTCTTTTTTTCTTTCTAAGATTACCTAGACAGAAAAATAGAAGGAACTAATATAAATTCAACGGGGCCTGGGATTCTCCATGGTTAAAATTAGTTTTAAAGTAAAGGTCTCCATCAGGATGAAAACACAGAAGTAAAAATTGTCCCCCCTCTACTCCCCCCCCCCCCCCCAAAAAAAAAAAAACATAAAAAGGGGAAAACCTAAAAGGATCTGTCAGGGTCATGTGACTTTTCATGTTAAATTAGCCCCGTGCAAATTGATGCGACATTGTTGGCCAACAACTCTCAACATTTTTGGGAGTTGTTACATCTGTTTGCACATAGCTGAAAGTTTGGCCTGTTTCAAACTTTGCCCAACAACTCCCAACAACAAGCAACAACATGCAACAGGGTGTGCAACAGGATGCAACATGTAACATCCAAAGTTGTTGGCTAATAATGTTACGTCCGTTTCCACGTAGCATTAAGCTAAGTACAAATGGACCCAACAACTCCAAACATTGTTGGGTCAACAAGGACAATGTTGGGATTTGTAGCATCAGTGTTGGCAGTGGTGCGCCAACTCCCAACAATGTTGGGACCTGCAGTGCATCGTGGCAAGGATACAACAATACTTTGGAGACCATGTGTAATGCGCGTGTGTGGCCCCAACAATGTTGGAAGAGCTGTGCAAACGGATCCAACATTGTTGCGCTACGCTTCGGCGATCACGGAACAAAAGAAATGTTGGAGTTGTTGGCTGAAAAGTTTGACCGGTTTCAAACTTTGCGCAACAACTCCCAACAACACGCAACAACATGCAACAGGGTGTGCAACAGGATGCAACATGTAACATCCAACAATGTTCGTCCGTTTGCACGGGGCTTTATATAGTTGTTACTTGCCTTGAAATATGTGTTTGTTATTTGGATTATAGGAAGGAGGCACTCCCCTGATGTATGCAGCTTTTAATGGCTACCCGCAAGTCGTCAAACTTCTCCTAGGTACGGAAACATTTTAAGTTAAAGTATGTTCAATTTCTTCTTTTTTGCTTTGCCCTTCCATCGACTCAAAGACCGCTTCTTTTGTCGCCGAAAACTGAAGCCTTTGAATACGCTCTTTTAATGGGTACGATGGGTTCATTTTTTACCATACATGTATGAAAAGGTACGGTAAACTGGGCAACAAAAACATGAAACATATTTTGCAACATGATTGCAAAACGACTTGAATAGCGATGTCGCGAGAGAGTAGTTCTTCTTTTTGCAACAAAATCTGTACATGTTGCGCGTTTTATACCGGCCCAAGGGAAACTTGGATGTTTTGCAGCAAGTGAGGTAACGCCCGTGTATGGCATAACTCCCGCGTTATTTTATCCAATCAGAAGTCAGTATTCACGCAACTTGCAACAAGCTGATTTGTTACTAGACAGGTTTGAGCGTGGGTCAGTAAAACGCGCAACATTGCTTTTCAACTCGTTTTGCAGCAATGTTGGAAAACAAGTTGCACGTTATTTTGCCCGTCCTGGCGCAATGCAGCGTTTCAGTACTGGACTCTGAAAATGATACAAAAAGTTTTAACTTGTGAACGCAAATAAGCCGTTTTCAAATTTCATGCGGATCATTCCAAACACCAAACTAACGTTATATTAAAAGAGCGGGTGTCACTGGACAATTCCGAGAGTTGATGAACCTGTGACCCTTGAAGTAATTCCAACTAATTGGAGACACTGCTTTCGACGATTTTTTAGGCCTAGGTATTTTTTTTATTACTATTGCTATTATAAAATCTTACTCCGGACTTTCTTCATTTTATGTGATTGTTTTAAGTGACATAGTTGCTCGAAATTGCTTAAGAGTAAAAATTGCCAAATACTTGAAGAAAATTTTATAATGATTCCTGTGTTTATTTTTATTCATGCAAGAACATGGGGCGGACTTAACAGCAACTAACAATGAAGGACAAACTGCTATGAGTCTGGCTGTAGGAGTAGGCAACAAAAACGGTAAGTTTACCTTCATCGACTTCCAGTGGCTTTCATTCGGGTCGTTTAGAACGGCTTCAAAACCAAAGTTACCCAGGAAACTGTAAGCGAACCTCCTTCTTGCCTATGGGCAGTCGTTCAAGGTGGCAAAAACAACAGCGAAAGTTTTCGCTTCCGGGTCGCCAAGAACTTGCTAAGCTACGGGCCAGTCGCTTGAACTCAGTTGGGAGAGTCAAAATTTATATAGTGTATCTCTTGGACCTTACATAAGAAAAGACGTTCATAGGTTACTTTTCAGTACGATCTAACATTCGTTGGTTGTTACACCTTCCTCCCTCTCTTTTCAGCGTGTCGGGCGCTCGAAAGGAAAAATAAATACAAATCGAGTGCACGAGAACGAGAGAAAAAGCACCTCCGGAGCTTTTATGATAACAATGATAAGATAGAAAGTGACTGTGATTCAGCGGACTGGCTAAACTTAGCCTGCGAAAACATTCGTTTCTCCTCGCTCTTCGCCGCTGAGGACGTAAACAACTGTGCCTTAATAACAAGGAAGGATAACGCTGCATAGTGCAAAAAGAGGGTATGGCGTTCTTTTTTTTCTCCACTGAGGAAACAACGCTTCGGAGCACCTAACTTCACGGTAAACGGTGACTATGCACACTGGATGGGTTGGACTCTGAATATGACTGAATTCGTAGTTTGTACTCGAACTTCATTTTTTTAAATTAATAAGTCATCTGAACATAGTTGATATTAAGTTCAATTTTTTGTCATTTTGTTTTGCAGTCCAACGCGTCATAGAAGATTACCTTCGCTCGATCTTCGAAGGTCACTCGTGATTGCCGCTCTCTTTGATAGGGAGTCTATATCAACCTCACAGGTTTCAATTTAGTACAGCGGTGTTCTCCACGAAAAAAAAACGAGAGCTCGCATCAGTTTCGTTAAAAATGCTGAGATCTGCAGTTAGCTATTTTGCCGTGTCTGCTATTGAAGTACGAAAACTGGAAAGGTTTAGGAGATGGAAACCGCCGCTGCTGAATGGGAAAAGAGAAAGAAAAGCATCCCCTCCGTGAATTATTTTCGCAATGTTATCATGGTCAGTTTTAGTTTCGAGTGACGTAAAAAGTGACAATAAGTACCTTTGTATAAGTTCGACGTGTATTAAGAAGCAGGTTAACAGAAACAGGTTCTTGAAACAAGCAGCGTTAAGAACGGTTTTATCATAAACCTTTAGCCACCAACTTTAGCTGAAATAGTTCACCGTGTAAAAATTTTATGATCTGTATAATACATAATTTATTTTAAACTCTATTTTGTCATATAACTTATTTGAATAATATTGTTTGAATCTTGTTATCAAAATAAAAAAAGTGTAAATAAGTTTTTAAAAACCTCTTTGGAGAGGCCAATAAATGTACTTTTAAAAAATGAAAACTGCATGAAGAAAAGCAAAAAGAACTTATGCGGAAGAACGTTTCGTTGACAACATTATCGACTTATGAGAATGCAAAATAATTTATTAGTTCACTTCAGTGTGTCAAGTGTGACTGAGGTCATTGATTGTATATTGCTCGCATCTTCCAATTTCGTCACAACTTCGATGCCAGGGTTCTCTGTCTTCCTCTCTTGAGGAAGGAGGGGAGAGAAACCTGGGAACGAGATTTAAGTTGATTTGGTCAGCGCAGGTCAGCGCCAGCTGTTCGGCAGTTGGTCATGAAGAATTAGCCGAGAGGGATAAAGCCAATCAGAAACGGCGAAATATTTTAAATGAATAGCAATAGGCGATTTTCGACTTGCCCCAAGCCTCTGTTTCAAAGCGATGCTAAATGCGAAGATATTGATATAGAGACATAATTTTTTTTATTTGGTTCCAGATAAACTCATTTAATTCCAATTTTTTCACTTTGTTAAGCGCCTAGATCTATTACATAATAGGCGCTATATAAATGTTCTCATTATTATTTATTATTGTTATTATTTTTTTTTTTTTGAGGGCCTTAGTACGCGCTCAATTATATCCATGGCAGCGGCAGTAGTTCGTGTACAATCTTGTCTGATGTAGCACTTCTTTCGTGTATCTTTCCCGTGGCACATGGCCTTCTCAACGTGTTCGACCTCCTGTGGGCTTGCATGCTGGTAGGTCTAAGTGGCAATAAATTTTCTAATGTGCGTGTGGCTTACTCGCTTCTTAAAACTTTAGTTTTCTCCAAAAATCTGGAGAGCACCTTCCCGATGGTACCTTCGTTGAATGCAAAGCCATCGTTCTTGATAAATAATTTTGTCTCTGAAGGCATGGCGAACTGAGGTCTGATAAACTCCACGTAAACACTCATCATAAGCTGCAGCTCTTCGTTCATTCCCAGCATCGCTGGGCCGTCTTTACTTCGCTTGTGCTTTGGGACAAGAATCACCCTTTTCCCATCGTTAGAGGTTGCTGTCTTGAAGTCTTCAAGCAGAGCGTTATTTAAAGCACCTGGACGAGCGCCAGTCGCAATTGAAAATTTAAAGATTATTAGGTCTCTTGCTAATGTGAACTCATACATGTTCAGCGGCTTTCCAAGAGACGCCTTCAAAATGACGTTCTCTCCTTCAGTGTATGGTATGGAGGACTTAACCTCTTCAAGCTGTTCTGGTGTAATCAGGTCGTCGCATTCCTGGATGTATCTTCTGAGCTGCCTATCTTGCGTAAACGAGTCAATGCATGCACGCCAGCCTTTGAAGTTTGGAATAACCCTCTTAAATTCCTTTTTGCAGGACGGTAGTAAATGTGGCATTTGCTTGGGGTCGTACTTTTGGGAGGTTACATACTGCAGAAACTTTTCAACACTCGTCAAGTATGAAATCAATGTCCCTGGCGCTTTGTTACCGGCTTGTACTTCTGGGTCTATGTATTTGGTCCAAATTGCATTACCGTGGTCTTCTGCAAGGCATTTGATATCTGTTCCCTTAGGGTCTAATGCCTCAAGCAATATCTTCACCTGGGTGACGTGCTGTAGCCTAATATGTATTTTCTTATAACCTGATGATGGAAGGCTCAAATAATTAAAGAACCCACAGAGCCATTGGTGGCGGCCGTTGTCAAACTTTGAAGCTCTGTAATAATCTTCACGTGTCTTTGGCGACGCTGACTTTCTTGATGGATGATCCTTTTCTTCAGATGGTGAAGATTCTGTATCTTCATCGGTACTTGGTTCGTATTCAGAACCTGTGTCATCAGCACTTTGTTCGGAAACGGTATGCGACGTTATTGGGCTGACTGGCTTTACTGGGGATTTTCCTTTTGCCTTCCTGCTGCCATTAGGAGACATAGGGCGCTTTTCGTCTAACTCCTCCTCCTCCTCCTCGTTGTCAAACTTTGAAGCTCTGTAATAATCTTCACGTGTCTTTGGCGACGCTGACTTTCTTGATGGATGATCCTCTTCTTCAGATGTTGAAGATTCTGTATCTTCATCGGTACTTGGTTCGTATTCAGAACCTGTGTCATCAGCACTTTGATCGGAAACAGTATGCGACGTTATTGGGCTGACTGGCTTTACTGGGGATTTTCCTTTTGCCTTCCTGCTGCCATTAGGAGACAAAGGGCGTTTTTCGTCTAACTCCTCCTCCTCCTCGGGTGACTCCTTTGAGTCGCTGGGCCTCTCTTCGTTGATCTCATTGACAAACAGGTCAATTTCAGCCTTTAGCCCAGCGTACTCCCTTGCCGACTTGGACAGTTCTTTCAGCTCATTCGAGTTTGGTTCCATATTGTGAACATTTCTCAGATGTTTTGACACGTACTTTATAATAGCATCACAACCATCTATTGGGCACCATCGTTTCCTCCTTCCATCAGGTTTCTCTGTTGATGCTGACGACAATGATATGACACGAGAGAGGTTTTCCTCATCCAAATGCCCCTTCCGGACGTGTGTTTTCATATGGCGGTTAAGATCCCAGCTGTAAAAAGTGCACCCAGTTATCCTACACTTGGTTTTCTTGTGGTGGCTTTTCTTCTTGCTGATCTCAGGACTTGGTGTTTCCTCAGGACTTGGTTTTTTCTTGTCCTCTTCGCTGTGGCTGTCTAATTCCTCGTTACGTGCGGTATCCATTTTGACCCTCTTAACCGGCATGTCTTCTCCTTCGTCAGTATCCTTCGCAGCCTTTTTCTTAAATTCCACGCTGTTACCATCTTCGTTCTCTACTCCAATGGTGCCCCCATCTTCCTTTGCAACGTCCTCGATAATCTCATCAACTTCTTCATTCATTTCACTCTGCCCTTCCAGTAAGACGTTCATTTCAGCGTCAAGACCAAGATATGGCCTAGCAGCCTCTAGGTGCATCTTGTATTCTACTGTGTTATGCTTCACTTGATGGACGTTCTTTAGATGGTTGCCCACGTAGGTGACAACGGCGTCGCAACCCTCAATCGGGCACCATTTTCGGCGCCGCTTCGGGCCCTTCGAATCTCTCGGTTTTATTGGCCCAAATTGCTGTTTTCCATGTCGAATTATTTCGATCATGGCGTTTACGTTTTCCTGCAACAGCTCTCTCTTTCTGACGTGTATTTTGAGATGACGTCCTATGTCACTTACGACTGCGTTACATTCTGGCATCTTGCACTGGAATCTACTATGGTGAGAGCGCTTACCCGTCTTCCCAGCTGGAGAGTATTCTGTTTCTTCTTCCTTTGACTCGGAACGTTTTCGCTTGCGAGTTGCGGAGGTTCCTGGAGTTGGTGCTTTTAATCCATCATCATTAGAAACTTGAAACGATTTATTCCTGAGTTTTTCTGGAGGAACATCGAAAGTCATCTCATGCATCGCGGTTAAAACGTCTTCCCTGCTGCAGGTACTTGCCTGCTCCGGAATGTCCTTTTTGAAGTGGTTCTTCGCTATCCATAGCAAGTACTTAAGGTATGGGATGGAGGTTTTTCTCAAACTTTGTAACTGTAGGTTTTCTGCAGCGACGAGTTTTAGGCACGCATTGTGGTAGTCATCCAACAGTTTTTCCCAGGTTAGGACTATAGACTTTTTAATCATCGGACTAACATCGGACTTGTCTTTTACGTCCATGTACGCTATGGCATCCTCGTCTCCTGCCAGTGCCTTTTCAATGGTCTTCTGAAGCTTTGTTTGCCTGCCTTTTGACATCTTTCCGAATAACGAATGCAATGAAAATCCAAAATATCTTCCTAAACATGAAGGGTTGTTATTTCTTAATACCTTGAGAAAATATTTAAAAATAGAAATATCTTAAATAAAGATCTTTAAATATATTAAGCATCTTTAAAGGGGGCAAGTCCCCATAGCAAGAGGGGCAAATCCACATAGCAAGGAGGCAAATACACATGTCCGCCATATTGAAATGTCCAAATTTGAATAACGAATGTATAATAAGTAGACATATGAGCACATTTCCATACTTTGGATTTGACCTTGGGATTTTGCTGATGTCAGCATTTTAGTGACCTTGGGATTTACATTTGACCTTGATCTTGGAAGGTAAAATGGCTGAAAGAAATACCGCTCGGGAATTATCGCCCGCCTACCGTGAAAATTCCTGAACTTCGATTGTTTCTTACAAAGATTTCCTTCAATAACCCAAGCCAATATTATATAGCGCTTTTTCTTTAAGCCATTTTGCTTTCCAAGGTCAAGATCAAATCCAAATCCCAAGGTCAACCAAAATGCTGCCATCAGTCGCCCTCAGCAAAATCCCAAGGTCAAATCCAAAGTATGGAAATGTACTCATCCACCTGTTTATTATACTACTTCTACACAGAGGTCAAGGCTCTCTGCAAGTTTGAAGTCAAACCATAAAAACCCCAAAGAGTTTGAATTTGAAGCGCATTTGAAGCGTGAGCGTCGTTGTCATGTCTTATTGTAGTCCGCCATATTGCAAAACTCCAACTTTTAACACAGGGAGCCCGAACGTTGATTTAGCTAATAGAAAATATTAGATGTATTTACACTGTATTGGCTAATAAAATAATAAGATGCATTTTCCTTTGTTCCGGTGTCTTTATAAGTCGTTTTGGAAGGGATTTAAATCAGATCATAGACGGTTAACATTGCTGGTTATCAAATGCGTTTGCTTGTCTTGCGCGTCGTAAATAAGACGCTAAAGTTTCGTGTCACGTTTCTAATATTGTTAACTATTAACTTTCCTCTAACGGTCTCTTTTCTCTTATCGTGACCGTTAAATTGAAACCCGAGATCATCTCCCAAGGAGATCGATAGTTAATAGTTAACATGGCACGTGAGACAAAACTTTCGACGCGCTAGACAAGCAAATGCATTGATAACCAGCAATGTTAACCGTCTTTGATCGGATTCAGATCTCTTCCAAAACGACTTATTTTAAGACACAGGAACAAAGAAAGATACATATTAGTATTTTATGTGCTGATACAGCGTAAATGCATCTAATTTTTTCTATTAGCTAAAACAGCGTTCGGGCTCCCTGTGCTTTTAATAACCCTGCAATAATCTACAAAAAGAATAGGTACTCTTCCAGTATCATGAATGACCTCGTATTTGAGAGAACAAGAAAAGTCCTCCTGTCCAAACGGAAAGAGTTAAAGAAGAAAGGAAGAGGAAACAGGCCAAACGCTTCGATAGCTTTAACCAGTGATGGATTGAATACGTTCTACGAAAAAGACCTCCTCGGTACACGAAATCCTGACGCGTTGTTAAACACACTCTGGTTAAACAGCAATATCCATTTTGGCCTCAGAGGTTGCAAAGAACATAGAGAAATCTGCTGGGGCGATGTAAAGTTGAAGGAAACAGCTGACGGCAAGTAGTATTTGGAATTTAATGAAAGACAAACCAAAACAAGAACCGGTTCAGACTGCCGCGATATCAGGGCAGTGCCGCCTAAAATGTTTGCCACTGATGGATCAGAAAAAGATCCTATCGAGGTCTACACGCTCTACGCCCAGAAGAGACCTGAGAAAATGAATGAAGACGATTCTCCCTTTTACTTAGCTGTCAACAACAACTTAAACTATGACTCAAAAAGCAGGAATAGACAACGAACGTCTCCGAAATCACAGTGGTAGAAAAACTATGATACACTCAGCGAAAATGATATTCCACCGACTCATATCGCTCAGTTGTCAGGACATAAAAATCTAAAAAGTATCGAAAACTACAGCAAGGTCTGGACAAAACAGCAGATGAAAATGTCTCAAGTTCTTAGCAGTGTTGTAGCTGGTACTGCAACTAAGACGTCCTGGTACAAAAACGCCAATCCAGCGATTACTCCATCTACTCCTGAATCACAGCAATCTATGGCCTTGTTCAGCGCGGTTGTCATTAAAGGGGGCATTTTTTCAATCAAATAAACACAGTTAATCAGTCACCAAAGCTCACACTAGAGGAATCTAGCCCACCATAAAAGGAAAAAAATAACTTTATGGTTGGTTCGCTTGTACGATTTTTATTCACTTGTTGTGAAGCATCACAAACGAACGAGTGAGCGCTGCGAATAAAAATAAATAAAATATGAATAAAAATCGTACGCACTCACCAACCATGAAGTAATCTCTATGTATTTATGCTGTATTATTAGCTAATAAAATAACAAAATGTATTTACCTGTGTTCCTGTGTCTTTATGAGTCGTTTTAGAATTGATTTGAATCAGATCAGGGACCGTTAACATTATACGTTTGCTAAACATAATACGTTTGCTTGTCTGGCGCGTCGTAAATAAGACGCTCAAATCTCGTCTCACGTTTCTAATGTTGTCATGGTAACTATTTAAAACTCTCGATCTCCTTGGGAGACGATCGCGAGTTTCAATATAACGGCCACGAGAAGAGAAAAGAGACAAGGGATGAAACTCTGTAGCGGTCTTCGTACAATCTGTGACTCCACTTGACCTGACCAGTCTCTGTTTGTCTGCGATTTCCGTGACACGCGACGTGAATGAATCTCCTGTTCGTCGTAATTTCAATGTTGTTCATTTTAATTGTTGTGTTTTCCTCAGTTGCTTTCCAGATACGAAAGAATGAGCCATTATTCTTCGGTAGGGCGCTGTAGATATTCTACAAGATAAGCCATTCAGATAGCTTGGTTAATTAACAATATATATCGAATCATTTCCTGTGGTTGTCAACAGTCTGGGTTGTCAATTATTTCGCGAAGTTAGCGCACCCGCTTATGGCTGAGAAAGTGTGACCGGGATATAGGTATATCTGAGATGATAGGACCAAATCTTGCTACAGGAGCCAGGCTTGCAGCCAAAAATGAAAGCCAAGCTCTTGACGAGAAGACTGCCAAAACCTACGAGCTTCGGTTTATCACATTGGAAGAGTTTGCAAAGAAGAACGGGTGCTTTTCGGCCCTAACGAAAGGTCATTCCAAGCAGCGACATTGCAAACGTTCATGCGTAAGTGCTCTGTACTTCAGTAAAGTTTTTGAGACAGTTTTAGTGTTCTGCGTACTTAGCGTCGGTTGCGGCTTTCTCGTTATAGAACCCTCGTATTACCATTTGACAGAAAATTTCGAAAGTTCCGGATGGAAGGTAAATGGTAAGGTCACTTTTCGGAAATTCCAACCGAAAATTGAGGAGTACGTTTGGAGGTAGTCCTTTCATTCCGGTTGGTGCGAACCAAACGGAATGTTGCTTACCATTAACCAATTTCTCGGTTCCCTCTCGGTTCCAGACTCACGCTACACAAATTCGCCCCTTTTTTGGATTCAAACCGTAACGGATGTGGCATTTCTACGGTAAACTGGTAAATCGCTTACCATTATGCTTTCGACACCTCAACCGGATTTTTCTGTCAAATGGTAAGCACCCTAGTTGTAGTGCGTCTCTTTAGGGACCGGTCATTATTTAGCGGGGGGGTTGGGCTACTATTTTGGGGGGGAGGGTCATAATTTTTTTCAAGCCTTCAAGTAAGAAGCTTGTAGAAGTTAATATTTTATGCGCAGTTACTATTTTCGGCCCCTATGATCAATGTTTGAGCTGGAAAGGTCAAATGAAGAGTAAGAGACATGAAAAGGTGGCTTGCAAGCGCCCTGTTTTCACGCGAAGTGATTTGTGGCCTCGTCCAGGTCTTGTTAAATAAAGATACGTTTTTGAGTGTATTCGAATTTTTCCTGTTATAATGATACGCCTCTGGTTGTAGCTCTATCTTTTGATGTTCATTTCTATGCTACCCCTTTTTAATCCGATTTGATTTGACCGGTGTTATCACCGATCGCACTTTCCCATCGAAACGGTCAAGATGGCGTTTATTTACCCGTTGCTTCGTAATATTTTCCCCAGAACAGTGTGAATCCCACTTCAAAATATAAATTTGTGTACGCCAAAGTAAATTATAGAAACGTGCACGAAATAATAACACTGCTGTAAAGTTGCCTGCGTGCAGACGTCTCCTATTTCCTTTGTTGCGCAACTGTAAAGAAGTAGCGCCCCTTCGACCGAATGAAATTCGCACCGAGTCAGAGTGTATTAGTTGATTCCTCTCTTCCCAATAAGTGTACGTCATCTGTAGCGGGAAATTGCGAAACCACGCATAGTTGTATCTTTCCGTCAGATATTTCGATCACGATCGTGTGTTAAAAAGATTTCTTGACCCTTTTTATTATATTTGCCCATAATTGATCTTGTCTTGTGTTTTTACCAGTCACTGGTTAATATTACAATCATCGAGTGATAGTATTTTCTCCCCAGTACGTGATGCCCTCCATTTCGAGCGAGAAGCACGTAATAAAACTAGCATGCACCATTCCCCCGAAGAAGTGAAAGATAAACACACACCTTTTCCTGAATGAAACTTAAAACGGCCTGTGAATAAATAAAGCGATGTTCGAAACATACCTTTTGTCAATTTCATTCACTGTATCGATAGATAGCTTTTAGAATTCGAGTAAATTGAGGTCAGTTAAGTTCAATCAAATGGCAAACTTTGTTCTGAACATCAACGAACATCGGAGAAGCTTTGCCGAATGTGTGGGGAGCGGTTGAAGAGGGCCAAAGATAAGTACGAGAACAGTTTTCTTTGTGCAGATAAGAGAGAGATTATTTTCACGGCCTTTGGTGTAAAGATTCGAGGAGACGACCTCGACAAATGCCCTCCTAAATTCTGCCACAGTGCTACAAGCTTGCTTCAAGAGGAGGCACACGTTTTGCAATAAATGCTTGGCCTCCACACAAGCGATCTGGCAATTGTGTTATATGCAGTTCCTACAAGGACCAACAAAAGCCTGGAAGAAAAAGAAAACCCAAACCTGGAGTGAAGCCTAAACATGACCCTGGATCAAAGGAACAGATTGAAATGGTTGAAGGAATGTCTGGCACGTTAAGCTTTCATTCAGACCCGAACACGCTCTCTTTCTCTGAGGAGGTAAAAAATCTGAAAAGCTATCGAGGGACGGAACCCCTTTACCCAGAACAGTTTGTTGAGAACATTAAGCATGAGTACATGTATCCAATATGCAAAGAAGTCCTTGACCAACCCGTCCAAACAAAATGCCAAACCCCCCACATATTTTGTGCCAGCTGCCTTTCATTTGCCTTTGAGACATGTGGATCCCTCTGCCCAGTTTGCAGAACTGCAATTGAAAATCCTCAGGAGTTCATTGAACCAGCTCCTTTTGTCCTACGAACTATACTATCAGAACTAGATTTTCAATGCCCTACATGTACACACACTATAAAACTACACCAGCTGCCACAGCATCAAGAAAGTTGCATACCAAACCCTGTGACAACATCCACACAAAATGAAACCCCAGTGTAAGGGGCAGTTTCAGTTACACCACCACCTCCTCCCCCAGTGACACCCCCACCAGCACTTGCAGCAGCACCTGCAGTAGCTGAACATGTACCTGCACCAGCACAACTTACAGAACCTGGTCCTGCTACTACCTATGCACAGCAACTGACAGTACAACAACTCAACATAGCCCACAGGAAGTAAATACATCCCTTAAAAAAGAAGTTGGATTGTTTATCATTCGTCAGTTCCTCTCACAGTCTCAGGATGGGACAACCATTCTCCTAAAAACCGGTGGCCAGGTACAGATATTTTACGTATAGAATAATATATATGTTCATTTTTTTTCAAAACATGGCATGAACAACATGACTATTATATAAATTTTCAGCCACTAGAATTGGTTAAAAGAACCAGGGCCAGGAAAACAACTGATGAGGTGACAAAAAAAACTGTTAGACAAAGATCAAAGGTAGTAGCAGATACCAGAACAGCTGTAAGTGGTGGTGCTGCAGGGACCCAGTTGGTGGATGAATTGAAAGCAATGGGTAGACTAGAGAGAGAAGCACTGCTGAAGGAAGCCTTGGGAAAAGAATTTAAAATAACCATCCCCAGGGGTGACATACTTGCAGTGAAGGCAGACCTTGGAGAAACATGGTACAAAGTTAGGAAGCCTAGGAGGTAAGATTTAAATAATGAATCCAGCCCCCAGAAATCCACACAACATTTGAGTAAAAATTATTTTTTGTCTCCTATTATTAATTTGATTATTTCCTGAATTCCTTTGACCTGTGTAAACTACATAATATTCCAATTGAATGTAAAATAATGTAGCAACAATAAGTAATAACAAAGTCAATTTCCACCTAGTTTTATACATTATAATAATATTGTCCTGAATTGTCTCCCTGCAGGTGGTTTGATCAATGGGGACTGTCCTCTGAGAGTGAGAAACACCAGCGGAAGCAAGTTCAGTCCATCACTGACCATGCCAACTTGGTGTGTGAGATGGTGTCTTTTGAGTTCAAAAAACCTGTCTGCAACCCTGAGATCAAACAAGCAGAGTTTGGTTATGTTGCTTACCTTAACCAATTTGTACAACTTCATTTGGATGAAAATGAAAAGTATAATTCTTTGACTTCTTATACTGTTATGAATGTTACTGTAGCAGCAATGTCAATCATTGTAAATTTAAGGTGGGCTTTTGGCACTGCCTCTTGCAAGAATTATCGCTTTCAATTAAACAACAGACTCTTTATTTTAGGAATGGACACTTGACGTGGAATAATGCCATCCCAGAACAGGAAGTCCACTTAAAACTTGGAGGTGATGCTGGTGGTGGGTCCTTTAAAATGGCTTTTCAGATTGCCAACCTTCAACATCCAAACTCAAAAACAAATACAGTGGTTTTTGCCATGTTCCACGCAAAAGATACATGGACAAATTTAAAAACAGCATCAATGAAATACAGGGAGCAAGTAAACATCCTAAAGGAAGCTATTTGGAGGTTGGTACATACACTGTAAATGTACTATAGATTCCTTATAAACCATACAGGATAAAACCTCCACACTGAGTGAGGTATCCTGCTGAAATTCTGCAATAATTTTTTTTACTTATTTTTAGAGGCAAAAAGCAAATAGTTTTCCTCTTTGGTGACTACGAGTTTTTGTGCAAGATATTTGGTACAGCTGGAGCCTCAGGTAAGTTCAACTAATAATTCACACATACAAAACAAATTAAAAAAATATTTGATTTATATTGTAGCACCTAATCCTATCCTAAGTTGTAGCTTTAAAACACTCTCTATGGAAGGAGTATTCATAAGTGTGAATTCATTTCTTGCAGGCAAGTATCCATGCCTCTGGTGTCTGATAACATATGAGACGATGCAACTCTCTTGCCAGGATCCTCGTCGTGGGCACATAGAAAAGAGAAATGTTAAGAACATTGAAGAAGACTATAACAAGTTTGTTGCAGATGGCTGTGTCACAAGTCGACAGAAGTTTTATCACAATGTGATCCATGAGAAACTGCTGGACATTGAACTGGAAAAAGTAAGTATACTATCAACATATTTTTTTGCTTAGGAGAAACAAATACTAATATAACAGGGCATTAACTAGGAAGCTTAACAATCTGATTCTTTCTTTAGGTTTGTGTTCCTGGACTTCACATCAGCTTGGATGTTTTCAAGAAACTATTTGACGAACTTGAGAACCAGTGTGCTGAGCTGGACAAAAGAATTCAAATGGAGCTGGCGGCTGACAGTGACCGAAATGATAACAGAATCTTGGCACTCAGAGCTGCTCATCAACACTATTGTCAGGCACAACAGTTGCATGAGAAAGCAAATTCTTTACAGGAATTATTGAATTTACAGAGTTTGCATTCTGATGTGACTATTATGCCTGCCTTCTTCACGTCAATGCAAAATGAAATTGACAGACTCCTTAAAGATGCAAAGGAAGAGGTAACAAAACAGTATATACTATAATTATATCAAGAATGTTCATGTGACTAACTCCACCAAACAGACCAAAATCTATAACCTTTTTAAATTATTGTTCTGATGAAGCTGTTTTAGACCATGAAGATCCACATTCTGAATAATGTAATTATGTTCTCTTTACATTTAATTACAGGAAAAACTTGCAGATGAGCAGATAGAATTGGCGGGCTTTGATCGATCCGATGGAGCACTATAAACAAGGCATTTGGATGTCGTCCTGAAGGAAATGAATGTTGAGCGACAGGCCTACCATGGAAATCATTCATTGGTAACCATGTGCACACCTGCTGCAAGGTAACAAACATTCAAACTTAAATAAGAGATGAAAACTACAAAGAAGCAAACACATGAACTGCCATTAATAATACAATTTGTTGCTGTCTTTTTCTTTAGGCAAGCAATATCAACAAATTATGCAGTGCTGTAGTGGCAAAAACAGAAGAGCTGTGTCCTTCCTTGCTTTCTAAGGCAAGAGAAAGTAGTGTCAAGTTTGAACAAGCCTTCAAATTATTTGCTGCTTGCCATTTTGTCTATGATAGTGCAGAATACCTTGATGATGAGAAGATCGACCAGCTAGGTAGGTGAAATAACAAACTGAGGTTTTTTGTAACAAAGACAATAGAAATGTACGTCACATGCGTTGTTCTGTATCTGCTCAGTAAGTTAAGTCTCATTCACCTTTTCTAGATGCACACATCAAAAAGTTCCTAAAGTTTATCAGAGAAAACCTCCCTGGCATAGCAATCACACCAAAGCTTCATATGCTAGAAGACCATGTTTGTCCATTTCTACGACAATGGCACATGGGCCTTGGATTCTACGGTGAACAAGGGATCGAAGGAATCCATTCCGAGTTCAACACACAGTCACAGCATTTTGATCACGTCAAGAAGCAGGATGTGAGATTGCGGCAGATACTAGTTAATCATCATATTGCCACGAGCCCATCACTCGCAGGAAAAGCTCCGAGGCCTAAAGAAAGGAATTTAAAGCAAAAAGCAAACGAATAAGCTTATCCTTTTCACTTTGGGGAAGTTCATGAAATATGTTATACTCACTGAAGTTACATTTGTAGTGCGAAAATTTCCCTCTGTAAAATAGTGGTGCTAGCAATGAAGCACGAAAGAGTTAGCATGCGAGAGAAGAGCCCTTTTCGGCTTCTACGAACGAGTAAATACGCATGTAAGCTTATATTTAAGATTTAACCAAGTAACTTTCAAATAAACTTGTTAATTATGGCACTGTTTACAACCCAAACTGAATTTTTCCGTCAAATGTTCGAAGCTGATTATCTCAGAAATTCAAAATGGAGTCACCTAACGGCCGATCTTCACATATTAAAAACGCCTGAAATGAGTGTTCAAACAATTCGGATTAAAACACTTACCTCCGTACGACCCTCCGTAAACACCGCGGTCAAACGTCTAAATCGTTATTTTTGTTTTTTATTGCTGGGATTTCATTTACCAGTTAGAAAAAAATGGGCAAAGATGTATAAATCAGTTAGTCAACATAACTATCTTTCCATTTTTCTCAAAATTTTGAGCTTTTTTCGCTGAAAACGCTTCGCGCTAAAAGAGAATCAGGTTTGAAAATGGCGCCGATAATAACGTCAGCATCGGTTTTCAATCGCTTAGAACTTTTTTAGTAAACTTTTAAAAAGTTTAGTAAACTAACAGGATGTTGGTAATACCCTAAACTTTCGATAGTGAAAGTAGCAACCTTAACTTTGAAGTATTTCGCTTAACTTTTGCAAATTTCATTCGTTTGACCGCTGTGAAACCCTCCGTACGTTCTTCAGGAAGGTTTCACATCTTCTCTCTGTACTTATTTACACTAGGTTGAAGATAAACAAAAAGTAAAACTTTTGTACAAGTTTCCATTCCCGTCGCATGTTTCATTTCGAAAATACCTACAGCAATTTGAACTTCTAAGTTTTCACAGTGCGTGACACCAAAATATCTGTCTCATTTAAAAAAAGTCTCCCTCTTGATTTTCAGCAGTATGACCGTTTCAAGTATTAGAAGATATGTTTATGGGCGAGTATGCTAGTTCTCGAGTGAAAAGAAAGAGCTTTATGGAAAAAGTGGACTCCAGATGCTTTTGTTGATTTCCGGCGGCCATATTGGTACACCAAAACGGTGCACCAATATGGCGTCTCCATACAAAGCTCTCCAAGGGGCTACAAAGGTGCGTGAAACGTTTCGGCTAATAACTCAGAAACTGTGGGCCACAAAGACCTGAGACTTGGACAAATTTTTATATATTAGTCTTTTATAACATTTCATTTTCTTGGCTTCTTCCACTGGACGGTTTCCAGCTTATTTTTTTGTTGCGTGACAGTGAAAACGATCTATAAAAGTTTTTTTTTCTATTCTCGTTGTCATAAGAAAGGTTTTGCATTTAGGTCATTTAGCCTCGCTTTGAAAGTGAGAGTTTTTGGAACTCAGAAATGGCCTATTAGTGTTAACTAAGAGAGAACCTCTCTTGGTGACAAACGTACCATTAACATACTACTGATAATTAAAAACTGAGTTACTATTTTAGTACAAACTAAGGAGTCGCTAGAACAAACATGGAGAAACAAAGTAACAATACTTTTGACATACTACTGAAAATTGCAGTTCGGAATGAAAATTGGTTGAACAGATCAGTGCTTACTGAATAACATTGAAAAATGATCCCTGGTCATGTTATTAGTGATAGAAACAGGGCAAATGCTTTTTGATGTTGAATAAATGTTCCACATGTGATGCTAGTTTTCCGCAACTTTTCAAAAGAAAACCTTCCAGAACTTCAGCTATAATTTCTCTTTGAAAAATTAAGCTTAGTTTTTTTAAAATTCAGAGTTTAGTCGATCCGCTATTGTCTTAGTATCAAGCAAACCTCTCGTTTCGGAAACTGAGGCACATAACTGAATGTCTTCGTGTCTTGAAATACACCCGAATAGCTAAGACGCACCATACCGAACCGAGGTTAAAACTGAGTCGAGTTACTGTAGCAAACATTCGTTGTCAATCTGTTAAATAGACAAAAAGTGTGAAAAATAATTCTTATGGATGAACCTTTATACGTGAAACTTTTTGTTCTTGTGTAGAAGTGACGAACAGTGAACACCAACTTAAGAGGCAACTTTCGTGGTCATTAAATAGACAAATTACAAATTGAAGTTTGATCTTAAATCTCCTAATAGCGCCCAAGATCAAATTTCTGTCACATCCTTGGGCACTCTTTATCTCTCGGTGACCAGTGGTGACCGAGAGCTTGACAGAGTAACTAAGGGAAAGCATACGTCGTTACGGCAAAGTGTCGGCCATCGTACTGTGATCATTCAATTAATTTTTCCAGAGGTAAGCGCAATAATTATCGCCTGATCTTATATTCATTGGTTTCCCAAATATTCCCAAAATGTACAAATAAATCTGACATAACTCTTCTTTTATTTTTATGAAAGCAGACAACTCGATGACTTTCAAGGAAAGAAGACAGTTTCTGCTGTTGGCTCGTGTTTTTGTAGCTGGGTTTATCCTATTCTACGTTCTGTTTGAATTGATTATGGCCTACTTAATTTCTTCTTTGTCATCAGAGGCCTTCGATCAAGTGAAAACGAAAAACGTCGCTTTACGCTTGCATCTTAACACTACAGCAAGAAAGAACTTGATCATTTTTTCTCATGGTCGCTCCGGATCATCCATAACAGGGGATATTTTCAACCAGCATCCTGATGTGTTTTACTTGTATGAACCTCTTCAAACAGTGGAGAGAACTCGGGAACAGTTCAAGTCGGATTACGACATTCTGGCGCAAAAATTCTTGAAAAGTGTTTTCCAATGTAGATTTGATGAGGCAAATTTTGTTAAAGACATGGAATTGTATTACCGCAGGCCACTGCACCCTCTGATCAGTCGCGCCATTGCTTCGCCTCCATTGTGCCCTTACAACGTGTCAGACAAACGATGGGATTTTAAACTGTGCGCAAAAATGACAACTAAATCACTGGAAAATGCTTGCAGACAACATAAACTTACTGTTATCAAAGTGTTAATTCACCGTGTTCCATACAAAAGTCTTCAAAGTATAATCTCTGCTTGTGCCCCTAAGCAAGTGGACTGTAAAATCGTGTTCCTAGTAAGGGATCCACGAGCGGTTGTCCCTTCTTCATTGTCTGTGGATTTCTATCGTGAGCAGGGCGGGGCCGCCAAGTTAGGTACAAGGATGTTTAGTTACAACTTATGCGAACAAACGGAAGCGAACCTTGAAGTTTTAAAAAATCTCCCTGCTAGGCTACGTAACCAACTAAAATTACTTCGATATGAAGATTTGGCTGGCCACCCAATAGCAGAAATGAAGCGCTTGTACAAGTTTGCCGGTCTTTCAGTCTTGGACAGTGTTACGAATTGGCTGAATAGGAGTACCCACCCGTCTAAGCAAAGAGAAGACGTGAATATACAGCGGGGTTATGACGCCGCATATACTGTTGATGATGCAGAAGCCGCTATCAATCGCTGGAGATGGAAAGTGACTGATCCTAATGATATAACTACCATTGAAATGTACTGTAAACATGTGATGCAGTTAATGGGTTATAGGCCTGTACACAATTCGTACGAGCTTCAGAGGAATATATCAGTTCCTCTGCACAGTCGAGATTTCGAGGCAGAAGACTGGTTACAAAAGTGATTATAAATCTTGATGGCCCACCGAACTGTTTCAGTTCTCTCTGCTCAAAACGCGCACCTCTGTCAGACTCGTACCCAGTCGCTATTTAGCTGTTTTTTTTTTTTTTTAGGGTGTTAGGGGTTAGGTTAAGGCACGCAGTGACTCATGCGAAGGGACGAAGGACAAAAGAGTCACATAGGAAAATAGCGTCACATAGAATTACTTTAATTATCTGAGTTTTATCTCCAGAAGCGAGAGCTAATAGGATGCACGATTTTTTCGATAGTTGCTCAAGATAAATAAACATGCAGACCGGAATATTGACGTACCCGACTCTGTTAAATATGAAATAATTTCAAATTGTAACTGACCACGGCCCGCGCAGCAGTTTTATCAAGTGCTAAGGCCACTGGATTCAGGTGCATAAGGAAGCGGGGGATGGTCCGAGGACGACGTCTCAGTGCCTGTTCAAATGGTTCTAGCTGTTATCAGAATACTACGATTGACAGATTTCTTCTAACCAAGAACGAATAGACATTATAGCCGAAAAGCTGAAAGTTTAGTGAATGTAGTCATAGATGGTGAAAACATTAGATGCCGTATTCTATTTGATTAGGCGCCCTGCAGGGCCCAGTTGTTCGAAGGCCGGTTAGCGCTTAACCCGGGGTTAAATTTAACCCTGGTTTCTTTTTCTTGAGTTCAAAAGCATTTTCTCGGATAATTTTCCCTCTTATTTTTAGAGCTTCCAATCATCAACTTGTGGACAAAAAGAATTAAAACTGAATTGCTTTTTAAGCTTTCAAATCTTAATTCAAATCTCGCACTAACCCTGGGTTATCTTAACCCAGCTTTGAACAACTCGGCCCTGGGCGCTTATTAAAAATTTGATCCATGAGAGTGGGCGCTCACTCGAGGTTGGCGCTTGTTCGAGGCTGGGTGCTTATTAAATTTTCATCATTTTCAGCAAGTAGTGAGTTAATTTTCCAACAAAACAGTGAATAATAACAAAACGTAAAGATGTACCAGAGCAGAATTATAACTGTTCATTGAAAGTTTATTTTAAAAAAAAAAGATTGAGAACTTGGTATTCGGGGAAGTATCTTAATAGTACCTAGTCAATTTCTTTCTCATTGTCAGTAAGGGCAATAAGGGTGTTGCCTCGTAGATGTCTCACAGCGTAACGTCTGCAAATGGGTCAGTCGATGAGAAGCAAATATGGCAGTAAAGAATTTATACTCTTCTCGGTCTACTTAAGTATTTTTTTCGGGGGGGGGGGGTGGGTGGGTGTGGGCGCTTATTCGAGGCTGGGCACTTTTTAGCTTTTCCTCCATGCAGGATGGGTGCTTATTCGAAGAGGCCCCAATTCGAGGTTGGGTGCTTAATCGAATAAATACGGTAGTTCAGAGTGCAAAACTCTTGGGGCTTACCATTTCTGACGATCCGACTTAGAATGCCCATATAACTAAGGTAATTATGAATAGCATCCAAACGCCTATATTTTCTCATCCAACTGAAAAGGGCGGGGCCAACGTGTGAGAGAGTGACCTCTCTCGTTTTTACAGTGCTTGTATAAGCTCCGTCATAGTCAACACAGCCACAGTATTTCACTATGCACTAC
>NC_133211.1:16222508-16250008 GCF_958299795.1 Porites lutea
GCGGCCCGGATACACCAGTGAACACGTGAGGCAGTTTCAAAGAAGCATTTTACTTTAGTGAGAAGTTTATGTTGAAGAAAACAGCTTTAAATCAGTAGCTCTAGCAATGGATCCAGTTAAGGCACAGATGGTCGCGGAACTGGAAATTGAAATGATGACAGACTTGTATAACCGGTGAGTGAGATGGAGGCAGTAAAGTAAGGCCTAAATTTTAGATTAGATTTTTCTAGATTTTCATTTACTGTTGTCAAGCCTTGGTTATGTATAATACGAGCAATATGTTAAGTGTGCGGAAAAGACATCACTGTAAATGAGTATCACACCAAGTGTCTGTCAACTGAAACTCAAGGTTGGTGTTCTTCATACAGCTGTACAAGCTTTTAAGACGAAATGGAGAACAGCGCGAGACAGGAAATTATGGCTTACAGAGGAAAAGAAACTATATCATTAAAAGACATCCTTGTACATTTCCTCTCTTTGTATGCAGACAAACCTCAACCCATTTGACCAAAAACATACACGTTTTAAGGGCTATTCCCTTTTTCTATACATACCCTCTCCTTCCCCCACCCCCCTCACCGTTATTGACGTAATTGTCTGAAGAGGTATTAAAAACTGGAACTCTTGCAGGTTGTAGGACAGAAGAGAATATTTCTATAGGGGAAGTAAAAGAGAAGCAGATATATGTTTATTAGCACATTTTTCTGACTGCATTTTTTAGGCTGAGAATCTACTCAGTGTATACTGCCATCTTGCCCTGATTACCTATGATGCAACTAATAGGATGAATCCCTCTATTGACCAAGATAATTTCCCAGTGGTTTTCCAGTCAAACGTTCTTATACCATGCATCTTTTTCAGATTAACAGTAGCATGTCAGAAGAAGTGTATATCCCCTAAGTACAAGGAAGGTGATCTAACAAAAGGAGAGTCAGTGTGTTTAGATCGGTGTGTTGCCAAGTATTTGGAAATTCATGATCGAATTGGCAAGAAACTAACAGCAATGTCCATGCAGGATGAAAAATTGATGAGTCAGCTTCAAGGACAAGGGCAATCTAGCCAGTAGCCTTGCCGAAGGAAGAAATTTTGAAATTGAAATGCCATTACTTAAAATAGGGAAATGAGGAATGGTGAATCTTGCAGCCACTGGAAAAATGAGAAGGGAAACTCAAAACAAAACCTTTACCTATATTTGAGAGAAACAATGCAACTGGGAAATGGAAGATATGGATAACTTTGCCTATACTAAAGAGACAAGGCAAGTGGAGTATAAAAGCCAACAAGCTGGACAAGAAATTCCAATGGACACATTTCAATGTTGTGCCCCTACAACATTGAACAATCCCTCAATTTGGAAACTATTTGTCAAAGGTTTAGGATTTAACAACATTGTAAGTGAATAAAGCAAAATACAACGTTTGCTGTTTAATCAAATGTACAACACTATTTGCCATTGTGTAGTGTTTTTTACGTTGGCCAATGTCCCCAAGAGTAAAGTGACAACATAACTCTGATGTCTCTTGCTTGCATTCATGATTCTTCATTGTTGTAAACAAAAAAGTTGTTGGATTAAAATGAGACTTTACCAAAGTGTCAATGTACTTACTTAAGGACAGGACCACCATTTTTACATGGTCACACCAGACACATAATGTGGGCAGCCATTCCTCCTAAGTTAATTCAAGACCCTCATGGTTCTTCCACTGACATTAACCATGTAGAGTAAAACCATGTAATTTTTCTTTCATTACATCATTTGTTCTTATTTTCCTGTGACTAAATTCTGGATTAATGTGACAAATTGATTCTTTAGGATGGTTCTACCAGGTTTTGTCATTAAAACAACAGCAGGTTGCACTTGTAAGCATCACTGAACAGCTCAGAACAGCTTGTTCATGACAATAATTTTATTAATACAAAATACAATCACATCCACACTAAATGAAATACCAAATGTTGCATACCTCATGTTAAACCCGCTTCTATAAATGGCAAAATGACTGAACAGGGCACACAACACAAGTATAGGAAAATGGCAAAGGGCACCAAGTTGTGATTGGAGGGCGCTTGGAAGGTAATGTCAGCACGAATCAATGTGTGACAACCTTTTATGTGGCAAACTAATGGACAACTTTTCACATGTTAAAACGTTTATTTGTCACAAAATTTGGCCAAATTTTTTCACATGTACTGGTCAGCAAATAGAAATTGTCACAAAAGTTGTGTGGCTAAAAATAACCCCATACAAAAGAGGCTCACACAGCACAGCCTACCTGCAGGTTAAAACAAAATTGGTGAAATTTTGAGAAGGGACTAGCTTCTTGTCTTACTCTCTTTCTCACTATCTTTTTAAAATCTTATTTACAAAAATAGAGCATGAAACCTTGGACTAATTTCATAGCATAAATAACGCTTACTTTTTAAGGCTAAAATGTAGAATACCCAGCCACTTATGTCCAGAACACTTAATGACATTATTAGTTCTTCTGAATTTAAATGCTTTTTTGAACTAATGTTGAGAGATGCAATAGGTGGCCAACTATTCGGAAATGGCACTAGAAAAAGTAGTTGTAATCCTTAATAATTCACACTGGCAAACTATGAGTAAAAATGATTGTATGGCAGTGAATAACACTACAAGTAAAGTGTTTTTATGCTGATTCTGAGTATCACCTCGGAAGGGTTTCTGGCTGGCTGGTTAAATCTTTTTTAATAGTTGCTTGAATCTTTCAGTACTATTATGTCAATAATGTTTGTAAAGAGTTCTTGCGGAATAAGTTTAAATAAAAAAAAAAAACAGCTTTTCCCTGCAAAAGACTGTCACAGTCAGCCACTATAAACTGCTGCATCACAAACTACTAAAGCTTACTATAGTCATAACAGAACACACTTCATGGTCTCGCATGAAGTGACAAAAGAATCCCTGTCACCTTTTGACAGTCTTGTTGCAAAAAACAAGAACCTAATTTAACAAGGTGGTTTAGAAATCGGAGGCAGCAAATGGTCAAGACTCAGAGACAAGGATAAAACACATGAGACTTTTGAGACTCGCCACAAAAACATGTCTGAGATTTTTAGCAACATAAAAATTTTCTACGGCCCATGATTTCCTGGACAGGTACCAATATTGCAACCCATTCTAGACTTTTTCTACTGGTAATACATTACAAATTTAAAAATAAAATAATATTCTATATCAAGTTATACCACTGCAGCATGATCTACATTTGTGTGTTCATTGTGTTTTTTGTTGTGATAGACGTGGATAGTATGTAGTATGGAAGATGTGTGATTTTTATGCCTTTCCTAACTTGAGTTACAGTCTCATAAGAGACATGATACTCATGGAGTTTTCTGAACATTTACAAACTCCAAGTGGAGTTTTGTTTGTGAGAAAGAACTGATGTCTCCAAAATGAAACCAACAATGTTAGCCTCCACCTCGCAAACCCTTACTACTTCATGATCGTTTTGTAATCTGCTTGTTTGGGCTGTCTTCTGTATGATCAATTTGCGAAAACACTCCTTTGAGTTTGAAGATTACAAAAAGCCTATTATGCTCTTTTTACTCCTTACAATAAGCTTACTGCCCTTTCAAAACATATTTGTTAGGGCCACACTATTTTGTCATCAAAACCTAGACCAAGTGACCAGATGCCACTTGGAACAGCCTCCACTGTAAAAACACAGTCTCTGTTTGATCTTCAATTTGTAGTTTTGAAGGTTCCAGTCTGCTGGATAAAGCCAACTTCGATTACCAGCATGTCCAGTTAGGACCCTTGTGCAACTAAAAGAAGATGCACTACCTTACTTGCTGGGATGTGGATTATACCTCTGATAATACCAGATTCTACACATTTACTTGTTTCATATCCACATAATTCATATTTGAAGAGATTTGGCAAATTTGACTTTACGATGTAAAAGTTCTGAAATCTCCTTCACTGACTGCTTGTAACTGGTCTGTAACTTCTCCCAAATCTCCGACACAATAGAAGACTTGGTCTATGGAATGAACGAAAGGATTAATGCAAAAACTACTGTAAATGTAATGATCATTAAGCTGTTATGTGAATATCTGGTACTGTTTGAAATTCTGCACAACTTTTCTTTGCTTGTAAAATAAAACTTTACCTCATTGTCGAGCTCAACTAAATTTAGTTCCAAGAGATCGTCAGATAACTGTGCAACATTCACTTCCACAAGTGATGCATGAAGAGAAGAAATGTTAGACTGGAGAGTAGATAGGAATGCCTTGAATGGACCAGTTTCCTCATTCTAATAAAAGAAAAATGACTTGTGTTTTAAACATGCATGTGCTACATAAAACCTCTTGGTAAACAGACTCTGAGTGAGGAAATATCTGTTAGCCAAAGAAAACTGAGATACAGAGTTACTGGCTGCCAACCGGCAACTGCGTGCCAACTTGAATTTCTAATTTACAAGTTTAGTGGGTTTTTTTTTGGAGTCTTTGCCAACCTCTGGCATAAAGGACACACAGAAAGGTTTGAGTTCAGCACAGAATTTAGTTTGATCAATTTAAGTGATTTAGTTATCAGCCCACCAAAAATGGTGGGCTCATGACACAACGACAACAACACAAAAAACCAACAACAACAACAAAAGAAGACGAAGATAACCAAGAAACGAATGAAATGGTTAGATGACTTAGTGGCAATCAAGGCTTCTTAATTGAAAGATGAACACTCACCCTGAGTTATTTTTTTAACAACATTACGAAAACTTACCATAATAATAATTTTTTTATTGATGTTTTTCACTATCCTACTTACTGTTTGTGCAGGTACAGGTTTCTTTTTCTTGGCTTTTTTGCTACCTGCAAGTTTTTGGAGAAATCTACAGCTCACAGCTGCTAACAAGACAATGCAGCAGTAGCTCTGAAAAAAAAAAATGAGAACAAACCCCAGTAATAAATGAACTAAAAGATTAGGACATCATGCAACTGCTATAGAAAACTACCAAGACTTACGGAGTGTTCAACTGACTGTATTCTCAAATAAGAGTGAATGGAATGAAGTCGTCCAAATATTACCACACAAGAGATTTGCAATAATACTATTGGGTATTCCTATTCTGGATATGATCAATTGAACAGACCCTTAGTCTAAGAAAGAGACAATCAATACCCAAACTGAACGGTTTGATAAAAAATTAATAAATAAATAATACACTTCATACCAACAAGGCCCACATGGCCAAAGCGTATCTCTGTTTCACCAGCATGAAGCGCTCCCCCAATTTTTCATTGATACTATTAAATTGCAGTGTAGCCCACAGGAAGTTTCTGGTACCCAGTTATACAGTGAAAGTTTGCCTTAAGCCCACCCCATTTATAGCACCATCTCGTTATTATGTCCATTTTCTTTTGATCCAAATGTTTAAAACTCCGATTCTTTATTTTTATCAGTTGTAAGAACCTGTTAATATGACCACCTTGCTATTACAAATAATATTATTTTACCTCTACTAGAAGAACCAAAGGTTCCAACACATATCCATTAAACATTGTCTTCCCCTCACTGCCTATTGTGAGAATAGCTGAACATTTTGCAGTGGAGTCTGAAATAGAAGTCCAGAACAAAGACCATTTGGTGGTTGATTTGAGTATAAACGAACACAGCTAACAAGTGGTCCCTAAAGTGGAATACAGCTCACCAAACAAACCAATCATGAAAAAAGTGTACTAACTTGTAACCGAGCATTATCTTTTGCACTATATTTAAACTTTATTCAAGAATTAAAAGAACTGGTTAACATGACTAAATGGAGTACAATAAATATGCATAATCCGGCCATCTTGACCGAACAAGCTTGGTTAATAAAGGATTTATGTTGACAAAAAAATTTTTCTTGTAACCAAGTGGAAAATCCTGCAGGGGACAAGATAGGCTAACCTTGCTGGCTCAATTAGCCAATAAGAACACAGGATTCACTTGATCTTCCCCACTTGGTTCCAGTATACTTTACTATTGTTGCGTTATAAGTGGTGGGGGGCTTTGACAGAGCAGTTACTGTTAAATATTTTCAGTGACCTTTCCTCAGCAAAAAATGATTTCCTCATGACATAAATTGGGGATGGATTGAAAACATCATTGGAAAGACACAGAAGAAAGTACAAAGGAACCTCCCCTAACTTGCTACCCAAAATAGAAGATTTAGTGGTTGGTTATGAGAGGTGGTCGGTTTAGCCTACGTGTAGCCGCACCCTCCCCTCAACAAAGGAAATACAGGGGGAGGGTGCGGCTACACGTAGGCTATGGTCAATTGTGAGAATTGATCCACAGAGGGTTTCTTTCTAGAAGAGGTTTGAACACATCTACATTTTAGAGCAGAATTCAAAGCATGCAATTTTTTAAGTTACAATAATTGTAGTTTTATGTTATCACTGAAAGTTCTTCACGTACTCTGAGTAGTGTACAGGTCGGTCAACCCCTTAAGTCTTCAAATATTGAGAATGGGTAGATGATGTCATAATGCACAGCCCATGACATCATTTCTCCAGAAATGTGCAAAAAAGATGTTGTTGGAATTGCAACATTTGACCGGATTGGTTTACTTGCCACTAATCACGCTTGATTGGTTTACTTGCCACCAATCACGCTATTGCTTATATTATTTCAATGATATACCGGAATTTATAAGGAAACGTTTAATGTTAGTAAAATAGCTCAAACAATGCAAAATATGTGAAATAATATTTCATTCTCAGAGAGTCAAGTCTACAAAAAATGGCAAACTTCAGTGATTATCTGGGAGATTTCAGACTCTAATCTTGAGACCCCTCAAAAATAAGGACACCGAAGGAGACAGAGCCAAGTGTCCACATTACAGAGATGTCCATACCATAAGGGTACAAATAACAAGAAGTTTGGTGTTTGAGGAGCACATGGAGTGTTGTAATAGACAGAAGCAGTCCACTAGGAAAGGTTTGACCGTACTAACCTTTCAGAATTCTTGACGCCTCCTCTAAATTTTCTTGAATGTTATTCCAGTGATCCTTTGCATTGGAATCTGTTGGTGTGGCCAGTAAGAATCGAAATGAAACTAAAATGTCTAAACAGTGAGTTCACTAGAATAATTATGTGTAATGCATTAATTAGGGTAATAAGTAAAATTATATAAGAAACTACTTCTAAATTTTAAACTTATTTAAAATAATGATCTGTGCAACATGAATGAGCATTATTATCATTACTGCTGTTTGTACCTTTTGCTTTGAAAGCAGCCTTTGAATCTCTAAACCAGGGTGAATTTAATAAATGAAAAGCCACCCACAGATTCTCTAGAAAGTAGCCCCCTTACGAAGTACATTACCAGTAAATAATTATTAGACGAGCCACATTCAAAGCCTACTTTTTTATTCAAAGCAGTCACCTTCCTCAGTAATATGTTTGTTTTTCCTCACTAATAACATAGGAGATGGATTGAAAACATCATTGGAATTTTCTGCTTTGCATAATTATGGTCTTTTCAATAATATTGGTTACTATCCTTGGGGAGGGGTACTTCCTATAATGGCCTATACAGGGAGGCTCCACCCAAAAGCGGTACCTTTTTCAGGCTTCAGGTGTATGAAAGGTTAGGGATTTCACTTGTTGAAGTGTATGAAATGGATAGCGTTATCCTGTGGCCAAGTCATTTTCAGCAATATGAGGGCTTAAAAAAGTCTTGTCCAGTCCAGGACAAGTTTATGTCTATCTTGCTCAGCAAGTAACTTTTTAAGGTCACTTGCCCGATGGAAAAGGGTCCAGGCAAGTCATCTTGTAACTTAACTACGACAGGCAAGCAATGGCACCAAAGGCAGCAAAAAGTGAGAGACGCTGGTCCAAAGCACAAGCTGGAAATCCAACATTAATTTTATGAGCCTTGAAAATGGGTTATTATTTTAAAGGTGGTTGCTTGGTGTTGCAGATGGGTGTAATCACCAAATGACATAATACAAATGATTAAAAAGACACTGAACAAAATGCCCCCACCACAACACAAAAGTGAACCAACAATGGCTTCTGCAACACCAAGATACACCCATTTTAAGAGAAACAGAGTCATACCTTGTGCCCCATAATGAAGATGATGGGCCTCATGACACACCCTTAGCATGGCAACCATTACCGTTCCATGATGTCCATCAATAAACCTTGCTAGTCTTGAACATGGGGGACCAAGCATAGGAAGCTATACAAACACAAGATGGTTTATTAACTTTGGTTATTAAAAATCATCTTTAAATTTGGGAAACTGTTATTACAAGGAGTGCTACTTCTGCTAAGGGATAACACGAATTATGATTGGTCAGAAAAAGTCCCTAGGTGTCTCTTGCCATTAATGTAGGCACTCTGCCTCATGCAATAATGAGTTGTGCAAATTTAACGCATATGAACAACTGTCTAAAAAATAGACAATGTTGGGACCAGCACTAATCATCAACCTTAGATAGGCATGTCTTATAGAGAGTCACTAAGCATCCTTTTTTACGTGGGATTACGTCTAGTTTACCTAATAGAGGCCTCTGTTTAAGGCTGGTTTTCACCATAAGTATCGTAATAATTTGAAACAGTCATGGCATGTGGGAACAAGGACTATGTTTGGTTTATTCTTTGGTTTCCAATTCTGACAGTCTAGTTTTCACTAGATTGTAAAAGATGATTTTCAATTTTCACTGGGTCATGAATGCTCTCGCATAGGACTGTACACAATTAGTGGACAGGAAACTTTATACAGGATGCTTGACTATTTCGCTCCTATAACCCGCGATACCTTTTCTCTTGTGCCTGGATGCTTCTCAATCTCCTGTAAAACCTCTGTTAGTTCAGTGATGACTTGTTCCAAAGGGAACACAGGTTCAGCTGTACCATTGTTCATGGCTTGCATATTCTGTGGAGGCTTGGGAACTAAGGACACAGCTAGTGCCAGGCCCCTCAGGACAAGGAGTCTGAGTCTTAACCACAGAACCTGGAATGAAGGTATCACAGCAGTCAGTCATTTAATGATACTTTGGCAATCAAGAAATGGTTTGTAGATGAAAAATAATTTATTTTTATCATTTGAACAGAAGGATCACAGTGTCAGGAAATAAAGAAATAAATAAGCTGAATGATAAGCACTTAACGATTCTGGTAGGCATACTTTTCTTGTAAACTCATCTGGATAGACCTTTGTCAAAAATATCATCAACATTTCATGAGAATTCCACTAATTGTACTTTCATACTCATGTTATTTTTCAAACCTCACCTCTTGCTCCATACACCTCAGCTCTTCGTCCTTTGTAAGCTGCCTGTGAAAGAAGCATAAAATAAATAATATGCTAGGATTTTACACCAAACACCAACATCAACAATATTTTGCAAATATGCCAGGATTTTAATCCACAAACTAAGCCTATTTCACTATGGGACCAACCGTTAATTTCACCTTAATTAACAGGGTTCTCTATCAACAAAAAAAATGAAACATGTAGAAAGGACTTTTGTCAGTTTTCAATGTTTTGGGATTAAAATCTGTTCAGGTTAGCGATAACAACTGGCACACAACCTTGCTGATACCCTGTAAAATCATGCAGTTTAAAATTTTGTCAGAATTAACATTCACATAAGTGAGGAAGAAACTCGAGTTGGCTATATTTCTATATAACTGATGTTGTCTCCAGTTACCTAGCAACAAAGCCATGAATAAACAAAACTGCAAAAAACATTGTTTAGTGGCCTTTTTAATGGTCAAGAAACACTTTTGGTGATGAATTCAACAGCAGAAGTTGTTTAAAAAGAAAATTGCAGTGATTTGGACTATTAGCTTCAAAATAAGAGCAAAAGAAGAAGTTTTATTGAATCAATCAGGCATACACTTATTTCTTTAAACAACCCAATCTAGCACACCTCTCTGGAAGATCCCATGTCTCAAGTATTCTCAGATCTCTGTTGTCCCTCAGATCCATCATCCAGTCTTCTGGATTTATAAAGGATTAAAAGCAATTAGGTACACCAGAACCTTATACTTAAAACAGCAAAGGAATTAAGGGTTAAAATGAATGAAAAATAGTCAAAACAATATATTACTAGCTACAGTGCACTTGTCCAGGAGGTTACTCTCAGTAAAATGACTTTGAGCATCTGCAAGACTAACAAATGAAGACAGACGTGTTATATTTAATAGAAAAATAGGAGGATACAGCAAAATTATAATTTTCACATCAGATGACTCTTGAGAAGGAGTTATTTATGTGCATTTTTATTGTTTTATTGAACTCACAATAAGAAAGTCATTCTATGACATGATACTGGATGTACTGGATGATATGGACCTAAGTTTTTTAATTCACTTGACAACAAGGTCAACAACTCTCAATCCCTTTCCTCCTTTGAGAAAATACTGAAGATTAAATTATTAAGTAAATATGAAAACAGTTCATAAATCTTTCCATCATCAACTTTTCACCATCTTTTTTTCAATTGATGTACAGCACTAACCCGGTGTAGTTCGAGAAGGCCTAACCTCTCATAAGCTCCTATAGTTTCTGTTTGGTCTTCTCGCCACTTCTTTTTTCTACTTTTCCTATATTATTTGTAATTCATTTTCTATTATTGTGTGGCAAAGAAAATAAATAATAATAAATGTCCAACACAATAACCCTACCTATTTGCCTTGAGAAAAGCATCTAACATCATGTTTTCATAATTGACACTGGCAAAATGTAGAGAGCAATCAAGCCTCTTCTTGAGCTCAATAAATTCAGGGATCTGTTTGAAAGAATATATATCATAACATTAAAATGAGCATTGCTGACAAATGTCCTGTCAACAAGACTAAAATAAATACTAATATTGCTTTGAAACATTATCCGTGCTAAAACAATATCAAAAACGTTTCAGTAGTAGTGTACTAAATGAAACATGAAATGAAAATGAAAATTATTGAACACTAAGCCATTATGTTGAAAAGGGTTGGGGAGCAAGTAAAAGTTAGAATCTAAAAGCAACAGTGATCTCATGGACAGAAATATTTGCGGGCTGCTAATAAAATAAACTACAATCAGTTTCTTTCCATTGAGTCAAGTGGAGGATTGGCAAGACTGAAATGAGTCAATAAACCAAGAGGTGAATTTGGGGGGGGGGGGGGGGGGGGGTCCTTTTCTGTTTCCTCTCACTTATACCCATTCCTTGATTTGCTTATCAGCGCTGCAAACCCAAGGGACTATTTGCAGTCTATTAATGAAAGACCTTTCCTCAGTAAAGCTCTGTTCCTCCTCAACTGTAAAGTACAGTGTACACCTAGGAGTTGGATTTGGCTCATCAATGGAAAGGAATATTATTGTCAGCACCAAGAAGAGCCCACGATTCTAATCTGCAGGTTGCTACTACACTGATTGACACATACATAGCCAGCATTTGCTTGGACTTCCACTAAGAACGAATGGAATGCATAGAACACAATCTGATCATGTGTTTTTACCTTCTAACACTCGTAGTCTGATCGCCCCCATTTTGACCTTCTATTAGGTAGAAACTTATGCTAAGCACCAGCATTGCAGCAAAAGCTTTTATAACCTCCAATCAGCCTGAACTCACCTGTAATCCCTAACCTTTGATTATTACTAGTTCCTTAAATTATACGTGTATGTATTATAATATTATGCTAACAGCAAAGTGTGGGCTATTTTGTCTCTTTTAAGTTCTTTATTCATCAGAAAAGCAGGAGAAAGGCCACAGATTAGAACTTGGTTGTTAACTTGGTTTCCTAGTTTTTCTTAAACTAAACCCTTTAGACTTTCACTTTGTCATATCTGATCACTTAATTAACCAACAACCTCAAAACCCAGGGTAATGTTATTTTTTGAGTGATCATGTGTCACATTACATTAAATATGTCAATAATTAACTCCAGGCATTTTAAGACAAGAGTGCTCACTGGAATTCAAATCCTGGCATCAGGGCCGAGTTGTTCGAACGCTGGTTAGCGCTAACTCAGGGTTAAATTTCAACAAGGGCTTCTTTTTCTTTTCATCAACAGATGATTTTCTATATTTTTTTAGAGTATCCAATTATCAAACTGTAGGCAAAGAGAATTAAACTGAATTTGCTTTTTATGCTCTCATATCTGAGTTCAAATTTCGCACTAACCCGGGTTATCTTAACCCAGCTTCGAACAACCCGGCCCAGGGAAATAAAAAATCGTTTCCTTCATATTTTGTGTCTGCACTGTTTTCTGACCTTTTCAAATGACCCATACTTGTATGCAGCAATGATATGCTCTGGTGTCTAAAAACAATTTGCAAAAGTTAACCATTAATGCTCCACTGTTACTGAAATTGACTACTTTTAAATGTTCATAACACATATATTTAATTACTGCAGACGAAACCATAAACTATCACTGAACTCGCTTGCATGATGACAAAAAGAAGAACAATACATTTTCTTGTAGTCATTTTTTACTGGTGCAGAGAAACACGTTTTCTTACCCTGCGTCATAGACAAAACTAAAGTCTGGATAAACTGTCTACAAAACAGTGCCAAAATCCTTGTTCTGGGTCCCCACCTGTGTACCAGGATTCGAGCACGTAACATGACTGGCTTGTTAAAAAAGCCATCATCAATTTGTCAAACAGTATGAAAGGAAATTCAAAACGCACTTCCATTAATTTGTCGAGTCCATTTGGGGCACAGAACATTGATCTCAGTACTACTTCACCAAGGTTAAATTATGTCTGCGACGCAGGCTGAGTTTTCCTTGTCAACATGTGTATGTTTCTACAGTTTGTCCTATCATAAAATGCCTGTGATCATACATAGAGCAAATTATTTTATTTATCACCAACACAAGCAGTAACTCACACTCTTCTGATTTCCATAAAAGAATTTTAATGTGTTTAAATACATGGATGAAGCTGCCTCAAAGTGACCAAGAGCTTCAACATACCGCGTCACAGTGTACCTGAAAGAAAACAAACAAAACAAGTGCAATAGGTTCATTTCCTTCAAAAATTTGTTTTGGAACTGATAAGGTATTGACCATATAAGTAGGCTTTTAAAGAGCCATAACCAGTTTATGTTCTTTTAAATTTACAAAGAAGTGAAGGGGGGGGGGGGGGGGTGGGAGCTAAGAACAATGGTAGCTTGTCTCTTGGTTCAGATTCTTGTGGTATGTACATTAACAGTATTTTTTGCCTACCCAAGAATATCCTGTTCAATGTGTTTGATCTCCAATCCATCAAAAAGCACTAAACAAGGTCCAAAAGCACCTGACAAACGTAAAAGACTTAGTCAGCAAAAAAAAAGTAGATAGGGGACAATAGAATTGGGAGAGTGGAAAGATAAATTACATCTCTGTTGACACCTTTCCTCAGTAAAGCTCTGTTTCTCCTCACTACTATGAGATCAGAGTTGGATTTGACTCCTCATTGGAAAGAGCTGTGCATGACTGTGTAGTGGTTGTGCAAGGGGAGGCTGAACTAGCACTTTCCTACATGAACAAAAAGGAAAAGCTTGTAGCCAACACAAAGCAGCTACCCTAATCAGAATCAACTTTATTCTGGTCAAATTAAATGGTAATGAGAGTGATGTATATATTGCGCTCATCTTCTGAATTTGGTCAGTGTCAGTTGGTTATGAAGAATCAGTTGCAGGATGGGAGCCAATTAGAAATGGCGAGATATTTTAAATGAATAATAATCACTGTTATCCTTGTCTCAAAGTTCAGGATGCAAAGAAAATCATTTTTACAGCTTACCATTCGGGCAAGCTGAAGCTCACATTTACTAGCCCAGACAACATTTCAACTAGTCCCAAAAGCTTTTTGAAGAGCAGAGTTGATCTCACAGTTCTTCCGTTATTCGAATTCCTCCAAAAAGATCACTTGCCCGTTGGGCAAGTTAAAAACAGAATTCACTAGCCTGATAGCAAAATCCACTAGCCCTGGGCTATCGGACATCACTTTCTTTGCACGCTGAAGTTACTAAATGATTTTTTTTTTTCTTTATTGAAAACAAATCAACAACATTAATACACGGGTTACTAAAAAATGATACCACCCCAACTTGTTCTTCATAACACAAGCTTTATAATGCATGGTCTGTCCCCTTAAAGTGCATGTATGGAGCCATATTTTGTCATCACTCTAGACATTATAACTAACTATAATCTTTGTTTCCTTACTCACCCATTGAACAATAAACCCTCATTAATAATAACTTGAGATGGTGATTAGAAGGACTAGCTTTTAGTGCACTCTCCAGCATAATAAGAAGATGCCAGTTCATTTCTGAGCTTCCTGAAAACAAAAACAGTGTTGATCAAGATGAAAAGTAATAACTACTGGATTTTCAACCGGAATTTCCTGTTTTACCATGTAAATGGTAAGTACCCCAAGTAAATGCCTTGGTCTTCATAGGCTGAATGAATTTAGTATTAGTGTAAACGTTTTAGCTAACAACCTCGCTGGCATTACCAATTTTGAGGTTGCAGTTGAAACTGGGTCAGTGTTGCACCAAACTGCACAATGGGACTGTCTTGGGGATGCTTTTCTTCTATAAACAGGCTATTGTGAAATTGCACAGGAATCAGGGTCAAAATCAATCCCCCAAAACAATCTGATAGTGAAATTCTAACAAAACACTGACCCAGTCTCAAGCACACTATCAAAATGACCAACACTTTCCAATAGAGTGAATACCTTTCTGATCATTTACATCTAACATCAGATGCACGGCAAGCTGGGCAAACCCATCACTGTACTGGAGTTCTGTAGGCAAAAGATCTTTACCTGCAAATAATGCAATAATATAATGCAGATCCCTGGTTAGAAAAAGCTGGCATGCAACTTATCTGGTGCTAGACACTGCTACTGATTTGAGACAAAGATAGTATGCTTTGCCAACAATAGAAAACTTAGATGTTCTACTTTTTGCCTACGATTTGCACAGACTAAAAATAACAGTCTGCTAAACAAGCTGTTGTCACAAAGCAATTGGTATTACATTATTAATATAGCATTAAATTACCCAGTCTATACTTTTACCAGTTCAATTTGTTTCAATATTCATTTGCACCCACCATAAACTAAGCCACCTTTGTGTTGCTTCATGTATTCCTTTGAAAGGGCAATCTTTTCATCAGAGGAAAGGGAACAATGAAACCCTAAATGTCTGGAAAATTGCTCAATTGTGAGCCTTCTGTGCATAAGTTTAATCTGTCAAAAACAACAACACAGGTAAGAAAAAGATTTAAAATACTATGAATTAAAAATAGTTGGAAATTAAGTATTGTAAGAGCAAATTTTAAGACTGAAATATGTATACTTTTATCAATATGCAGATTGCTTGCATTATCCGAGGTTCATCTATACAACCCACAAGATGTTACAAAAACTTTGTCATGAATAACCCAAAAATAAAATGCTTGGTAAACCATGAAATCTGCTGATTAAAAAGAGGCTGAAATAAAAATATTTTGTCTGGATTTTGAGTAAAAGTCCCATTAATGATATAACAATAATATTTACTGACTTGTATAATTTGCACAAATATCAATAAACAATTTTCATTTACACATTACATACATTTCTAGTGCAAATTAAAATTCTACTATTTTAAAAACACTAACAGCAATAACAACAAGCTAAGTAAATAACAGCTACCAGATTATTCTCAAAATCCTACTAACAAATCCTATTTAATAGAAAATTCTATATTGATACAAAAGAAAATACATCCCTAGTACACATCCTAATTTTATTCTAAAAATTCTAAGAACACTGACTAATTATTCCTTATAATCCTATTTATGAATCCTACTAACGGTGTACAAAACTAATAATAATAATTAGCTAGGAAATGCCTACTGAAAAAAATTTGTTTTTTAGAGCCTTTTAAAACTATTTTACTGAAGATATATTTATAATACAAAGAGGAGATCGTTCCACAGTTTAGGGGTAGCCATATTGAAAGATCGATCACCCAGTGTGGTAAAAGACTTGCATGTTGGGATGTTAAGATTAATTTTATGGTGTAAAAAATAGCACATACTTGAGATGAATCTGAATCTTCATCGTCGACAGATGGCAGAGTTGATTTTAATACTTCAATAAACTAAGAAAAGAGATCAAAATGCCACAACAAAAAGGTTAAAAATTTTATATAAAAAAACGCTGAGCTGCTAACAACAAAATACCAAAAACACACAGCCATTCCTATACCACAGTATAACTATATATAAGCCATGAAAAGCAAAGACAACAAAAGGTACACTCAAGAACTTCAGCAAAATTGGACCTCTTCTCTCTTGGAGGCGTGTGTGGCCAAGTGGTTAACACCTTGAACTCCAGATCTGGAGGTTCAGGGTTCAAGCCTGGCTGGTCGCATTGTTTCTTTAGACAAGGAACTTTACTCCACTTTGTTTCTCTTCACCCAGACGTATAAAGGGGTACCGCCAACATACTGCTGGCGAGTAACCCTGCGATGGACTAGCATCCCATCCAGGGGGGAGTGGCAATACCTCTAGGTATGCTTCATGCAAAAGAAACCGAGATAAGCTCTGGCCGTTTGGGCCTTTGGCTTGAGTGCACTTTTTTTTTTTTACCTCTCTTGGGTTCCATACGATTTACAAATCCCTGATGCAGCGAAAGTTAAACAGATTAAAAACTGGCCAAAAGTCTTGCCTACTATACTAGGGTAAATTATAACAAAAAATTTCTTGGGGAGGGGGTGATTATGGTAATCTTGACTTATTTGTAACTGCTCCCAAAAAAATGAAATTGAAAAACCAGGTGAGAACAACAGAAAAATCATTATAGTCAAGCAAACTTAACATTCAAGAGGTGCGGAATAAAACCCTGAGTGAATGAGGTTCATATATAAAATTCTCCTTTCAATGTAAAAGCTCGCAAGGAGAATCTAGCAGTGCATCAAATGTTCCTTAGGGCTTTATTTCAGACATCCCTTCCATTATTATTATTAATTTCATGATTCTGTCATAAGCAGAAACCGTAGTCTTCTGACAGAGACCAGCCTTTGCTAAATCTTAAATCTCAAGTCAATAGTTTCCTTATTACCTTTCTCCTTTCAGACTGCTCTTCCAGGTTCAAGTGCAAATAAGGTGACAGGTCGGAAAAACAACAGGATTTGTCTCCAAACCGCTTAAAATATTCTACTAATAAATCTACCATGGAATTGGAATCTGAAAGATAGAAACAACAATAATTCTGCATCACAGAAGAACAGACACCTTTTGAAACTTTCAGCTGTGTATCATTTTGCAATAAGAATGGTACATGCATGTTAACACTGTTACTTTCGATAGTTGATAAAGATGTTGAAACTGCAACTGTCAGGAAACCTGTCAATTATTTCAACTGAAATAATTGATTTATTTGAACTGTAGTGTGTTGCGTTCTTTATCTAAAGAGTTAAATCAATGAGCAGTGTACTTAAATGAAATGTTTTGTAAGAATTTGTGTTGCAACCCACTATGATAGAAAAAGGTGCATCTAAGCCATGAAACCCAAATGGCTGAAGTTTAAACTGGTTTCTGTACCTAAGCATGAAGTACCTATGAGCATTTCAACTCCCTCCTGGATGGGATGCTAGTCAGCCTCAGGGCTACACCCAGCAGTATGTCATTGTTACCCACTTTATACAAATGACTGAAAAAAGGTATAGTAAGGTATAGTTGCTTAAGGATCCACTATTATGGACTCTTGCTAATAAGGGCAATAACTAGCTATCTCAAGGGAGTCCACTGGCAATAACTGAAGCTTATTGTAGCATTTCCTCTTTACACCCCCTTCAATAAATTATCATTGATCAGGTACATAATTTACATAACGTAGGTACATTACATATTGTAATAACTTACTAAGTCTAGAGTCAGAGTATATACATTGTTGTTTACAAAGCTTTCCCAGTTCCAGCTGTGCTAAAAATGGCCCTCTACAGGCCCGCTTCTCCTTTGGTTGTTCACTTTCAATGAGGGATGCAATGAATTTGTAGATATGTTCTAGAGTATGATCAGGAACCTCCCTAATATGGTAATTAAAAGTAAATGGTAAAATAGTTAACGATACAGGATATTTTAAAATTAAATCATTTGACAAATTGTTATCAAGTTCTGGAGTATGACCAGACCTTTGGAAGCATATGGCATGCAGCTAAAGACATGGTACACATTTAAAGCCCATTTAATTTCAGTCAAACCAATACCAATTTTTACTGAACATCTTTAAGAAGGGGAACTTATTTGTTGAATCATTAGTAATGTCTATGTTTGAGGATAATCATAAATCTTGCAATTTAGCTACTTGTTCCTTGCAGAAGCATGATTTTTTAGCTTTCAGTTACAACAGAAACAGTAAATCCAAAATACTGATCCGACTCAAAAAAAACAATATTGCATACAGACCCAAGTAAGAGGAAACCTAAGGAAATGTTACATTTCTCTACTAATTCATCTACAGCACAGCATGATGTTAGCGATGAAATTGTGGAATATGTTGTGATTCCCTTCTTTTCAAGTGTGCGAAAAAGAACTTACTCTGACTGATCCACTGGTTTCCATTCCTCTTTCACAAGAGAGAATGCTGAAGTGAAGTACAACTGATAGTATGACCACTGATCCGGGCTGGTGGAATGAAAAAAGTACAAATAGGGTCCATTAATGATTCAATAAAATAGGTATCACAGCATTAAAGCTAGATTAGCTTGTGGTTTAGTAAGCATTCAACTCATACTCAAGGCAAAGTAGGGGATCATTCACAGCAGAGTATCTGTTACAGGTTAATTTTGATCTCAGGTTGAAACTTTTTAACCTACGTCGATTCTCAATTTCCTTTGTCTCCAAGGGCTAGAAAATCAAATCAAATTTGACCTGTAACATACCCACCAAGGCCCGGTTCCTCAAAAGAGTGTTTACGTTTAGCCCAGGGTTAAGCCAAATTTTAAACAAAGTATTCTGACAAAGGAAAAATGTCACTGGAGCTTATAAGATATTGTTGAACCTTTACTCTGTGACCCAGTTATGATATTCTACAAAGGTTGATACCATCGTGGATTAAAGTTCTAATTAAAGTTCTAGTCCTGGATCAACTTTTCTCAAACTAGACCCAGAGCTCTGGCAGGTGGTTCTGATCTACTAAAGCCCTTCAACCAACCATGTTAGAAGTTGAGTTTTCCTTTAAAATAATGAAACATCAGAAGTACTGTAAGATGTTTTTCTGTAATGTTAACTAATCATATCCTGGGTTCCCGGGAATGATCTTTCAATCAATTGGTGGGATGTTTCAGTGTCAGCTGAATGCTAAAGCCACCGAAGATCTTGGGCCAAAGGCTAAATAGTTTCTGGGACCCAGGGTAGACAACACTTTAATCATGGCTTTATTTTCAATGCAGGTCACTGGCATTTCTTAGAATGGGAAGCTTTGGCATGCAAGTTTCAAAATATTATTTTAAACCTGCAGTGCGTGAAACTTACATTTTCATGCGTGTCAGAGATTTTATTAATATTAATATTTACTTTTTGTCAATCTTCTTTCCACTTCTCATATTGAAGACATTTTTGGAGCTCTTTTTATTTAAATCATTATGACAGTAGCCAGGGGAAACCTTCACAGCGTGTGGCAGGGGAAATCCCTAACACCCAGCCTTAAATGACAGTCCTTTATTCACATCTTAAGGTTGCTCAGTGTCTGCTGTAATAAGAGTTATGCGGAACATGTGCCCATTAATCTACAGTGAGAATCCATAATAGTGGGAATTTGTTTCAGTCAAATGCCTTCTATTTTTTGTCTGCGATTTAGCTGCTGTACATTAACAAATGTCTGCAAGGCGAGTTGACTTGCTTTACCTCTTCAAAATCAGCTTCTTAAATGTCAGGTTGGCTTCATGCCATCTGCACAGCTTCATTAAGTAACAAGCTTCTTTCTCTTCTTTCTCATCCATGTAACTAATTAATTTAACTGTTTAAAATACAACAATAACAGCAAACAAGTGTTATGCAAGTTGGTGATGCCTTATAAATATGCTTTCAAGAAAAGTGCTTAACTCTTGATATCTACAAACTGTTGACTGAGAGCAATGGATACTGTCCCTTGAAAAGAATGCTATTTCACTGTAAGGTTTCTCACAGGATCAGAAATTTGCAACTGTAGCACAGGAAGATAGAGCATGGCTAGTGATATGGAAAGCGATGATGATGATGGGCATGTTAAAATAGACGAACATTTTTCGAAACGTTTCAAGAATCATATATTTCTAATCAACCATGACAACATCAGACGATTTAGTAAGGCAAATCTATACATATAGAGATCAACAATAACTTGGGCATTATCTTTGCCATTAAATGGCTGCTGGTTGTGTTAAATTAATGTAGCAAGACATCCACCTTGGTGGTTTATCATGCTTTTGATATTAGTAAGTCAATAGCACCTACCTGCTAAATTACTTTTTCTAAGTACATCCAGAGCCTTATCATAGAGCTCTAGCTTCTCTAAAATCATTAAATAAAGTCGAACCTCTGAAAATGCAAAAAAAGAAGTCCAAAGATAGGATCAGTTACAGCCCTACCATTCAACTGAAATGCCAGTCCTACAGGGGTTTCAATAAAATTGAAGTAGCCAGAAGGTTTGAATAGAGTAACCGACTGTATCAACAAGGATCTGTGGGCTTGCTTCCCCAGAATACTTTGAAATTGAGCCCCAAAATATGATTACTAGCATTCTGAGGACTAAACTGAGTGCAAAAGAGCGTGTTTTTCATTCAAGAAAATGCAACTTTCATTCAAGTTTTGATTTATCAGCCACACAATCAACTCCTACAAGCAATAAAACAGTTACATACTTTTGCACGTAAACAACTGATTCTATATAAACCTACAATGAAACTTGTGAAAAATTGACTGAATTACAGCATTCATATAACTTAAGCATAACATAAAACCAGTCGGTCTTTACGGAAACACATCAGACATAATTCAAACTAGTTGCTTCTGCTTTCTAAAAGAGCAGCCGACTTCTCTGAGCAAAATGGCCAAAGCATTTCATCAGTTGTTGGTGTTTATTGAAATATCTGGTTTTACTATTACCATAATACATGTAATTTATAATAATACCCAAAAATGGAAGCACGTGTACTGTACCTGCTTCAGCATCAACTTTGTTTTCATTGATAAACTTGACAACCATTCTTTCAGCCAAAGGAAAGAACATAGTTTTACCTAACTTCTCATCAGCAGCCATTAATCCCTGAAATAAAGCACAATGAGCCATTACATTTGGTAAAATGAATGGCAACAACTCAACTGCTCACTTTGCGCCACTTTCCATGGTTCCTGAACTTAATGGTAGACCTAGTGAAAACTGTGTTTGAATAGAATGGTTAGAATACAAAGTGGAAAGCTTAAGTACAAGACCTTGAAGGTCATGTAGCCAAGCATCAAAAACAAATCCAAACTTCCAGCTGGTGAATAAACCATCATGGATCAGTCCACACGAAGTTTTACAGTTGTGATTGATTAATACAGTCCAACATTTGTTAGTGAAGAATAATAAGAGGGAGGGGAGGGGGGAGGCTTAAAAGAGAGGGGGGGCGGTATTAACTTTCTTCCCCTGAAAATGGGTGGCATAATAGAGGATTCATGGTATGTCAGCATTATTTTTTTCATAATGCCTTGCAGAGGTATGCTATAATATTGACCTAACTAGCACTTGTCAATGTGGGACAGATCCTTAAATATAGGACTGGGGAGATAAGTAACACTTTATGGTAATTTGCCAAGGTGACTGCAAACCAGTGTTCACCTCTTTACACTACACTGTACATGTCCTGTTGTTAGGATTTTTATTATTCTTTCTCATTTATTGCAAAGCCAAAGTATAAAAAGATGAAACATACCTGCATCATAATACTCATGACTGCCCAAAAGTAATAAGGATTCTTTGAAAACTGCTTGTATAGATTCATTGCAGCCTGGAAAAAAATCCAAAAGAAGAAAGCCACCCTACCTTAGGGCCCGTTTACATGGAGGTGGGGGATCCTACGTAGGTGAGGTAACCCTGTTAGGTGGGGTAACCCGCCTGTCCATATAATCTCTCATTTTAATTTGATCACGTTTACATGTTAGGCAGGGTGACCATATGAGACATTAGGAAGCTTGAGCAATAACAAAAGCGACGGCTACAAAAACATCACTCACAAAGTGAAGTCGCACTGCTTCAAACTTCATCGCACTTAATCCATCTAGTTCAACTCGTCAAATGCTGGCAATTTTTTCTGGAGTTGAATTCTAACAGAGTGTAACGAAGTTCAAGAAAAGAAAAACAAAGTCACCGTTTTGCGTTCTCGTCCTCCACAAAGCATGAAATTAGGCATTTCCACGTCGTAGTGATGCAGTGACGACAAAGAAATGTATAAAAAAGCGCGATGAACATGCAGAGTTGTTGTTTTGCCAATCTAAACCTATTGCTGTTTTGCCATTTTCGAGGACATAGCCGTCGCTGTCGCCGTCATTTAAGCTCCCTATTATATGGAGAGGCAGGTTACCCCAATTAAGGGGGTTACCTCACCTACCTGGGGTCCCCCAACTCCATGTTAACAGGCCCTTTGTTGTAGACTTATTGTTATGGTTCACACTTAACCTGGTAATGGTGTATGGTACTGTGCAATGGTGTGGTGAAAGGAAAATAAAAATAAACTACGAAGAAATGAAAATTAACTAAGAACAAAAATTATCTGCAACATCTACATTACTTTTACCAAGATGATGTACAGGGTCTGTACCTGCTGCTGTTTCTTGTAATCTCCTATTCTGACATATGCCATGAAAAGATGGGAATATAGCTCTTCACTCTGTGGATTCTGTTTTAGAGCCATCTCATAAACATGAGGAATCATCTCAGCTACAAAACAGTAAAAAAGGACTTTAGTAAATTAAATAACTTTCCAGTAACTTTCAATACACATACCTCAACCCTAGGTTCTTTGTATGTTCAAAATGACAGGGTGATTTAAACTTTAAACAAGGAGTTTTCAAAGCATTTCAATAATATTACGCTTGCACAAATTCTGCAGGTACAAGTTAAATACTTTATAGAGTGAAAATGCAGAAAGATCAAGCAGAATTTTGAGCATACAAAGTGATAAATGCAGGAGCCCTCAAAGTAGGCAGAAAGTGTTGTATCAAAAACAGAATTTATCCAAGTGTAATAATATTCTTCTAGCTCATGAGAGCCCTGTTTTCTGATTTGAAATCTCAAAAGATCAGTGTTCATTGGCTCCTGAAAGTTGTGGCACTTCAGTTGAGACTGGCACACCTCAAGACACTCTTACAACAAGTCTGTAATATTTCATGGGCAAGCCACCAAGCCAATTTAAATAATTATTCTTTAGAATTTGCCCCCTCTTCGGTAATTATGCTAAAGATTATAAAGCAAAGCCAGCACACAACAAAATTTTTCTGCCTTTATTTTTGGCAATCTCTTACGTTTTTGCATCTCCCTGAAGCAGATTGTCATTGCTTGTAACGTGGGGTCATCAGCTGGTTTAGCTTCCATCACTTCTGCCATCAATGCCTCACTCTCTGCATTCTTGCCTGATCGTAGTAAGGCTAGTCCCTTTAAAGCCTGGAAATCAGATAATTGGTTTGCATCAGGGTTGTGATGCTGTTCTAAATATCAAACATGGGGGTACTGGGACTAAGACAGCCTTTACTTTAGTGCAAGTTTTACATCAATAGAGTACTATTCCATCTAGCATATCAAGTTATTTTACTCACGAAGTATCCAGTGTTTTCATGATCAGCTTTTGTACTCAAACATTCAGTAACTAAAAGTACAAGCACGCTTGTATAGATTCAGGGCCCAGCATCTTATAAACTCACTTGCAAGACAGCTCGGTTAGCAAACAGTCATAAGTAGCAGCACTTACTAGTTTTCCCACCCTACCCTCCCTGGGTAGCTTTTGGTTGTATATTCATTTCCTTTTTGTCTGACAGTCTTTCTGTTTTTACAAATTACATATACCTTTGTTTGTTCCATTTGAGTGTAACTAGTTTTATTACCTGTTTTATTTTAATACTGTACCTATATTTGAGTGATTAGCTATTTACATGTTGTAATAAAGGCTCTCATAGTCCCAATCATGTCGGTGTCATGGTTGGTATTTAGGTAAAGTTTCCGCACAGCCTCATGTCCATACATGCAGCTATCTCATACTAGTTCACAGACAGATTATATGAATAAAGTCAAATATGTACGTATAATAAATGCATGGGGCTGTGCGAAAATCTTACCAACAGAAGAAATAGATTTAAAGAATCATAGGTACCTTAGCACAATGCAAGTCTTTCTGTTTCTTCAGGATTTTGTCAGCAAGTTGGATGGCCTGTTTATTGTTCATGCTATCCAAAGCATCTAAGGAAACAATACACATAGGTCAAGTAATTATTCTTCTAAACGATATTATTTTTTCAAGTATAAATAGGATAAAGCAGTACCATAAACAGGCCGAAGTCGACGCTCGTTCACGTCGACATGGCGGGAAGCCATGGTGAATTTTCGGCTCACATGCTGTGAGTCCGCGACAAAGTTATTCAGCGGCTGATGACATTTTGAATGTTCTGTTTGTGTAATGTACATCCAGATTTGCCAAAATAAACCAGTCCCAAAAATTCACACGAAGAATAAAATCGTCTTCATTCCTCACAATTTTACAATGAGTTGTGAAGAGGATCAAGAGGAGGAGAGGGAAGTTTTACGTGCTATTTATGAATCGGACAAAAATTTCATCGAAATTAACCCTACGACGTTTCAATACAAGTTTGGTGAAGAAGGACACTACAAGTCGTTCCTATTGGAAATTTCTTGGCCTGCAGATTACCCCACGTGTCTTCCGAACATCGGATTAGATGCGTTTTATAATCGGCACATCAGCAGTACAGTGAAGGAGAGTGTAACCGACCGGATCAAAGAACAATGCGAAATGTGTCTAGGTTCTGCTATGACTTTTTCGATATTTGATTGGACAAAAGAACACGAGGAGGAGCTGATGACAAAGCAACATGAGCCGGTATGTGGGGCTCTGCAGGGGAGAGGCTCAACCATAAAAAGTCATAAAACGGTTTTGCACGTCGTCTGCTTGTTATATGGGGGTGGGGGAGGGTGAAACACTGAGTAGGTATTTTGGATGGAAAATGGACTTAATGAACTTGGGAGCAACTAACAGTCATGTGTTATGGGTAATAGGTCGTGGGTCATGGGTACAAAGTCATGGGTCAAGGGTACCAGGTCGTGGGTAGTGTAGATCCATGAAAACGTGAAGGGTAAAAGGCAGAAGAAGTCCCTCGGGGTATAGCCTGAGAAAACAGCCAACATTTCGTGACGTCACCACTGGTTTCCCGCGAAATGACGTCTGAGAAATGTGCACGGAAATTGCTCTACTGATGATGTGTCACTACCCAGATCTGGGTAGTACATCTGATTGGTCGTGCAGCATGGGAAATTTGATTCAACCAATCAGAAGAACTACCCATATCTGGTTAGTGGCGTGTTATTGGTCACAGCCAATCAATTCAGAATTACACTCCAAAGGGAAAAGTAAATACTGTATGCTCTAGAACACTCGACTGTTGATAAAGTGGGTTGTGGAAAACTAAAAGTAGAGAAATCTTGTTTCACACAGAAAGCCATGTTTTCGCAAGCAAAGAGTATGAATGCAAGTGAAGGTAAAAAATTCTTGTGAATTGAAGCGATACATTTCTCGGAATATTTGAACCAACTCCTGGAATTCTACAGTAAATAAATTTGGTGTTTTGGCTAAATTTCTATTCAGCCAGGCTTTGTTGTATTTATTTAGGCTTAATATTGTCAAATTGCTTTAGCTAAAGGGTTTTTCTGAAACATGTGACAAGGTTTGTTCTCCTCTTGGTAGTAAAACGTTTTATACACGATAGAAGCATATTGGTAAAAATGATAATTTTTTTTGATACACTCGTGAAGTGTAATGAACCAGTTTAATATTGAACTTGATTGGAAATTCACTCATTCACTCACTCCATGGCATGTGTGCTCTAAACCTTATTGTGGACAAGTTTCAGTAATAATATGCTGATTTAATCTTAAGGACTTTTATACAATAAATTTGATATACTTTGATATACTTTTTTTCACCTACCTGTCATCAGCCTTCTCACTTCAATTCACTAGTCAATCGCCCCCACCCCCTATCCCAGGTTTTACAAATTCCCCAGTGAATCAACCAATATGGTGTATGGATTTTGAAACTGAAATCTGTGATGTACAGGAATTCCTGTCTCCAGAATCTGTCTTTGGATTTTAAACTTACTTGCATTCTTAAACTTAAAGCTGTAATAGTAGCCAGCACTTTTCCTTACAATATCACTACTTAACTAATCACAAAAGTAATGAAAAACACCAAAAATAAGGTGGAAAGGTTGGCTTGTGGCAATCATACTCTGACAAAGTGTATAAGAGCAGGCTTATTGCTATGTGTAGCATGGGTGGTCAAAGCCACCTCAGTCTGTTCAGAAAATTCAGGCTGAGATTTCAATGTAATGGTTGAAATCCTACACTCATTTGTAATATAGAGTAGCCTGCGAACAGCAGACGCATTTCTGGTCATCGCTTCTCTGCCTCTCTGCCTACGGAGGGAGAGAAGCGACGAGCGGAAATGCGTCTGCTGTTCACAGGCTAAATATAGAGATGAGTAGGGTGCAACAAAAGTGCAGTGCAATAGCCTGGGGCTAGTGGAGCAACCATTCAAGCTACATTGTAGCATGTTTTAATATTAGAAGTTTTCCAATGGGCAAGCAACATATTTTGCCAAGATGATTTACATGGTAATGAAAAAGGGAGTTGGTAAGCCTGCACAACTGCTCTGGGCTAGTGAACATTGGTAAGAGTTTGCCCTTGGGCAAGTGAGTTTTTAAATTTCATCTCACCTTGATGAGCTTAATCAACATCCTCTTCTCACATAGGTCACAGTGAAAATAATAATGCTTTTGAATACTCTCTTTTACACAGGATCAGGCAGTCAAAGAAGAGCAAACCCCTGAGCAGGAAAGAGAGATGCAGCCAGCCAAGAAGAAAGAGAAAAAAGAAATTTTAACAAAAAGCCAAAAGCGAAGAATTGCTGATAGAACAAACTACAAAGGGGAAAGAGAAAGGGGGTGGAACTGGGTAGATGTTGTAAAACATTTAAGTAAAACAGGTAAAACAGATTAGAAATTTATCTACCCTATATAACTATCCAGTTTAGCAAACTATCTCATTATGGAAACCAGACATAAGAACAAAACTTCCTTAAAATGGACACCTAGAATATTTATCCCTGCCACCTTCAGTCATTTTCTGTGCCTCTAAGCTCAGTTATAAGTCGGGTGGCTCTCTGTCACTAGTGACAGTAAAATAGCAACAGAATCGCAGAGTGTCATGATCTGGTGAAAACCAAATTCCAATTCTTAATTAAAAGTAGAAAGGACTT
>NC_133211.1:16255008-16277508 GCF_958299795.1 Porites lutea
TTAGGGGCGCAGTCCCTTATTTGGCCTAGAAGGGTACGTGGCGCTGAACAGGGTGTGGTATCCGGGTCTTGAGTCTTAAACAGGTTATACAATTTAAATATTTAGCGCCTTGAACAGGGTGTCTTTATGGACCGGTAACCTTGAAAAGATTGTGAAGGTTGGTGATGAACGGTTTACGTGTGGTACCAACAACGTTTCTCCGAATAATATCCATTCATGATGTTACTTTATAAAAAATTTCTTAATTCAACTATTTTTTTCCCCACAGGAAAAAAAAAAAAAGAATTTCAAGCAAAAATACCCACACGAGCAACAACTTGTTTCGTGTAGTGTTCCAGCTCTTCGTTTGACAGCCAATTTTGCGCGTGACGGACCGCGAAGTTAAGCCTCTCTTTCCAGGGTATGCTTGTTGTAGCAACAAACTGACTTGTGAATGTGTTTTTCCCTGCGTCACAACAAGATCTCTCACGAAATCGACGTTTACCATTTGTTTACGGCGTCCATATTTAGGCTGAAACAGCACTCCAAAGTTGTATTTCCCGCTTCTTTCCTAGGGCTCGTTCCCAGGACGTATCCGACATTAAAGATGGCGGACAATTGCAAGGCCCTTCCCCAACCACCCCACTTCAGTCCCGTCTCCCTTTTCCCCCGCCCCACTCCTCCTGGGCACTTCTGCACTTGGGTCCTCCCCTCTTGGTACTTTTGTCACTTAGAGCGTGATCGATTGATCAATTCTTCGTTCAAAAACAAAAATTGAAAATTGATCGCAACATTCAATTTTTATTTTTTTTTCTTAATTCACGTCATAGTAGCTGACAGATGACTGCGGAAACGGTTTTCCCGCGAATAGCTAAAATATCCATGGTTCGACAACCGTTTTAATATGGATTGTAGAAACAGCTGTGTAACAGCTGTGTGTATATTTTCTCATTTTTGTTTACAGGGGAAAACGGTAAAACAATTATGAAACCTGTTTATCCATTATGTAGGAAGAAAAAAATTGGAAAATCAAAAATTGACATAGATTTTCAACAAGAGCCATAATAGGACAGAGAGGGACACTCAGGGCGTTGGCCGGGATATCTTAATCCCAAAAAAGTTATTTTTAGAACTATGCGGACCATGCGAAAACAGTTTCCGGTAAACTGGTTGACTTCCGGAAGACTCGCTTTCACGATTTCAGGGCGTCAAAGCGAGGCGTCGTCAACAAATAAAAAAAATGGCGGCACAAGTGGAGGGACCATGTGAAGTTGATAAATTGGCCTTCTTCAACAAAGAACCTACCATAGAAACTGCTTAAAACTTCCACACAAAAGGGTCCTTTACAAGCAACGGTAGAAATCGGTAAAAGCGACCGCGTGACCATCGTTTTTGTTTGAACAGCTGGAAAGAGGACAAGTAGCACTGCGGCCCGGAGAAGCGTTGAAGACAAAATGCGCGGGTCCTACAAAGACGACCGTACAAGCAACCATGTGGACATATTTTCTATTGAAAGAGGAAGGAAAAGAACGTATAAAGGTTTCCAGTATTTTTGTCACGGACATGACTGGGAATCTTGTGGAACACACCTTTTCCTGCTTGACTGATGTTTTGTTCTGCACTTCACATTGGACAATTAGCAATTCTTTATCGAACACGAGGTTAATAGAAGCGGAGGTTAATGTTCCTAAATCAGTAAAGAAACCAAAAAGCTCAATTTGATTGACGGATCAAATCATGCGTGAAAATCGGTAAACAATAGGTTTCATCTTTACAGAATTTTCAAACATTGCAAATCAAATCGGAAACAATAGCCAATATGGTTTATATGGAATCGCCAGAAGTGTAAATTGTACTTCCAAACCTAAGAAGAAAAGTAGAGCTTTGCTTTCATCTGTCGACGCGCCAAGTTAGAGGAAAAAGGTTTTTTGTGCAGCTAATTTGTGCTGTTCTTTGTAAGTGCAGACAATGGTGGCCCGGTTGCTTGAGGTAAGGAGCCGTTTCTCTGTAGTTTTCTCTGCCCTGTTTAATTGAAATCTGGAGCTTTCGTTAACATTTGCTTTCAGTTTTTTTTCTCATAAGTCAGTTGAATTTGATTTCGGGGGAAAATTTGTCTTTAACGGAAATGTTGAGTTCACCCACCCCTTCTACTCGATTAAACTGTAATTGTCAACATTCCATCGAGCAAAAAATATTGAAACTTTGAAGTATTTTCATACCTTCAAAAGAGTGGACCCTAGGATTTTGCCGAATTCTGAAAGGTTCTTACTCTAAAAAAATTAGCAAAACAACGAGCTCACGAATTATTTACTCGCGAGGTTAAAACACTATCACTGAGTGTGTATCCTGAAACCGATTTTTGCTTGTAAAAACTTTATTTGTGTAAGGTAATTTGTGTTTTTCATGTTGCAAACGGTGTTGAAATAAATACGACAGTATGATAATCTCATCTGGAGTTTGTTTTACCAAGCCTCATATTTTCCTCATACACCTGTAATAATTAACCTTTACAGATCCTGCACCACAATGTATAGGTAAGATTTCCATACAACCCCAAACATTTGTTATGTGTGTTAAATAATATAAGCTTGCTGCATGCAAAATAAATATAGGGGTTTGGATGCACAGGATCTTTTGATGTTGTGTTTGCCACTTATTGATCCAGCAAGTTTTGTCTACTTTAGTAAGCACTCGTGGTGTTAGGTGTCGGCTGCTGAATGTAGTCTTTTCTTTTTTTCTCTATAGAAAGCACTCAAAAGTGATAAGAATATAAACTACTGCAATAAGTTCAAGCTGTGTATAGCTTCTTGTTTATAATTATGTCTTATTTCTTGTACCTCTCCTCCTCAGTGAAAGCCTAATTAACTCATCTTCTACATTGTATGGTATGCAGACCCCATATTAAGCAGACACCCTGTATTCAGCAGTCGAATAGCTCAAAATGTGGCAAAACGTTTCTTTCCACAATTTAAGAAAAACAAACCAGTATTTAGTGGATATCTCTAATAAGCAGAAAGCAGCAAAGTTTGTGTGGATGTCCCCCTAATTCTAAAAATTATACAGGGTTTTTTTTTATTTATAACAACCTTGTATGCATAAAAATAGGTGGTAAAAAGAAGGATGAGTGAGGGTGCAAAGAGAGAACAACTGAGTCCTTATGCCAGGCTGGCTCCCTCCCTGAAGATATAATATAAAATACGATATGTAAAGGTTTCATAAAACTGGTACATCATTTTATGTTGTGTGTCTTTTAGACTGTGAGCAGTCTCTCTTCAGCTTGAAAATCTGTAAGTGAGAGTATTTGAGCAGCGAAGTTGTGTGAGTTGCGAGGGCGCAAATTCGAATACGCTGCTCAAATACTCTTGCTTACACATTTTCAAGCAAAAGAGAGACTGCTTGCAGTCTATATGTCTTTCAGTGTCTGCAAACTTTTCTGTTGTTTTCTGACAGGTTGAATTGAAGGAACAATAATACTAGCAATCATGAATTCTCTTTTAAGATCTCTGCATGACCTTGCCACGGAATTGGTACTGGGGAAAATAATGTACAAGTTTGACAAACAGTGCAAGTTCTATATTTTGGGGCAAGGGAGCACTTATTTATTTATTTATTATTTTTTATACTTCTGTTAAACTATATGGCTGCCAATGCATTTGGGATTTGAAATTTGAGGAATACTGGGAAGAGTGTGACCATTACTGAGTGACACACACATTATTGTGAAAGGTTTGAACCCAAAAGTCATTTCAAAAGTACGTTGAGTTTGATCAGTTTGAACGTAGTCACTGTCAACAACAACAGTCCTATTCAGGACTACGTTCACCCGGATGATCAAACTCAACCTACACATGTTATTGTACACACTACATTACTATTAATTTGTCTCCTTCTAGATGCTTTCCCCTACATTGCCTCTTTCAAGCCATGGCATGAATAGATGCAATTGATTCAGTAACACACTATGTTTTATTGCTCCAGAATGTTTCTCTCAATGCAACCCTGGCATGCAAGTGCATAAATTGATTGTCTCACCAATGAAAGAAACTCAGTTGACTTAATTAAGAGGTCAAGGTGTGACCAAAGGTTTTATTTTAATGTGATACTGCCATTTTTAACTTAAACCCTCCTCAATGAAGGTCATATTCTCAAATACTGATCAGCTTAACTTTCCTGTGGTGTCTTAATGGTTGCATGAGGCCTGATCAATCATAATGTGCAGGCCAGCAACATGTGAATTTATTAGATTATTTAAAGGGAAAGATTGGGTTGTCATGGTGGATGCCTTAAAAGCAAAAGATCACACAAACTTGCTCTGCCTGCAGACTCGGCTTTAAGAGCATCAGAAATGCAACATTAATATCAATAAAGTCAATGTTTCAACATGTTGAAATGCAAAAAGGTGCTCACTTTACTATTATCTGTATTATACTTCTGATTGGTTTATAGGCAGCAAAATTCAAGAAAAATTTGCAAAGCAGCATGTATATGAATCCTTATAACAAAATCTTATGAGTCTGAATAAAACAGATATCCCATGCATGTCTGGAACATAAAATTAATGTAAAGTTTTCTTCAGTTGGCTATAATGTTTGCAGCTCTAATGATTGGTTGAAACCTTTTAACACAAAGAAAATACCCCTTAAAATGGGTATGGATACATTTATTTTTGAAAACATTGTTTTTTCTGAAAATATGGTTAGAAACTTTTCAAACATACTGAGCTATTCATCTGCTTAACATAGGATGTAACTTTTAATATGGGGTCCGCTTAAATATACAGGTTTTGCCATACACCATTATAAGTTTGTATTTTTTTCTGTGTGGGAGGGGGTAAAAAAAAAATAAGACACAACTCAGTAAGAAGCTATAAACAGCTTGAACTTATTGTGGTAGTTTTTATTCTTAATACTTTTGAGTGCTTTCTATAATGAAAAAAAGAAAAGACTACATTCAGCAGCTGACACCTAAAAACATGAGTGCTTACTAAAATAGAGAAAACTTGCTGGATCACTAAGTGGCAAACACAACATCAAAAGGTCCTGTGCATCCACGAATGCCTGAAGTTTGAATTATGCTGTGGTACGATTTGCATTCAAACCCCTACATTTATTATACATACAGCAAGCTTACATTATTTAACACACATAATGAATGCTTGGGGTTGTATGGAAATCTTACCTACACATTGTGGTGCAGGATCTGTAAAAGTTCATTATTACAGGCGTATGAGAAAAATATTAGGCTTGGTAAAACCACATAAAGCAAATAAACGCCACATGAGATTATCATACTGTAGTATTTATTTCAACATGAAAAAACACAAATAACCTTACACAGAAGCATTGCGACAGAGTTATACGCTTCGGGGTTATATGCTTCTGCCTTACACAATTAAAGCTTTTACAAGCAAAAATCGTTTTCAGAATTCAGTGATCTTTGTGGTGTTTTAGCCTCTCGAGTAAAAAATGAGATAGCTCGGTGTTTTGCCAATCTTTTTTAGAGTAAGAACCTTTCAGAATTCGCTAGGGTCCATTTTTTTGAAGGTAAGGAAGACTTCAAAGTATTCAAGAACGTTTTCCGATTAACTTTACTGAGCAGTATTTTTCGCTCGATGGAATGTTGACAATTACAAATTGAATAGAAGAGGTGGTTTCTGTGTAAACTCAACATTTCCTTCAAAGGCGAATTTTCCCCAGAAATCAAGTTCAACTTGTGACAGAAAAAATTAAAAGCAAATCTTTACGAAATTTCGAGATTTCAATGTCAAGAAAACTACAGAGAAACGGCGCCTTACCTCGAGCAACCGGGCCACCATTGTCTGCACTTATTAAAGAACAACACAAATTTGCTGCACAAGAACCCTTTTTCCCTAACTTGGCGAGTCGACAGATGAAAACAAAGCTCTTCTTTTCTTCACAGGCTGGGAAGCAGAATTTAAAGTTCTGGCTATTCCATATAACCCATTATTAGGCCATTGTTTGCGAAAGGATTTTTAACTGCGATTTGATGTGCAATGTTTGAAAATTCTGTAAAGATCAAACTTTTGCACATACCGATTTTCACACATGAATTGATCCGTCAAAACCGTCAATCACATTGAACTTAAATGGTCTCCTTACTGATTTTTAATCTTGCTGAATAGTGGCTTTAGGAATATTAACCTCGCCGCGAATATTCCGCTTCTATTCACCTCGTGTTCAAGAATAATTGTTAATTGTCCCATGTGAAGTACGCTACAAAATATCAGTCAAAGCAGGGAAAGGTGTTTTCCACATGATTCCTGGTCATGTCCTTGAGAAAAATACTGGAAGCCTTTATACGTTTTTTCCTTCCTCTTTCAACAGAAAATACGTCCACACGGTCGCTTGTACGGTCGTCTTTGTAGGACCCGCGCATTTTGTGTAAAACGCAATGCTACTTGTCCTCTTTCCAGCTGTTCCAACAAAAACGATGGTCCACGCGGTCGCTTTAACTGTATTTCTACCGTTTCTTGTAAAGGATCCGTTTGTGTAGAAGTTTTAACTATTTTCTATGGTAGGTTCTTCGTTGAAGAAGGACAATTTATCAAGTACACACCCTCCACATTGTCCCTCCACTTTAGCAGCCATTTTTTTCATTTATTGACCCCGCCTCGCTTTGGCGCGCTGAATCTTCCGGAAGTCAACCAGTTTACCGGAAACTGTTTCCGCATGGTCCGCATAGTTCTAAAAATAACTTTTTTGGGATTAAGATATCCCAAAGGCGTGACTGGGAGTGTCCCTCTCTGTCCTATTATGGCTCTTGATTTTCAATTTTAAATTTTGAATTGAAAATTACATGGACGAATGACCCACGGACCAAAAATGCACAAGGAAATGTCAAATTGTTTAGTGTACTAACTTGAACTGAACTACAAAATTAATGTGTAATACTGTAAATATATCTACCGTAGTAAACAAAAAAAATTGTCCAAAATATCCCACTTAAACTCTGTCTTTCTCAGTCCATTTTCCTTTGTCAAAGAACAGCAAAAATATAAGGCCAGGAACTCAAGTATAGTCTCTCAATTCGTAAAGGTTTTGATAATCCATTTCAATACCTCCGACTCCATGCTTCTAATGAGGTTGTACACGAAAGATCCATAAATCAATAATTCTACACCACACCAACGGGCTCTGGGTCAAACTGTGGGACCTGCTGTTGAGCTTCGTGTGCGGGGCTTCTGAAAGCTTGGGCAGCGAAAAACAGCTCGACGACGAAGACAGCCAAGGTGACGAAGGCGAATACAGCTGCGGCCGTTCCAGCGCCTGTTGCTTTGTTAGCACAAGTTAATGCAAGGATGGCGCCAATAAAAAACCCAATAACTGCCAGTCCGTAAGCGACAAGAGGAATGATGGGGTGTGGCAAGATCCAAAACATTCTAAATTTGTCCCAGAGGCCCAACAATTTTAAGATTGTGAAGATGAAAAGGTGAATAAAGCATGTCCACGCCACAAAAGCGAGAAAGCCGTAGTGTCCCGGGCAGTAAGACGCCGTACCCGAAGAACAGGCTCCAGTGAGAAGGCTAAGGGCTAACTCGATGAGGACCAAGACACCAAACAACGTCCTGATGAAGTAGTGTGTGTTCAGCTGGATTTCTGGATTCGCAGCAGCGGTATGACCTCCTTCATCCGCCATATTGTCAGAAACTCAACTGCTATACTGACCTGTGAATAAACAAGTTTTGGCCTTTACGTCATTTGTTCGCAACTCATCTCATCGATCCTGTGTACGATGATTGTTCTATGAAGAAACAGCCTATCAGCACTGCTGTTGTTTTAGAATTTCGTGAATTATTAAAATGAATTACAAAATGGTATTGAAACCTTAGCGAGTTATATGAATGTAAGCATATTTGTCATCGTGATCGGTTCATTTTTTATATTACGCTCTGAGTGTTTCATAATGCCAGCAAGTCTAAGCTATTGACTTTAATAAAAAAGAATTCATATGTTCAACTGTTCTACAAACTGTCTTTGTCCTATTCGCTTCGCAACTAACGGCAGCACTTCCCTTCTCAATGAGAACTTCTAGTTCTAAAAATAGACAAAATAGGCAGCTGCTTTCAATTTCAAAAAGTAGAGGTACGTTACCTCCGAAAATGTCAAGTTGTAACCCTCTTATCACATAATGTGCAAGTATATCATACAATGGAAACTGAGTATTTAGACAGCAAAAAACAAAAGGTTGACGTGGTCCTCTTGAATTTTGAAACTGTAGGTTCAATGCTTGTGCTTTAAGAGATTTTTGGTGTAATCTTGTGCAAGTTAGCATAAAATGTAATAATTAAAATTTCTTAGTGGCTTTGAGATAATGTCATACAGCATCAGACTGTATCATCAGTGTTATAAATAACAATGTATGTTGGCATCATAATCTGGTCAATCTACCTACCTAAACACATAGTTTGTTAAGTGGTTATAGGTCAAAGATATTTTTGTCATACAGTAACTAATGATGCTTTGATTCAATATTGAAGTTACCTGAAAACTTTTCTGACAAATTACGATATTTGTTTCAGGAAACACAGCTCTGCTGGCTCACGTCAAGAGATGTTAATGTCCTTTATTTGGAGTTTAGCCATGTTTCTGCAAGTTACTCAAATTTTCCCTTATATCAATGCCTCCTAGCTGAACTCTAAAGTGCTTAAAGTTAAGGACAGGCCGTGTGCAGCAGGTCTAATTCAAGCCCGGGGGGGGGCACTTTAGGAATTTCTGGGTGGGGATGTGCCGCTGGGAGCCTGGAACCCTTAACCTTTACCAGAGCTAGTTCAGCTGAATTTTGCTACCCTATACTAGAGTAAACTCCCCAAATCCCCCTATCCTAGAGTAGCTGTGTACCTAGTCTAGATAAAATCTTCAACCAACTGATCAGTTTCCTGAAAAATGATACCCTATTCTAAAGCCAAACGCTCTGATTTATATACCCTATCCTAGAGTAAACTGCTTGAAAACCATACCCTTCACAGCGGCACATACCTATATAGCCCATATATGGCAGTAACCCCCCCGGGAATTCAAGTAACCTGGGCCTACGGTATGTGCATTAGCAGAGGGGTATGCATGCGTTACCAAAGTCACTTTAGGTCAAGGTTAGGGTTTGTGTACTCCTTAAATGTGACTTGGTACATTTTGTTGGTTCTATGAACTTAAGTTTCTGGCCAAAGTGTTTACACCTGGTAAATCAATATTTCTTCTAGCCTGACTGACTCAGCTGTGTGCAGGATAAATGCTTTGATTCCTCCATACACCCTCCATAACTCAACAATAATATTATTGTTAGATATCAATCAATACAGAACAGAAAATGTGCTTATGTCTCCTTTTTCTTAAATTCATCTGCTAATAGTCTTTAATTTTTTTTTCTACTTTAAACTTTAATTTGCTTCCCTCAGCCATTGTTTATTTTGTTCATCTTTGTTCAATATCACGATCGAACACACTGTTTAATCATTTTGTCAGTTATTCCTGTCCACTATTGCCATTCTTGAATGTTTCCAGTTACAGTTATGAGAAGGATGGAGAAAATTAATAGCACAAGACTCCCAAATGGGATACATTCGGGTATTTTCCCACTGCAGGAGGAGGAAGGGAGGAGAAACAATGTTCAAATTTGTATTTCCAAACTACACACTATGAAATATCTGACTCTTTACCTTCTGTGTGGGATTCTGTCAGGAAAGTGTGGCATATGTAATAACACTCCCCTGATTTACCATGAAATAATATCAAAAAAAATAGGCAGTCTAAGACTGCATGTGTCTACTGCAGTACTGGTATAGAAATGTAATATAAAAGAATTGAAGAAAAGAAAATAAGACTGAAATGAAAACGAAGAGGGAGGAGTGGAAATAGAACACGGATAAAAAAGAAAACTTTGTAAAAATCTTTGCACAGAATACTGGTGAGAAGGGATTAAGCTGGTACCTTTTACCACAAACATTTTGTATGAAGAGAACTGTAATTTTATTCTGACATAAACAATATATTATATAATCTTACAACATGAACCACAACTTTGTACTGAAAGCAATGCAGTACTGAAAGCAAAGTTCTAATCTGAAACGTAGGCATAAAATGCAACAGAAACTATTTAAGGTGATTCCCTGGTTTTGCATTGCGCATCTCTTACTGCGCAGAACAAGATGGCGTACGTAAATAAAAGCATGTCTAAATCTAAAAACTAAATCTAAATATCGTTATGTCGGCAAAATCGTTTGGGACATCACGCCAACTCTAAGATAATAATAAATAAAACTATACTAGAATATACAAAACTATTAAAAACTATCAAAAAACTATTAAAAACTATTAAAAACTACTGATAAAAATAAAACTAAATTAGTTTGCTTTTAAAAATACAGAGGGATTGGCTGGAAACAGTTTCTTCTGGAAGTTTGTTCCATTCAGTTATTGTCCTGGGAAAAAAAAAAATCTAAAAATATCTTTATGTCCTTTCGGTACAATAAATTTAAAATCATGGCTTCCCCGGGTTCTCCTTTCTTTGCTTGTTATCAAATAATCCCCCCAGTCCCCATCTAGGAGGCCGTGGCACATCTTGTATATAGTGGAGAGCCTTGCGTGTCTTCTCATTGTTTCAAGTGTGTTCCACTGTAGGTCTTGCAGCATTTCCGTCACGCTCGTTGTTCGATCGTAATTTCCAGTGACAAAGCGGGCTGCTTTCCGCTGTACTCTTTCTAGAGCGGCTTTATCCTTCTGGTAATGTGGGTCCCATGCGCTACAGGCATACTGGAGTTTAGGCCTCACAAGTGTTATATAAACGTTTTCTTTCACTGACTTTGGACAATTCCACAGGTTTCGCTTGATAAGTCCCAAGACCTTATTTGCCCTACATGTGATTGTTTCAATGTGTGGTGACCACCTCATTTTGTTATCGAGCACTACCCCCAGATAAGGGTGAGATTCCACTTCTTCTAGGATTTGTCCACAGAATACGTATTCCCGCTTTGGTGGATCTCTCCTGGTTGTAAAACACATGATCTTGCACTTTGAAGTAACATTATTAAAATGAAGTTGACCGAAGAGAAACGCTATTGCAATTTTTGCTTGCGGATGTTTCTTGCCGAGGTGAGACTCAATGTGGTGGGAATGTGCATAACGTAAGCAGTACGCGTGTTGCTGAGTTCGACTTCCTCACGGACAACCTCGATAGTGGATGTTTAATTTGTGCTTATTCACTTTGATTTTCATTTAAAAGCTTTCTTCATCACATTGTGTCCTAGATGTGATATCTCGATGTAAATTCTGTAAAAACGGAGTTTTTAACACTTTCTTCCCCCTTTCACATACATTCTATCTTGAAACTCGCCCCAGTCCTCTCTCAAAAATCAAATCATTTGGTGCGCACTTTTTGCAGCTCTACCGCAAAAACGAGTACGGTGACCCCCATTTTTTATTTCATGATTTTAATAAAGACAGTGCTTCCTTTCTATGAGAAAAAAATTGGCACAAATCTATGTTCAGTTTTTTGGCAATTTTACTACATTGTACGGATTGAGCTATCACGTGTCGAATAGCGCGTGTCCAATTTAATTCTACTTTGGAGCGTAAAGTAAAAACGAGGGTATTAAAAGGCATTTTTATGGTACGTAAGTGGATAAACAATACATTAAAGTCAAATTCTGTGCGACATGCATCATTGAAAAAATCTTTCCTTTTTGTCTAGTTTTGGGCTACGCACGGTTTTTGTCAAAGGGTCCAAAATAGCCGTATTTGTCAGCATTGTGACGTCAAAACGAGCACGGTGACCCCCATTTTTTATTACTTTTTTATCGTCTTCTTGACTTGTTACATCAGTGTACCAAGTTTCATCTACAATCTATGTTAGGTTCTTTTACTAGGGAATCACCTTAAGCAATAGAAAACGTTTTCCGTGTTTGCATAGCCTGATATAAACACGAGAGGGGTTGGGAGAATTCGAGACGGTTATGCAAACCCGAGACGAAGTCGAGGATTTGCATAACCGTCGAGAATTCTCCCAACGCCTCGAGTGTTTATATCAGGCTATGCAAACACTATGCTACGCCACAAGTGACAAAATATCAAAGATGCAACTTTATAATTCAAATCCACCAATTCACTATCAAGATAGATAAAATTAACATCAATTTGCTTTTTGAATGTGTCAAGATTGTAGAATTTAATTTCAATTCCCACGTATTTCATGTCATGTATCAAGAGACACGTTTTCTAAATCAAGATGCATGTTTTTTAAATCAAGAAGGGACACGACAAGTTTTGATCAGCTTTGTTTCCGAGGGGGACTTAAACCGAAAAATCTGCCATGCTTCATGGATTGCTTCATGAGGAATCCCACTCATTCTTGCACATTCCCGCCCTCCCGCGTTAGACACGGCGGAGGAACGAATCGAAGAACTTGTGAGAAGAATCATTCGAGCAGCACAAGGAGTTAACACATCTCGAACGTGTCAACACCTGACGAAGAACTGAGGCAGCGATTTAAGAACGAGATAGGCTCGATTAGAAAGAAAGCAGAACAGGCTCTCGTAGAAGCGCTGGTGAAATATCACCACAGGCGCGCAGAACGATTAAAAAACAAGCTTCGTAAACTCGAACAGCAAAAATCTCGCAGGAATACTGTAAGGAATAATATAGGAATACTAAGCAGACGTCTCACCAGAAAACGCAATCACCGGCTAGAAAGAAAACTGTCAACAAAAGTGACAATGTAAACTGAAGACCAAGATTAGCGAAGTCGATGTATTGTTAGAACAAAGTGCAAATAAACAAGGTGAATCTGACTCTTGTCTCTTATCAGACTCCTTAGAAGTAAGGGGAAAGGGAAAGCAAACCGCAGAGATAACAAAGCGGCCAAAAACTGCAGAAGAAAAGAGCGGGGAAAAATCCAAGACAAAAAGCGCTTTTTTAACGCCATTGAGTCACGCAAACAGTATATCAAAAACCTGTCAAATGAACAACTGACAGATAAGCAAATTACTCTACTATCGCGTGGTCTAAAGTTTATCCCTAGACCCGTGACAAAAGAAAATCTTATCAGGCGCCAGCTTTTCGCAGATTTCAATCAATTTGCGAGACGAATGCGACTACAATATATTTTTCACCGGGAACTGGGAAAACGAACCTCATCCTTTCCACGTGAAGTCCGACTGGGAACCACCAGTCCAGCTATCTGTGACTCTGGAGACCTTCCTAGAGGAGGTAAAATTAGAGCTTGCAAGTATTGAATTTGACAAGCCAAAAGATGATATATCTACGGGAGAGCGCCAAGCTCTCAAAGAGTTATCGCGCAACAAAAGCATTATTCTTAAGAAATCTGATAAAGGTAAACACCACCGTATTGATAAGCAGACAGGGCAAACTAAACGAAGATCAGGTTCTGCTTGATGATTTAAATAACTACCGACCTCTAGACAAACCACCAATGGTTGAAACTACAACCAAAAAAGCTCAACAACTTATTAAAACACTGCTCTCAGAAGGTCACATTGATAAAACGACGGCTAAATGGCTCTCCCTTACGCCCGATCCTCCGCGAATCCCCGTATTTTACACACTTACTAAAATCCACAAACCAACACATGTCGGAGGACCTATTATATCAGGGTGTTCCGGACCTACAGAACGGATCTCAGCATAAGTTGACCACCTTATTCAGCCAATAGCACAACTACAAGCTTCGTATCTTAAAGATAGATACGACAGACTTTATTAACTTCATCGAGAGGATTAAACTGCCTTAAAGTGCCATACATGTTTCAATGGACGTCACAATACAAAAAAAAAAAAAAACACAACGAGAGGGTAGTACCACTGTATGCCTTGCATACGAAGAATTTCACCAAGGAAACCCTCCAGTCCCTACCAGGTTTTTAAGCGAAATGCTTAGTCTGATACTACTAGAAAACTCGTTCCAATTTAACTTGAAAGATTATCTTGAAACCCATGGAACAGCCATGGGCACGAAAATGGCCCTAGCCTTTGCTAACATCTTCATAGCCAAAATAGAAAAAGGAATACTCAGACTCAGAGTAGCATTAAGCCCATCTTTTGGAAAAGGTTTATATCGATGACGTCATATCAGAATGGGACACAAGCAGAAACGAAATAGAAGAATTCCTTCTACAGGCAAACAACTTCCATTCTACAGTCAAATTCTATCACGGCTGAAATATCAGAAACATAAACTACATTCTTGGACACGAAAGGTACAAAGGTGTCAGATTCAACAACGATTCTATCCTTGACGTGCGAACACACTTCAAGCCTACAGAAACATTCCAATGCACGAATTTGTATTCATGTCACCCCGGCATGTTACCCACCAGGCGTCACAAAAGGCTTTATCAAAGGAGAAGCAAGGAGTTTTTCAACACGCCTCAAGAATAGAGATTACCCAGCTACAACTGTAGAAAACATCTCTCAGAGGTCAATTTCGCAGACAGAAAGAAAGCATTAGAACAGAGAAACAAAAATGCAAGTAAGAAAATACTACCCTTTGTAACGCAATACCACCCTGCGTTGCCCAACCTCAAGAACATACTCATGGGGAAATGGCACCTTATACAGAACCAACCATATCTCAGAAACATCTTTAAGGAACCTCCCCTCATTTCATATCGCAAAGGAAAATCCCTAAAAGACACTGAAGTAAGAGCTAAACTATAAAGGTTTTAAGACCAATCTATTTGCGAACTGAAGGGTCGTGCAGGCCCGTCAACACTTCTAATTATTTAAACCTTGAATTCCAACCTGTGTGCTCGGTTTCAGTCCCTCTTGGAAACAAAACTGATCAAAAATTGTCGTCTCCCTTCTTGATTTAAAAAACATGCATCTTGATTTAGAAAACGTGTCTCTTGATACATGACATGAAACACGTGGGAATTGAAATTAAATTCTACAATCTTGACACATTCAAAAAGCAAATTGATGTTAATTTTATTGATCTTGATAGTTGCATCTTTGATATTTTGTCACTTTTGGCGTAGCATACAAACACAGGAAAAAAGTTTTCCATTGCTTTTATACAATAACTTTCCCGAGAAAAAAACGCAAAACTCTTTGTATGGCACTGATTAAAAGAGAAAGTCTTACCAGTTTGCAAAATCTTGTTCACGAAGTCTTGAACGCGTAATCAGTTCTTGTTTTGCAAAAAGATGCTTTGCAAAATACGGATTTTTCTCGCTTAAAATGTCAACTTAAGCGAAGAAAAATTGACTCACCTTCTTTGTAACAATTTTCCATGTTTCAGCCGACGAAGGAATGGGTAAATAAAGTAAACTTGTCGAGTTTTGAACTCGAAAACTTTTTCAAATTCGTGCTTGTGTGATTAGCGCGCGAAAAGCCAAACAACTTGACGCCACAACCATGTTTACATACTCTCATGCAAACACTCCTCTCGGCCAATCAGAGCGCGCGTACTATCTTAGTTATTTCATAATAATCTTTATAAAATAACTAAGATAGTACGCGCGCTCTGATTGGCCGAGAGGAGTGTTTGCATGAGAGTATGTAAATGGCAAGTATTTGGACAAAAACACTCGACACGCTCAATTACAGCTAATTACATGTCTTTGTTCAAAAAAATACAGGACTTATTATGGCCTTATTCATAGTTTCCAAAACGAGGTAGTCCGTTGTCTCCCAAAAGAAGTGAGTGCTAGGAACAATACTGGATTTCTTTGCCTCCCAAAGGCGATTATAAATTTCTACCTGATTTCGCTCTCCCGAAAGAGATTATTCGCTCCCCGAAGGGAATTTTCGATCTCTCGAAAGAGATTTTTAGCTCCCCGAAGGGAATTCTCGATCTCTCGAAAGAGATTATTAGCTCCCCGTAGGGAATTTCACCCTTGAAAAGGGTTACACATGACGACCAGTGACGACCAAACGAACATTGAACGCGTTGAACTGCAGAGGAAACTGAATGCGCATGGACATTGGCAAAAACCTGACAAACGCTTTAGAAATAAATACTTTACAAATGCATAGAAAGCTGTGCTCGGTTATTGATGCGAAATAGGACGAAAACATTGTAGAAAATACAATTAGACTCACCTTCAACACGAATAACATTTACCAAATCTCAAAAAGCACATGGTAAAGACGTAGTGATAACGTCGCAATCGATATAACGCCGTCCAGCACACGTGGCTGCCGAAGTATCGTCGAACCATCTCGTAAGGACCTCGTAATCCGTCTCCTAAACGACAGTAACCGACCGATTTATGATCATACCTCGGCTTCCGGAAATACAATCGCTTAGATCCCGGTCAGCCTCGGATTAGCGTCGGCTTTCGATCGGATTCCGCTTGAGATTCCTGTAGCATTTACACTCTTTCACTCAACCCGATGACATAGTGTCTACGCTTCTCTGGAAGCCGTAGACACAATAAAAAACACACACACATCAGTGCAATTTCTAGCTCCTGTACTCTGTTGCAGACTGACTTACTACTACCAGAGCAAAGGAGGATATTAATTACTGACAAAACATAAAATAAATTGAAAGTCGCTGTTGTAGACATAACATCAATAAAAACAAAAGAAGTGCAGAAGTTGGTGCTGGGACAGAAATATGAGACAGACACAAGACAAGATCAGCAATCATGAAAACATCCAACCTTGTTCCCAGGGAAATTCCATATCCTCACCTGCATGACAGAATTATTTTCTTGACAGAGTGGGGAGATGAGGGAATAGGAGCATAAAGTGATTGAATTCTAATGTACATTGGCTCAGCCTGACAGATATTCTAGGAAGCACTTACCTAGGCAATTTTTATCTTCTGCCCATCAATTAAAAAACATTTTCATGAAAGTAGTTTCAATACGTTTGCCAAAATTTCCCACTGCTATTTAGAGAACATAGATGAAGGTAGCCTTATGAAATATCAATACATGTACAGGACTTATTTAAGATATAAAAAGCTTTGTATTCAATATGAATATGGCACTGTCAGTACTGTTCCGGCTGAGGTTGATTTTACCAACTGTTCAAGCTCAATGTGCTAATAATATTATGCAATCTTTATATTACATGCAGTTGCTGCTGCAAAGACGGAACTAGACGCCACATCTGTAATATTAGTCTTTAGACCAGCTGATACAGAAGGTGAGCAAGGTACACTTTTGCAGGCATAGTGCAAGAAACAATCATTCCACAGATGTATGTATGCACTGGTACAGCTGATATACTGCTGATTCTCTTGTAAGTAGGGGTAATTTTTTAATCTGTGAGGAAAGAAAAACATTATTAATGACTCTCTGGCATATCAACTCAAACGTGACAATGAAAGTAGGGGCAGGCAATGCATAGCTTTGTGACCTTATTAAATACTTAACTGAAATTTCCCTATGCAGAATCTGCCAGGAGTAAGGGATAGAGGGGGAAAGGGGGTAACTGAGTCAGATGTAATAGGTTATGAGCAGCTGGCCTCTCAAAAACCTTACCCTATTACAGTCTAGTTTGTGTCCAAAGCACAGACACAATTCTAGTTATTTTTGGGCAAAAGCATTTTCAGAATTTCAGAATCCTAGCCTGTGTAGCAGCGCTAAGGGCAGGAAAGGGGAAATTCCTAACATGTAACAACAAGAATTGGGACTGGGGAGAGGGGAGGGAAGTGCCTGCCCTAAAGGTCCTCCTTTTTATATTTCTACATTGGCCAGCTCATGTAAAAATCTGATTGCCAGCCCATGTAAAAAACTGATTGGTTTATACAGCATTGTGGAATCCCAGCATGTTTGTTAAATATTGTTGTATTTTAGTATGTTATTGTTTGGTAATTAAGAGATTGTGATCTGAAATAAACTTTGCGAGGTGCCCCTGTCATGTGCAGCAGGGACTGGAGCAAGACATTGTAAACAAATTTTTATCGTTTTCTGTGAAAAAAACGCATGCATACTAACAATGACGGAAAGCGTACTGAGCGAATAAATTCTATTGGGTGATCAATACCAAAACTTGTGAGTTTTATTGTCGGGGGAACAGTTCCCGACATCGTCATGTTCATTCAAAACTGTTCTGAGGGTCTCAATGGGGTGGTGGCTTTTACGGTTATCGGCTAAAATTTTGGCTCTTTTACGGCTATCGGTTAATTTTTTTCAGTTACGGTTAACGAAAAAGTTAAAACTTAACTTCTTTTGTTTCAAAAAGTTAAATATTAATTAACCTGTATTTTTTTTGTATCTTTAAATCAAAATAAAGGTCTTCGGATCATCTCGGGATGAAATAAGCTATTCTTTTGAAAAATTTTAACATTTGATAGATCATACTTTTTATAAAGTATTGGACTTCTGATATTATTTTACACATAAAAATGTCAATAGTCAGTTTAAAAATAATCTTTGTGAAAAAGCAAAAGCAGACACGCGAACGCCCAACTCAAGGCCGGGGCGCGACATTCATTACAACAGAAATGGCCGTTTTCACACTAGAGAAGGATTATTCGTGTGAGACGGGTTATCCGTTTGATGATTCGCGTCAGATAGGTGATACGTCTTAATTTGGCAATGGAATAGTTTTAATTTTGAAAGAACAATCCGCCTGACTTTTGAAGACAGGATTATCGGTTTCAGATAGCCTGTGTACAGCCGCCCCCTCCCCTCAGAAAAAAATCGGAGAAGGGGTGTCTGTGGGGAGGGCGCGACTGTACACAGGCTAGTCTCAGACGGATGATCCGTTTCTAGGTCTAGTGTGAAAACGGCCAATAACAAAATTCCCGTGTCCAGTGTTTTTAATGATAGCGAAGGACTGTACGGAACGATTGTCTGCTGTTGCCTTGTCCGTAGGCCGCATTATTCCGCGCGGCTGATGCCTTTCGGGTCATGTGGTCCGAGCGAGTTCACCACTGAAATGCCTTGACCGAGATTGCGTGGGAAGACGCCGAACAGGGACTAGGCATGGCAATGTCTACCGTAGCGTCCGAGAAAAACAGGGAAATGCTGTTTATCGGCAACGTGTTTTGCAAACAGTGACATCTCTGCGTGTTGTTTCACTAGTGTTTCGAGGGCACGGCCTCCTGAAAATTGCAAATATTAATCCCCAGCAAGAAGCCACACTTTCGCTATGGAAAAAATTAGTTCCCCAAGAGAGCGCCGGAAATGGAGCCTAGGTCTTGGTTAACACCTAAAAGGCGCTTCGCCTAACGTGCGTACGGAGTCACACTAGCCGGGAAATAAAAAACGCAACCATAAGTGAGTTTAGTACCTTCCTTAAAAGTAGCAAATCTAGGGAACACTTTCTTTTACGGTTAACTCTTTTTTACGCTATTTACGGCTAACGGTTAAAATTTTTTAATTTTTACGGCTATCGGCTAAATTTTTGGCCGTTTTATGCCTATCGGTTAACCCCATTGAGACCCTCTGTTCTGCCTCATTAGCCATGGTCACAGTACCGGAGAAATGGATCTCGAAGTAATGTTTTGTTGCTGGCCCAATTGGGATGCACAACCCTATTCAAGTGCAAGGTTGTTTGCTTTAATGTAGATTTCAATACATGGGCAGGATACAAAAAGGTGGGACTAAAGGGCAGGTGCAAAGACTGACTGTAATGTCAGTCTTTAGACCAGCTGATACAGAAGGTTAGGCAAAATCATTATGCACCTATCAATGTAAATCCCGTGGGGGGGGGGGGGGGGTGCAGGCAAGGGGCGGGGATTCGATGCCTGAGCAGGAGCCCCTGCCTGAGACTATCCTCCCTGTCGGGCTTTTGATCTTGCCAAGCGACCCCGGGGTCGGGACATTTGACTTTGACCGACAGAAGCCTGGTATTCCTGGTATCAATTCAGAAGCGGTTACCAAGTCCGTTTCACGATGCTTTCTGAAAGTCACGCTGTTGGAGAAAGGTATGAAGTTTTCATTTGTTTTAATTGCCATAATCCGATACTTTAAACTGTAATCTAAACAGATAGTGTCTATTTTAAGACAGTTTCTGTGTTCAAGTTCCCATCTGATTGTAAAACTCGATTGAAATCGAATTCCACCATGAAAGTCAGAGGATTTTTTACGGGTCACTGATCCGACCTGTTCCAACATGTTGAGCAGATGTTATAAAGCATTTTACGTTTCATTAATATTATAATAGCACGGTCAATCTTCCTGGAGTGATTTTGTTATTCAAAGTAAGAAATGCTAGTGGAGAGAGAAAATACTTAATTGTAGCGAGTAACTTAACGGAGCTTACGTTAACCTTAAATAAAAGTAGTAAGAACGTACTTTTGAAAGGTTCTTTTATTCGATTTATATAGTATTATAGTATTGTTTGTTTAGATCTTTTCCCCCGGGGTGGAGGGCTTTTTTGACGCTTTTGATTGACCTTTCGTTTCCCACCCTGGGGAATTTGATCAAAAAATTTTTAAATTTGTCAAATCCCCACCCCTTGCCCGCACTCCCCCCTCCCCCACGGGGTTTACATTGATAGGTGCATTATAACAGCAGTCATATCATTTAATTGATAAAAGGCAAGTGATAACTGACCTTTTTCGAAAAGAGAGATAAACAGTTAACCTGAGAGTTCCTGGAAATACAGCCTAAGTGTTATGGTAAGACCTCTTAGTAATTTATTATTAAACAAGTGAAAATATTGCTGCCAAAGGAACCGTAAATAATACTAAAACCTGTTGGGAAACATATAGCGCGTTACGCAACACAACGTGCCTTACCCTAAACATAGTAATGGAAACATTGATCGCGTGTATTTTTAAAGAGATAAGGAATGTATTAAGTTGACAAGTTAATTGCTTTTGAATGTTACGTGCGTGATGTGATAAGAATATGACACATAGATATCTTATAACAAAAATGCCAAGACTGTGTATAAGAAAAGAGAGTTGTTATGATTAGGCAGAATGAATTAATGAATGTACGGTGTAGTGAACGAGGATCGTTGCTGGGAATAAAGATATACAGTCCAAGTTCCGAGTGTTTGATTGAGTGTGTGGATATTCCCGAACAAAACCCAAAGACCGCGTAATTCACCAATAATACTTGTGTACCGAATTTGTGCCTAAAGAGCAATTAAAACATTTCATCTATGACTTCCATAATTTTAGTTCTTTAACAAAAGTTCAGGAAAAGAAAAAGAGAGTTGTTGTCTTGTGTTCCCATCCCGGACAAAACGTGAAATTAGGCACTTTCACGTTGTAGTCGTGCAGTGACGCGTCAAAGAAATGTACAAAAAAGTGTGCCGCACGCGCAAAGTTGTTGTTTTATTAACTCTAAAAGCCCTGTGCAAAGGGACGCAACATTGCTGGCCAACAACTCCCAGCATTGTTGGATGTTACGTGTTGCGTCCGTTTGCACATCCTGTTCCATGTCATTGTATTGTTGGGAGTTTAGAACTGAACCGTTCAAACGCTTAGCTACGTGCAAACGGACCCAACAACCCCTAACATTGTTGGCTCAGTAATGTTGGGAGTTGTTGCGTCCGCTTGCACGTGGCTTAAACCTATTTACTCGTACGTGTAGGCGTAAACACGGCTAGATTGCCTCTTACCCCGGAAAAACGTTTTCGTCCGTCCACGTTTTTGCTCTCCGTTCTGGAGAACGTTTTGAAATGATGGGCTTTCAGTGACCGTTTTCACAGAATAGGTGTCTACCATAGGCCAAATTAAACTGGAGACAAAAAATGTCCCCTTTCATGTTTCAAACAAAAACAGGTACGAGTGCACGGGACGAGCGCTAGCCTCAAACTTCCGGACATAAAGGACAATAAAAAATATTATCAGTGTCAGTGATAAGACCGAGAAATAAACTTTATTTAAATCACCGGTTACGTTTTTGATCTAGGTAAAAATTTAATCTGCCTTCCGTTTACTGATTAGTTGAATTATAGTTGCTTTTAATAGCCGGTTAAAACAGGCGTTCTTTTTTTTTCCGCCTTAGGTGTCTTGCGTTCCCCGCCCGCCCGCAACGCGAAAATTGAACTCCTGTTCTGTAAGCTCAACACCTGTTCTGTTAACTACTAGCTTTGCTTTTGACTGGTTCTCCTTCCTTCTTTATCAGGTATTGACTGATTGTGATGTAAGATGTTTGTAATGAATGACAGAAGAAAAAAAAAAAAACAAATAACAGAGGTTGCCACTTTTCGAGGAATTAAACGTCAGGTTTTTTGTAAAATGATAGCTAAAAATTCGACATATAAAAAAAGCATGCCATTTAGGTCTACTAAAAAAATAATTAAATAAAATAATAAACTGTTTATCCCCCAAGTGCTATTAGAAATATGTTAACATTATCACGTATTAGGCCAAGGGCATCCGATCCGGTCGAGGTTAGTTGTTTCTTGATATGATGTTTATCGGATATTTTTCACGGCCGGAAAATTACATAATTGGAAAGCCGCTAAAAAGTTCATAGGAATATCCTTTTATAATTGACTTAACACGAGGAAAATTGAATTTAAATCAAAACTGGCGTCTTGATATCGTTGTTCTTCAACACAAAAAAAGATTTTAAAAGAACCCTTGCTCTTATCCAAATGCGGGATACTAGTTCCACCCGCTCCTGTT
>NC_133211.1:16280008-16315008 GCF_958299795.1 Porites lutea
TCATAAAGTTTTCACCAAAACGAGAAAATCTCCTGGGGGAAATAAAAGAAAACGTAGAAGGCCCTGAATCTGAAGCCAAGGGCATACTTGGCCTTTGCCCCACTAGATGGACAGTACGCGCAAGCTGTTTTCAGCGAATCCTAGACAATTATGCAGCTCTTCTTCAGGAGTGGACAATTTCCCTTGATGAGAAACTCCAGTCCGATATACGTGGAAGGATCATTGGATGCCAAGCGCAAATGAACACTTTTGACTTCTTTTTCGGGTTGAATTTAGGACAGCGGCTGTTTTCTCACACAGATAACTTATCAAGAACCTTACAGCAAACAAAGATGTCAGCTCTAAGTGGCAAACGAGTAGCTTGTCTTACAAAAGACGTTCTGCAGAAGATGCCAAACGATACGAGCTTCAGATCATTTTATGATGTAGTTTTACTGAAAAGTAAAAGCTATCCCTCCATGAGTGGACCGATGTTACCAAGGAGAACTCGCGCGCCAAGAAGAATTGAAATTGACACTGGAGAGCCAACATATCCTGTGACCGCACAAGACTATTACAGGCGAATATACTTTGAAGCTATTGACTTGATGATGAACGCTATTGACCAGCGGTTTGACCAGCCAAGCTTTGATACGTATGCAAAGATGGAGTCTCTCTTAATTAAGACCCTCAATTCGCAGGACAAATCCGAAGAGCTAAAGTTTATGGAAAAACTGTACAACGATGATGTTAATATTTCAGTGTTAACCGCCCAGATGGAAATTTTACAAGTGCTGGTGAAGGATGGTGATCATTTTTGTTTTGACGACATCATAGTAAAAATTAAAGAGCTACCCAACCCAGAACGGGAAATGATAAAAGAAGTTATCACGTTATGTAAGCTGATTCTCGTAAATCCAGCAACAAGTGCAGCCGGTGAAAGATCCTTTTCGACTGCCCGGAGGCTAAAAACATGGCTCCGTTCAAGAATGAACCAGGAACGATTCAGTAACCTGACAGTTTTAAACATACACAAAGAAAGAACGGACAGGCTTTCCACCATTGACATAGCAAACGAATTTACCGACCGCAACACAAACAGAAAGCGTAATTTTGGCACTTTTCGAGTAAATGATGTACCGTAACTTTAAAATCATTCACTAAATTATTTTCAGTTACCGTTTTGTTTTGCCGTGTTAATATTTTGAATGAATTATTAAACAATTATTGAACTCGGCTTTCGAATGATATGAAGATATACAGATCTCGGAGGGTGTTACCCACCGGGCTCAAGCCTTCGGCTTTGGCGGATAACCCCCTCGATCTGCATAACTCTTCATATCATACTCAGCCTCGTGAAATAATTGCTCAGTAATTATACAGACTTGAGTTCAAGGCAGCTCAAGCAAAATCGTTGGATTTCTGGCTTATTTATAGTAATTAAAGGTTGATATCAGTAGTATAACATAACAATCTATGATACTTCAATTTAGTGATGGTGAATTTTCAGACCCGATAGCAACATCACTGAAGATGTGGAAAAAAATCAATACTTTTATCGTTATTCGCATTCTCCGTCACTTTAGAGAAATTGAATAGAAATCCACAAGCATGCCCCCCCCCCCGGCCCCCCAAAAATTTTCCTTCACGCATTCTTCTTTAGCCCCCCCACTCAAAACTTGCTGCGCGGTCTCTGGATACAGGACGTTACAGCTAACAAAGAACTCAAGATACATGCACGCAAAAATATAAGAGATAACAAGGCTCCAAGGATTTTGTGACTGTGTCAGAAAATAAATCTTTGACCATTATCACCATAGATATCGTTCAACCGTAGAAGATAACTGGGCTTAATTGTTTGGTAGAGATCCTGCCAGCAGGCTCTAAATCTTATTACCCCTTGTTTTATCTCTTGATTGCATACATTCGAGAGGTACTTTAGATGATGATTAATTTGCTTAGTATAATACAGCTAAACGCAGTTAGCAAAATTCACCAAACACACAGTCGTATCATTGATCTGAAGATAGTTTGCGAATGCTTACATAACTGAATCAACTAACTCGACACGTGCAGCTAGCTGTAGCTGTCTTATGAGTCAGCCGGCTGCACGTGTCGTCTTGACCTGTGTAAGACTGTTCTTTGTTTGGCCTGGAACTCGAAACTTCCCGTCTAAAAAAAAATGGGCTAAAGCTATAAAAGGTGAGAGTGATGTGAAAACTGTTGAAAAAAGTTTTAAAAAAGTCAGTGCGGTATGAGGTAACTACTTCTCAAGGCTTCTTGCGATAATTCAAAGTGATATCGATGAATCTATTGAACACTGGACTAATTCCAAAGTTTATCAAAAAGACTCGGCAATGCATATTCGGCGACAGATTTCAGTTGCGAAAGAGTTAAGGGTGGTCGTCACACACATCTGAGAAAAGAAAAAGCTAGGGATCATTTCGGCGGTGGTATGGGGGTACAAAGGGGTGGTGGTGGGCGCACTTCCCTACAAAAGTGATGAGCGCTCATCGTAACTTTTAGGGTCAAAATTTATGGATTCTAACCGCCTAAGGTGCCTTAATTTAAGCCCAAAAAACCCTAAGGAATTTATTACTTTTTGATGGTTGTTACTCAACTGAGAGTACTAACTTTTCATCACCTGTTAGCCTGAGCCACAACGACGAAGCAAGACTCCCGTCATTTTTTAATTAAGTCCCTCGATGAGGCGGGGGCGTCATGGTTCTCGGGTCTGAAAAAATGGTTTTGATTTAATGACTATGAGAATCTTTTTCTATTGCTATTTTTAAAGACAACTGAGATAAAATCAACACCCTTTTGTTTAAAACCACTGACTTATCACGAAACGCTAAAGCCTCATCACGAAAGGACAAAAACTGGTAAATCTACAAGTATGCATTAAATTCAAGTTAAAGGCACAAGCAAGAACGACGCAGCTATAAATTTATTTCGTGGGCGTTGTTTATAAGATGGCGCAACAGTGCCATTTTATAAACAGCGGTTACATTTGTATCATTGACAGGAAAAACGTCAAGATTTTTGCAAAATGATATCTAAAAGTTTGTTAGATAAAAAACCGTGTCCAATAGGCTGACGGAAAAAATATTTAAATAAAATATTCATCCGAAAAGCCTAGTAATAGCTAATTGATCAGCTTAGACAGTATTTTAAGTCTAGTATTTTTTTCTGTTTCTAGCTTCTTGAATTTTCTAATCCTATACTTCTTCTTCTGTAAGTCTGGCTGATTGTCCTCGCGAAAGGGAATTATTCTGGTTCTTTTTTTCGTTGGTATTTTGGATTGATGCACAAATCCTTCTAAAAGCCGATGCGTAGCGTTGGTCCATGGCTCCATAGCATAGTGGATTCAACGCATTTGGAAGCCAAGTAAGAAAATAAATTATTTTTGTAACAATACGAATGTACGGCCATGAAACTCCATAGTTGAACTCAAAGAGCAGAAAAACAACTTGGAAAGGTAAATAACAAACGAAAAATATGATGACTATGACTACAGCCATGAAGATAAAACGCCTTTCGAGATAAGTAGTCGTGTGACAAAGATCTGAATTTTTGGGTTCACTGCCGCTGCTTTGACTTATTTTTCGTCCTGATTTTCTCCGCTTCAGTTCTGTTTTCTTCAAATGACGAACAATTATACCATAGAGAACCGTCGAAATAGAAATAGGAAGCAAGTAATTGATGAAAAAAAGGAAAACGGAGTAGATGTGACGCCATCCAAGTTTTATATCACCCATTGATGGGAACAACTCTATGCAAAACTCCACTTTCAAGCCTGACTTAGCAGAAGTAAAAGAAATGAGCTTTCTGAAGGTGTAAGCGGGAAGAGCACAAACAATTGCCATAACCCAAATAAGTAGCACAACCATAAATCCTTTATGTGATCGGCAGTGTGGAGCCGAACTATATCGAAATGAGCGCCGAACGATGGAAAAATATCGATCGATTGCTATAGCAACGTGGATGTTCGTGGTCACTAATCCGCAAACAACCTGTGTTGGGTTAATAAACTTGCAGAGAAATGAGCCGTATATCCAGGTTGGTTGAAGCTCTTCGTTTACAATCAGAAACGGAACTCCGAGAATGCTTATAAAGTCACTGATAGCAAGGTTCATGATAAGACAATAGGTGAATGTACGAAGTCGACGATTTCTGAAAGACGCAGTAAATACGAAGAAGTTTCCAATCATGGCGGCTACAAATACTACTCCAAAAAGAGCAAGTCTTGTCACAGTCATTCCAGGTGGTTCAGGGATAGATGTCAGGACCTCTGTCTTGCTTGTTTTCGGAAGCATTGTCGTATTAAAGGTGTCGTTCAATGTTGCGGTGACTGGAGTGACTTGTTTCATGGCTATAAGTCAGCAAAATGTCCACTCGAAACAAAAACTGCTTTGACAAAACAACAAACAACTATCGCAAATCAATTCAAGCATTTAACGATGGTTGTAGTTCAGTCTTAGTTTTCACAGTAGAAATCCGGTCCGGTTTCCATTCAAAAAAGATAAAACAAATTATGCTCCCATGACCTCAGCAGACTTGACTACTCTGTTTCAATGAATTTCTCAGATATGTCTTATGAAGTGATAGCCGTATATATATATCTAAGATGAAGCGGCATTTGTTTTTGACATGCACCGTCGGAAAAGATGGATCACGCATCAACCCCCCGCTAGAACCAATTCATTTCTGTTGTTACATCACCGCAGGCTGAAAACACTGCACTGTGATAAGCCGGCACGTGAAAATATTCCAGCCAGCACTAACACGGCGATAAAGATCAGTAAACTCTAAGGACCTTACGAAACAAACTGTTAACAAGGTGCAAGGTGGAAATTGATTAACCAGAAAATGAACTTTTAATGAACGACTGCCAGAGGTTTGCGTGTGACGTAATAAGAATTAAATTTCAATCAAAGAATTATATCGATCATTCTGAGTTTTTAGTTTCAGGATATTTCTACTCAGTTTCGTGGCTTTTACAAGTTTTGACTTCGATAGGACTTTTCGTTTTGTGATAGGGCACAAAAATGTTTTACAACTTTCGTGTCAAGCGATACTAAAATCATGTCCGGCCTAGAAAGGAACATGTGTCGGTAAAAAGTGACTTAGCTTTTGACTTTTTGCTGTCTGAACATACTAACTTAAGGCGATTTAAGGAAGTTTGAACATAACCTGAAGTTGTGAGTTAGGGCGAGTTAAGGCGAGTTCGGAGCGAGGTAAGGTCCCAGGGCAAAAGCCAAATAATACATATTTGTTTTATAAGTTAGTCTCCTACTGTTATGGTACCTCTGAAAATAGTGGCGAACCAAAACCGTGTATACCTGAAACTTTGTGAGACTGTTCATGTTTTTATCTTCTCTCATCTCTTTGATTCTTGACCTTATTGGTAGAATGATTGCAATTACCTTTGCAAGTAGTGGCCCTTTCTTCTTCTAGACAAGTCGGGAAGAATTCTCGCAGGTACGGTGGAGTAAATTGGGTAAACTGTAAATTCTGTTCGATAAGATATTAACGAAAAATTTACCAATCTCTGTGTTCATTAAGAACATCTGAGGAGATTCGAGACGAAGAAAAAGGTGACAAATTGCCTTAACAGAGACTCTTGCTTTCATCGGCAGATGTTCGGAAGAATGGATAAAACATGACCCCAACTTCACTGCGCGCGCTATCTTTGTTTCAACTTCGGTTTCTTTTACAGCTTTAGAACTTATCTGCTTGGTATTGTGGCTGACCTTTACTAGCTGATAATAAGCGCTAATTTGTCAATTTAGTCCACTCGTAATTTATCGACCAAAAAAACAGTTGTAGACCAATACGCCCTGGGGTTACACCCAACTGTGAGTAACTCAATGGTCACGGCGTGCTGGCATATATTCCCGGCTTTCCTGTCCATTATGGCGCGCAAGATACAGCCTAAGGCAAAACAGTTCGAACTAAGACAAGCATTGGTGCTTTGTTGACCGGCAACATTACTGGTGATCATCCTCTATAAGGAAAGGGAGAATAAGGGAACAGTCAGTTTAGACAGATGAGTCAGCGCAAGTTGTAAACCTGTCTCGCTATAGCCAATCCGGCCGTGTGGCACGAAATTTTTGCGGATTGGCGATTTTTTGTATTTTGTGGGAACAAATTTTTGCGATTAGGACAGATTGGTTTTTCTTGCTGTAATAATTTTTTCGATTTTCAGAAAGTCTCGGATAAATCATTGATAATATTTTCGTTTTTACTGAGTAAGTGCAACAAAATTTCTTAATTAATCTGTCCACTTATCCTATCTTGGTCTACCACTTAGTGCTCCCCCGCCCCCACTTTGTGATCAGGTTTTCATTCACCTGTTCCCATTTCGTCTCTACAATTAAAATAGAGGTGCAAGTCTCCTCAAGAAACCTGCTGTAAAATACTACGAGAATTTTGAAATACCTTTTTTATAGAATAACTTACAATGCTTACAGAATTAAACGAAATATATAAAGTTGATACCTACCTAAGTTGACAATAACAATCACTGTTATGCAATGTACATTGCTTGAAATATTTTCACCATTAATTGTGGCAATTGACCAGTTCATTCGAGATGCACGGCATTGAAGGAAGGTTTGTACCGTCTGTACGGTTTCTTGGAATCCGCGTGAAATAGTTTGGTTTCAAAAAAATCGTGATGGAAAACATTGAACTTCTTGAGACGGTGCTTCCAGATATCAAGAGGGCAAATCTGGGGCTGGGTATCATTAATCCTATCCAAAGTTATCATTCCAAGTTATTACTGTTTTTTTTTTGTTCTTACCTATTATTACCTATTTTTCATTTTTTCATACTCATTTGTCCGACATTCCATATGAATTCAACTGTGACTTTTTAGATTTGCATTCGACAATGACGATTTGTAGTCTGGCGCGGGTCTACACCGCTTTCTCCGTTTTACGGAAATCGGTCAGATTTCTCAGAATAAACGTATGTATTTTAAAAACATAAAGGTAAATTTCAATTACTTTTTATTTTATCTGAGTGTCTCGTTTAACCCATCGTGGCCGTCGTTCGTGTCGTTGTATTTTTAGAATCAATCTTCCCTAAAAATTTGTTGAAGCAAAGTCCCGGTCTTTTGTTTTATTCCCATAAATCTCAGAGCCAATACTGAATGCATTTTAAATTCGTAACCGGCTCAAAATTGTGTTATTGGAATAAGAGCCGAAGGCCAATGTTATCAGGCCTTACCCTTTACTCCCCCCGTTCTCCATTTCCTGCTGCAAAAAGGCTTGTTAAAGGGGCAGAAAAATTCTTAGGAATTTGCCTCCACCACATTTCAAGTACGAACATGGTTAACATGGTTATTCGAGAATTTTAGATCTTGGTTCAAAGGAGCGAGAAAGGTTGGAAAATGTTGGTAAAAATTTTTTTGGGTTGCCGAGCAAAATCCTGATAGGCTTATAAGTATTTTCATTTTGCTTTTCTTTTAAATCGTAGCTTTTTTCCGTCGTTGTAATCCCGCGTTTTAAGCGCTGAACCACAGGTCATTTCCAAGCACGAAATATGGGCGTCGGCACTGTTTTGCTAACCTTCGAAATATAAGGATTTTTATGGGTATTTATTTTGCAGGGACTACACAAGAAAGGAGAAACAAATAACTGAAGTAAGGTATGCAGTTTTTACTTGAAATTTGTTTCATATTACCAAGTCTTTAAGAAGCAAAAACTGTTTTTTGCACAAAATTTTCGAGCTTGAGTTACCTGTGCATGAACATGTTACGTAACTGAATTGAATCAGGATTCCAGTCGTTTTTACCTCAATAATTCCTGATTTCTAAAAAAATTTTCTCAAGATTTATGATACGTATGTCCTCGGTGTCATCAATTTAAGTTCTTTTAGATATTTTACAAACTTTTGATGAAGTTGTCAATATCAAAGTGACCAAAAATGTCTTGTAAATCATTTTTATGTTTGGCCTCTGTATCGTCTGTATCTATGGATATATATAGTTTTCAATGTCAAAATGGGATACAATCAGGAGTATACCGTAGTAAAATTGTTTTGCTGTTGATATCAGCATAATTCGTCTTCTTCGGGTATGGAAATTAAGGGCCAGATTTTTAAACGTAGTTTAGTCAGTGTTTAACAAAATCCCTCAAGCATATACATGTAGAGTAGACTAGAAAAGCATCCGAATGTCCAAAGATTTGTTAAAGCGCGGTTTAATAAGTTAGACTTCGTTTAAAAAACCGACCCTAAAGGTTTATTACTAAATATGTGTCGGAACGTGGGTGAAAAAAGTATTAAAGAGGAACAGTAATCTTAATTACATGAATGTTCGTTGTGACCGTGGATTTAATCGCTATAGTCTCAAGTCAAACACTTTTAGCGGCGGATCAACGGGGGGAGGGTGGGGACATCCTGCACCCCGAGAAATCATTGATAATTCAATGACTGTTTGAGTTGGAAAAAAAAATCAATGGGTACAAAACCGTAACCAAGAATAAAATTTGGCGTAAAATAACTAAATGATCACAATTTTTTAAAGTCTATATCAGTGTGGTTTTTCGTGAGCAGCGGTGGACAGTGGTCTGCCTGAAATTGTAAACTGTAGTTGTCTGTTCTATCTGTATATAATCTGTCAGATGTCATTTGATGGTGAAGGTATTGTGACTAAAATGAATCAGCATGGAAAATTAAAATGGGATAAATTTCCTGTGAATTATTGAGTGAAATAAGCTTCTTCCTGGGTGAATGGCTTAGTGAGAGGGAGTTAAACATTTCTACTGGCATTATTATTCAGTGATTATTTTTATCTGAAATTGCGAAATACACTTACACAGCTTTATGCTACTTGAAATTAGTTCTTTCGAATTAAGTTTGGAGAGAAATTTTACCAAAACATCAAAGCAAGCTTCATTAGACCACAGAAAACGAAAATGACCGACAAGTTTAATAACTTTCATTTTTGCCAGGTGTCTGCATAATTGAAAACTTGGACTGGACTATGTGGAATTACCAAAGAATGATGAGATCAAAGGAACGTGAAAAGACCGTCTTGAGTTACAAGATGGCCAATGCAGGTCTTCAACAGGATAAAGAAGAAATAAAAACGACAGCGACCAGGGGCGTAGCCAGCCTATAGACCTGTTGGCCCGGGTCTACAAATTTTTGGTTAGATCACTCTACCGCTAACCTGCGAAGCGCAGACGTATTTCCGGTACTCTACCGCTTGAAATAGTAAATTATGCGTTGTTGGGGTGAGCTTAAAAGCTTAAGAGCTCAGAAAGTGTTGGTGAGGTCAGTGCGTACTAGTCAAGCGTGCAATCTTCAGAATAGGTGGAAATGAAAGTCAGCCAGGCCTACAACTAGTCGAAGAGCTGGCTCGCCACTCCTGGCGACATTATAGCAGCCTTCGGTTAAATATTGAAAAATCACTAAGGGGACAAAAAACCTAATTCGCAAACTCGGTTTTTGATTATTTTATGGGGGTTCACCTTCCTGCTTTCTTGAATAAACAAACAAAATGTCAAAAAACTTTCCCGTGATTTACTATGTGGAATGAATATAAGATTGTGTAACTTCCTGAGTGCTGAGAAGCGGAGAAACTCTATAAATCCCTCTGAAAAGTACGTGGAAATTAAGATACTGACCAGGAATCGAGAAAATATTTTTTTGACCCGCAGTGCGAGGTCAATTATTAGCCTTTGCCAGGCGTTCAGATAAGGGGAACTGTGCAAAGAGAAGTGAGCAGGAAAACCAAGAAGGGGTGCGAGTTTCCAAAAAAATCCCTTTTATTAATAAAATTATTGAAGTCCAGTCCAAGAGTGAATCTTTACAGCGTAAAAGACACGTCGGATGAAACCCACACAAAAACTGCAGTGATTAATAATTCACGCTGTTTTAAACTTTGATCATCTACTGGGATTTATCCCATGGATCTTTTTCATTTGATTGTGAATATTTAGTCATTTTGATTCTATCATTTCATTCTACGTTTCACTCGTCGTCTCCGGTATAAACAAGAGTGTATTTCATTTCAGATGACTGAGCAGCTGATCGCTTCTCGTCAAGACTGTCAGCAAACGGAGGCATCTTATCAATGGAAAAATGTGCTGAGATCTCCGGTTACTGTAATAGCAAAACATCTGCCAACCAAAGGCACTGCCCTTTCTCACTAGCTGATGTATAAACGCTGTTAATTTCTCCATCATGAATGAGTCAGAAATTTATTATGCAGATTTCTTGAAGAAAGAAGACCTCACTGGTAAATGGCGGTTTTACTGGGCTTCGCTTGATTGTAAAGGGATTTATTTTTACTTGGGGAAAACTCTAGAACAAAACGGCAATTTTCAGCAGTTTATCGAGCTCACTCCAGGATCGAGATGTGTGTTGGCCAAGCGACGAATGTACAGCTTTCGTTTCAAACTGCTCACTGAGGAAGCGTCTTACACGTTGAAATGCGACTCGATTTTACGAAGACATCGATGGATGTACATGATAAACCTAGTTGTGAGGGGCCGACCGCGAGAACCTCCACCAAATTCTTTAAATTGTCTGGTTATCACCGACGCTACCGACAATAATACGAGCAATGATGACGAAAAAGACTCCTTGAAATCTTCAGGTTTTACTCGTACATTTTCATTCAGAAAGATCAAGAGCTGGAAGAACCAAAATAACAGCCTTCCACCGGCTCGATGTTTACGCAAGAACGAGAACACGATTAAGGAGAATTGTCAGAAAACCTCTTATATTGATTGCAGCTTTAACTTTGCGGAGAACTTGGCATACTTCGACGATTAGATCGAGGTAGCCTGCGTGGCAAGCGTTTCCGCGCGAGTTCGTCCACAGGGAGCCCACACAATCTGTTTGTGTAGCCGATTGTTATTTTATAGTAAATGTACTGGATTTACCGTTTGCTTCACCTATAGCGATATATCGCTAACTATGTATATAAATCAATGATAAATAAACGTTAAATTACCTTGCCTGTGGTGTATAGTCGTCCTTTTGCCTCAAAAGCGGTTTTTTGGGCGATTTTGAATGAATTTGAGTTCGCCGTTGACTGTTCCATATTAGCCTGAGTATCAGGCGTTTCTGGGGAAAAGGGGAAAGATGGAAGCGAAAAAGGGAAATCTCCTCTCCCCTAGCCCCTTAGGAAGGCCTGATACTCAGGCTAGTTCCATATATAAGAAGGTCCTTTGAAAAATATAAGCCCCGGGGCTTATTTTCGGAATTTTACACACTACTGAACTGGGCGATGAAATGGCAGCCTGTATGAGATGAGTATGTAAGTCAGTATTCAGTGGGTAAAATATTGTAAATTGTACTACCTAAATTACAATCTCTTTGGGCTGTAAAAACACATTACCCAGTTCGAAGTGATAGCACTCCACAGTCCACAGTCCACAGTCCACAGTTCTGAATTTATAGTGCCGGGCCTCGAGCTGAGCCTTGGTGACTAGTGTCACTAGTGTCAAAGGGAAATGGCGGCCGCATCTCTACAGAAAATACGAAGACAATTTCAATTCCTTGCAAAGAATAGGTTTGGTATTTTACGGTGTCTTAATAACAGTAGAAGCTTACCAAGTACTTCAAAAGGGAAGACACCACCAAACGCCGCTTTCTTGCTTGGATTTGGTCTCGCTGGGTTAATTGGATTTTCGGGTCTTTATCAAAAGAAAAAGCTGAAGCTTTTAAAGAGAGCAAACGCCACAAGTGTCGAAAGAAAGTTGGATGCGCTGAAAAATCAACATGCAGTTCCAGTATCCTTTCACTGAAATTCTGCGAGTCCATGGGAAATATCAGGCGCGGATTTAGGATAAATACTGACCGATTTCCTAAACGAGCATCGGAGGCTGAAGCTTCGATAGTTCTAAGGGCCTCTTCTTATGCGCCCGGTTTCCGAGATCTCGCCTCACCTCTAAATCCTTTGTTAAATTTTCGATGTGTTCATATGAGAGGGCGGGCTGGCTCAGTTCCCGAGATCTCGGTTTTTCCAACCGAGATCTCGGTAAGCGGGCTGGAAATTTTGCCATATGAACACTTCATCACGGTTACCTGGATGAATGGCGGGATGAATTCTGGCGGCCCGGATGGCATCGTCTTGCATTGCCTGCTGTATTTTCCACATCATAAGCATCCCATTTAACTGCAGTGATACAGCTTTAAGAGTTATCGGTGCTTTTCGCTATGTTTGCTTTGTTTCCCAAATTTGGTGCCAGAACTCATACCCAGGATCTTTCACCTTTTCTCATCTCGGAAACCGGGCTGAAATTTCTCATATGAACCCAAGGCAAAATTCATGCCGGTAACCAAGCCAGCCCAGTCAACCGGGCTCATATGAAGAGGCCCTAAGTGGGGTCGGGGGCATGCTCCCCTGGAAATTTTTCGGATTTTAACTCCTTAAAGTTCCTTTTCCTGGGTTAGTCGTTCAGACAGGATATTGGCTAGTTCCACTCTCCTCGGATGAAGCCTTGTGAATCGGCGGATTATTTATAAGGTCAATTTCCATGTTGTAGTGGATATGGAGCAAGGCGAGTCTTGTCAATCTCGTCTGTGACATGGTGCAGGGACAAGTGATTTTCCAGCTGAAAATCTCATGGCGAGTCCAATGCACGGCTATTAAAAAAAATTGTCCAGACCATTTTCCATATTTCAACTTGGAAATTTTTTTTATTAAAAATATATTTATTTTGAAAAATCTGATCCATTTCCATAAAACAGTGGAAACTGGTGTGGATCTGTGCCTGAATATGGACAATGCATTTATTGTCATATCCTAGCGCATTCCTCATATATTTTAGCTTGGTTTTTAGACACCTCTAAACCAATTCAATAATATATTTTTGTTGCAACATTTTCTTTTACCACATAAACACAGAAGGAACAAAATCCCAGCATTTCTCATGGTTATCCTTGGACCCTACAATCAGCAATAGATGAATCACGATCCATCATTCAGTGTATGAAGGAAGAGCGTGGCATTCCTGGGGTATCTATTGCTGTGAGTGTAGATGGAAAAACTGTGTGGAGTGAAGGATTTGGCTTTGCAGATGTTGAAAACAGAGTTTTATGTACCAGCAAAACTGTTATGAGAATAGCAAGCATTAGTAAACCACTAACTACAACAGCTGCAGGTTTGTGACTGTCCCAAGGGGATACACTCATGGGAATTCTTGGCAGGGGTGTACCATCCGGTTATCCCAATCCGGACTATATTTCGACCAAAAAATGTCATTTTCAACAGCAGTTTTCAAACCTGGCTTCTAAAATCCACACCTATTTTCAGACATGGAAGAGGTCACAAAATGCAACATACACGTTTACATTATAGGTGAAAATGTTATCGTTGCTTAGATTAGAACCCCATCATTAAGATTTCTTTTCAATCAATTTTGAATTCACATTTTACTCTTTCTTTATTATTCATTTGCAAATGAAATGACAAATATGTTCATACACTCCTGTAGTTCCCTCGAAAACCATACCTGATTCCATATGTTTTGTAGTCTCTGCAGTTGTTATTAGGGTCATCATGCAATGCTCCTTCCCCTGAAGAGCGTTGCATGATGACCCCAATAATGGCTGCGAAGGAGACTATATGTTTTAATTCCAATGTGCAATTTTTTCTTTGGTTTACTGGCCTTACTGTCAGCCATTGTTAAGTGAAAGGTGATATGATTTACTGCTCGTAATAACAGCACTATTTAATATAAGAAATGTGAGCATATCCATATATTTTTTCAATTTCTTAAATTTATTAGCTAAACTGTGGGAAGAAGGAAAGCTGGACCTTGATGCTGCAATTCAAACTTATGTAACTTCATTTCCGACAAAGACATTTAATGGGTCCACAGCAACCCTCACAACAAGACATCTTCTTTCACATCTTGGTGGAATAAGACATTATGATAAAACACAGTGTAATAAGGAAAACAAAACAAACACAGATAATAAGGTATGTTTTCTAGGCAGGAAGGGACTTATTGTCATCATTATCATAGTGGTTCCTAAAATGCTAATAATGCTTTTACTAAACAGTGCCACATCAGTCAAAAATACAATGCACATTACACAACAATTTGGTCATAATTTGTTATATCATAATTAAGTGATCTCATAAGCATCAAATATCTCCTTCGTCAATCCTCTCACTTCTTATCCAGTACCCTAGGTGCTATTACAATCACTCTAGCTTTATGAACAGTTTTATATCATATTTCGCCAGCGTTTTTGTTGTTGTTTGAACCTTTCTGGAAAATCACTGTAAATTTTGGTTAGGTGCTTTATTGGACTGTTATTTGATCAATCAGAGCATCATTACTAATTTTAATATTGTAACTGGGACTATCAATGTCTTCTTGTGTGGCATTATTTCATTGTTATTATTTCAATGTCAAAATTATCTTTAAAGTCATTGTCCCTGATTCAACAGAGTGTGAAAAATTCATCCAAAGAAGAAGTTTCAGTTTCTAGGGACAAAGAACAGGAAGGTGTGTTTGTTGAACCACAGTATTTAATGTCAGCTGGTTAACTAATCAAGATGGCTGGATATTAGCCAAGTTCCTTTTTTGTGTATTTACAAAGCGAGATGAAGTCAAGGTCAATAAAAACGTGAAAAAAGAAGGAGGCCAACATCCAGCGATCTTGACCTCACGCTTGGTGGTCAATAAAGGATTTGTTGTATGGCCAGAAAAAGAACTTATTCTTGCAGGGCCAAAGTGGAAAATCCCAAGTGGGCAAGGTGGGTCCATCTTGCCCGCTGGAGTAACCAATCAGAGCACAGGATTCCCTTTATCTTGTCTGCTCTTTGATTCGGCCATAAAATATAATTTTTTAATATTTGTGACAGTAATATTCTTACATGTAATCCTTTGGGGCATGCATTCAAATGCCATGGTCAGTTAAGAAAATTTTATACAGAGTGGTCAAGCTCCTGTTGTTGAGTGTTCTGTTGATGATGATAGTGACTGTTATTTCTTGTCAAGACAAAGTTAACTTTTGCTTATGTTCTTTCACGTAATTACAAGGCATTGTTGTTAATGTTGCACTTCATAAGATTATTTCAGTTTAACTTTCAAGTCATAAGTTTCTTTAAAATAAATTACGAGGCCTTGCAAAAGAAGTGATTACCTTTAGCCCTGCAGCTAAAACATTTTTGTATTGTTAATATTGTTTTGTTATTTTGCAAGTGATTACTAGCAGAAGTAGAAGAAGACGAGAGTTTTCTTTTGAGGAATACTACATTAAGGTTGGTAAGTTGTTTCCTCAGAGTAAGATCAATGAAGGATGCAGAAAATGCAGTGGGATCACCTGGAAAGGTGTTCATGTTGGAGGGATACTTACAGTGAAACTGAACTTGGAAATTAAAAGCAATTAAGAGACCATGTGTTTTGGTACAATCAGTTCTGTCTAAACTGGTCACAGTTATTTTACTGACAGTGAAGAATGGCAGAGGCTTACTCAAGGTGTTTGTCTTAAAAAGAGACTTGACTGTATTACAGAAACTATGGTCAGTTTGGTGCTATGTCATGGTGTCAGCCTCCTCCTCAGGTCCTCAGGTAGATGGTGTGTGCATCTTTAAGAATAACACCAGTATTCCTTGTTTGTGATTGCTAAAAGTAATTAATATTTAAAAGAGCTCAGGACAGGATCAAGAAATACTGGTAAACACTACTGCCATTTTAGGCCTCAAATCGCCCATTACAAACTTAAGGTTCAAAGGTATGGATGGTGGCTTTGGGGGTAACTGCAATCTGGCCAATCATCTCCAAATGTTGGGTAGTGCTATCCACTGAATAAATTACTATCCAGCTGATAATTTTTAGGGAAAGCGATTGTGTTATCCACCTTTTGAACAACTGGGGCTTCGTCGTGCATTGGGTGGGTCACAGCAAGTGATCTTTAAAATTACATTAAAGAGATTAAAACTTAGGAAACAAACTGGCTGGAATGTCAAGGATCCCCTCACTAATAAAAGAATTTCTTCCTCTGTACACACTGTAGGACCATTATAAAACAGTATCAGAGGCTTTGTCACTGTTTAAAGATGACCCATTGTTGTCTGTTCCTGGTACAACCTATTTATACACCACCCATGGATGGACTTTGTTGAGTGCTGTCATAGAGAAAGCAGCTAATCAGGATTTCCTTTCTTTAATGAAAAAACTGTTTAAAGATCTTGGGATGGAAAACACTTGTGCTGAATTCAATGATGTCATTATTTACAACAGGGCAAGGTTATTCTTTCATTTTATAAAGACTAGTAGAGATATTTCCTCTTTGAATGGCAGTTTTTTTATCAGCCTGTTTTAGTTTCCATTATAGTATAATTAACCTACAAAATTGACATCAAGTTTTGGCATTTTGGGGGATATTTTCATTAAGATGACGAATACTGACGGCAATATTTTACTACTTATTAACAAAATAGTCACACAAAAATCAAGGCAACCTTTCCATATAACCTGTAGATTTGAGTTTGCTCTTTGAGAACTTTTTTTTATGACCATCGTAAAGAAAGACTCCAGTTGCAAACTATGAGTGAGTGGTTTAAACATTAAAGTAACCTACTTTAGGTCCTTTTGGTTTGAAAACCTTGTTCATATATTTATTACTACTGTACCACAGATTTTATAGGCGGAACGAGAATGGTCATCTTGTAAATGCACCTTATGTGGACAATTCTTACAAGTGGGCTGGAGGAGGTTTCATGTCTACAGCAGAAGATCTAGTTCAGTTCGGAAATTCTATGCTGTATGCCAAGCAAACGGATCATAACAGGAACACAGCAGGTTTGGCCATATTTTTTATTGACAGAGAAGCTATCATAAGAAATCAAAATTAGTAACATTCCTTGCTCAGTTGTTTGGCCCTTTGACTCACAGTGTAATAGGTGTGTGTGTGTACTAGGTTTATTCTGGGTTGTGTTTTGTAAGTGATTTTTAATCCCACTGAGGTGATGCTCATATGTAAAGGAAGAGATAATGAACATATTGGGTGCTTTCAAAATAATAGGAAGTTAATGACTGAGATGTTTTGTGTTCCTTTTAAGTTTACTGTAATGCGCATGTGATCATATAATTATGCATGAATAAATGCACATATAGTGGGTATCACATGGCTGCATGGAGATATGAAATTTCTCTTCAAGCGTTGACATGGATCTCCAAGCAACCATGTAATGTTCTATTTTATTATATAAATACCAATGAAATACCAAACCATTTCAATAGTTTGTTGTTGTGAAAGGCACAAATTATTATGTAGCCATAGCAATGGTGATCTTTTCACATGCGAAGATATCATGTTTTCGTGCAAAAGTTTACATAATTTAGTGTTTATACAAAAAATTATTATCATTATTATCATCATTATTATTATCATAAATAAGCTGAGATAATTAATTAGACATGCTAATTGATGCAAATGTCTAAATGTGTACCATCTTTTTTACACTAGGTTGTCTTCCTGGATTTCTTAAGCCTGAAACTGTAACAGAGCTGTGGAAAGTTGCAGCTAACACTGAAGGTCAAGGCCACAGGGATGGTGGCTATGGATTGGGCTGGGTGGTCATTCCAGAAAAACAGGATTTTGGAGCCTGTCATCATCAGTCAGAGACAATTCTTCATGGAGGTACAAAAATAATGGGAGGGCTATGTGACACAAACTTACGCAAAAATTTGTCAAAACGCAACAATGAAAAAAAAAAAGGAGCATGTTATGTAGATCCCAGAACATAAACTCAGCACAAGACCCAAGTTGAAGATCTCCATCAGATATTTTTCCTGTTTTCTGTTATTTTTTCTGGAGGGGAGGGGGGAGGATTCAAGGTAAAGGTAAAAAAAGGAATAGTGCCTGCAAAAAAGTGACCTCTGATCAACTTCTCATGTTTGCTTGAAAACACGAGATAGAGATTACATACACGTAGGGCCTTCGTCCATGCACTTCTTGAAGAAGCCCACAAAGCTTTGAATATCGGTCAGCTGTGAATAGTATGTTTCAATCCTCACTGTTCCCTCTGTAGTTAGCTGATGTACCAACATGGCCTCTGTCTCATGGTAAGAATCAGAATGCAACAGTCACAACTGACCACTGTGGTTAAAAAGACACTGTGTGATCACTCCCTTTGCACTTCACTTTAAGAAGACAACTAAAAAGGAGTCAAAGACTACGTTTTTAACATGGCACCAGACAAATTTCATTTGGCTAAAAAAGTTTAACCAGACACTTCATTTGCCATAACCATAATTTCAATATTTTCACTGATGAACCGGGTTACCATGCATTCATGTCATGGCAGTACAAAAATTTAAACAGTTATGGTGTTCAAACCCTACTGACTAAAAATTTGACCTAGATTTTGGTGCTAAGCATGGTTCCATATGTGAATGGAACACCCAAATGCTCAAATTTTTTCAGGTGCTGTGTGAAAACAATGTAGCTGAAATGTAATGATCCATATCTCAAGTGCCCTTATCCTAAGACAAATGATCAGTCTGTTATTATCTCTTTGTTGATTTGTCTAAATTCTGCAAGACATCTGACTGCAGTGATAATTTTTGTATTCTTTAGGAGGAGCAGTGGGAGCTAGCAGTATTCTTCTTATAAGACCTACCACTTGTAATGAACAGCTTCCCAAAGGAGTGGTAATAGCAGTACTGGTGAACCTACAAGAAATGAATCTACAGAAGACAGCAATAGCTATAGCAGCCTGCTTTGAAAAAACTCAACTTTAATATACCTACCAACTCTCACAGATTATGCGTGAATCTCATGCCTGCGGGCAAAACACATTGATCTTATGGATCAAGGACAATTTCTCACACCCGACTCACAAATGTGGACCAATAGTTCTTCAATGAAATAATGATTAATAACAAAAATTCAATTCAGTTTCCCAAAAATATTCTAAAAAGGGTCTTGACTTTGTGTCCTGACAATATCACAACAGGCTAAAATTGTCGCCTTTTAAATGGCTTTGGAAGAGCTCAAAGGTCATGAGAACATTTCCTGCATCATTTGGAAGTCTTCGTTAAATCTTCCAAAGTTGCTGGGATGTTTACAGAAATCCCGGTTTTGACAAGACAAAAATCTCATGCATTTGACTCAAAAAGGTTGGCAGGTATACTTTAACATGATGTCAAAGTTTGAATTATGTTTAATTCAGCTTATAGCAATGGATGGTCGTTAGAAACTTCTAAAGAAAAGAATGTTAATAAGACAAGGATCTATTTAATTTGAATAACAATAAATTGAAAGTAAATATTTTAAATTATTTATATCCCTGATTGTCAACTTGCATGTTTTTTGCATCGCCCATTGAGGGAACCTTTCATCACTCATCAATAAGCGTGGTCACAAGTGTTCTCTCACCAGTCCACCCCATTCTTCCATGTAACACTTGTAAATTGTCAATCACTACCACGTCATTTGTTCTCCAACTAAAACCCATAGCACATGACCACATAGCTGCACGGATGTGCTGAAGGACTGAAGGCTGAATGATTGACCCATCACCGTAATAGGAGTGGAATGGATAATGGTCATCTGGCATGTTAATATTCTTGTAAAGAGGAAGATCTCTGAAGTAGCTGGCATTATAACTGGTTACTTGATTAAACCACATTTTCCCCCCAGTCACAGGGTGGGGCCTGACAGGAGAATGGATATACCAGTATCTCAAGTTGTTCTTGTCATCCCAAGAGAAATTCCATTCATTAGATTTGAGAATTTTTTCAACTTCCTGAAGTGAAGAGAACAATATGATGATTGTGACATTCTTTCACTGGCGATTAAATTTCCTTCTTATAGGTACTGTACCGTATTTCCTAGAAAGCACTGAGTCTGGGCTCTCTCTTCAATAGAGAAGGGCAACTGCTTGTTGTCTCCCATTTCCATCATTAGAATAAACATCAACTCACTAACAAAAACCTCTTTCACATCCAGGGATGCTATCATACTAATGGTACCATACATATTGCAGAAGAGTTTTCTTTTGAACCCTCTTCATACAATGGTTTTCTAGATATTACAGACCCAGAATTCAGAACTATTTTTTTGCTTTGATTATATTCCGCAGTCATTGCAGAAAAAGCGACTGAATGTAAAAAATGAACAAATGCAAAAACAAAAACATTATATTAAACAGACCTTTGGGTCATCCACCCAGAATCGATCTTGCCAACTCTTCTGTAGTTTAGCCTTGGAATCTTTGTTTGGAAGAAATGCTTGGTAACGAATTTTCTTTTCCTCCATCTCTTGCGTTACCTTTGGATCCAACATGGCAGTCAAGTCACTGTTTTTTAAAAGAACAGTTTCACCTCCACAGTATGGATCAGGTTCTTTTATACAATACATTATTATCTAAAGAAAAGAAGAATCAAGTCTCAGTCTATCTTGTGTGCTGCTGATTATAACTGAACAAAAGATCTGAAAGTCTGTGAAAGGGGTGCAGAAGGGAGCAAGGGGCTGTCCGCAGGCTAAAAAGCCAGTGATTTCCTATCTTTGTAGACTTCACCCATATAATAGTGACTCATAATCACAGAGAAACGGAACTATAAAACATATAGAGAAGCTCTAATTATACCTTTCTAGGGACCAGGGGTGAATATGAGCACTCGTTATGTGGTTCCATGGTTACTTCAGGGGGGTCATCTGAGGCAGTGTAGACATGGGACCCCAGTGGGGTCCTATAACCAGTAACCCCATGTTCAAAAAACTTGAAGCCAAGTCCATGAATGAAAGTTCTGAAATCATCCATGTTCTGAAGTGGCAAATTCCTACGAAAAAATACTTTTTTGAAAATATTCTTTGTTTTACAAAATTAAGAAATAAGGAAATTAATGGATGAAAACTGTCCAAAGTAATACCAAGAGGCTCTTGGTAATACTTATGGGTAAACCTGACATGAGACTACTTATTCTTGCGTACAGATAATGAACAGTAACCATCAAGTAAAGGGAAAACTTGGTACAAATTGGTGTCTGTTGTTTGTCATAAACCTGATTCCTGGGGTTTTGTATGGGGAGGCTCCATCCACCCCGATGTCTGACCTTACCCTTTTAGGAGATCAATTGAATTTTCTGGGTAACTGAACACCTACCCCTCCACTAAGTCATGATTTTACCCTAAGGGTGAAGTAAGTGTTAATCTTGACTTGGGGGGAGGTAGAAGGTCAGTTACCCAGAAACCTCAATTGATTCCCCTTTTACTTTCTCCATTTTTGACAGAAAAGGTACCTCTTTTGTATATCTTCTATTAACAAATGGAATGCCTTTCACATACCCTAAAATTCCAAAAATAAGCCCCTCCATGTATAAGCCCCTCCAAATATAAGCCCCCCAAACTGGTAACGCAAAAAACCCTCCGTTAAATCGCCCCTCCAAATATAAGCCCCCTGGGGGCTTGTACTTGGAAAATTGCCCTCAAATACAAAGTAAAACAAAGCAAAAACGGTAAATTTACCTCCAAAATAAGGCTAGCCCATTCGATTTTAAACGCAAATTTCCCTCCGTAGATAAGCCCCTCTGAATATAAGCCCCTCAAAAAGGGCCTTTGAAAAATATTAGCCCCGGGGCTTATTTTCGGAATTTTATGGTACCTAGTTTAGAACTTAGGGGGGTGTTTATGTTACAGGTCAAATTTGATTTCAGGTTAAATTTTTTCAACCAAGGTTGATTGTAAATTTCCTTTGTCTCCTAGCCCCTAATCATTCATGAGTTAGGGCCCGGAAGCAAAGGAAATTGAGAATCAACCTAGGTTAAATCAAAGTTAACCCGAAATCAAATGACCTGTAACATTTCACACTGGCGCGAGTTTCATACTGGGATGACCTTTTGATTTCGTATCGCATTTACATGATGACGGGTCATGTCATATCTCGCTTATTTGAAGGTACTCTTCATGTTGATGAAATACACTTGTGATAGTTACTTCTCTCTAGCCTAAATGTTGGCTTTCAAATGCTTGTCGCGAGAATAAATCATATTAAACCTGATAAGTATTGTTCCGTAAACTGTAAGTTCTGCATCAATAAGCTCCCGGCAGATGCTTGACCACTCTTTCATGTCAAACTCGAGCGGTTTGGTAACCTTGTAAGCCATTGGAAATGTATCCCCGTCTTTGGGACCAGGAAGAAATCCAGGAAAACCTCCTGAAGTGGATCCTGGGATGTACTTTCGCCCGGCAATCTGTGGTTTGTAACCAAGAGCTAATTCGCCGGTAGGAAGGCGAATAAAATGCGAATTACTTCCAGTGTACGTCGACAATTTACTCCATGGTTGATGTAAAGTAAATGCAGAGTTCTGAATACTCCTGATGATTTCAACAAGGCATAATCTGTGCATTTTGCTTGGTCAAACACATGAACGAACGCAGACGCTTGCTGCAGTTTCCAGTAAGTGCGCGGTGGACGATTGGAAGTCAATGATGCAGCTTATTTGCCCGCCAAAATTTTTGCGTAGCCGTCCCAAGCGAACAATGCTTATGCACAATTTTTGGGGGTAAGTAAGGATGTGCAAGTGGCGTACAGTTTAGATCAGTTGTTGTAATGGTCGTATTTCTTCCAAACGTTTAGTGTGGTGGACAAGGGAAATAATGCATCGCCAGGTGAAAATTGATCTGTAGTTTTAACGTGCGTCTTCTCCGACGTCTATAGTAAAAAGCCGAGACCAGGACAGTTGGAACTGTTGCATGGGATGACCAGAATAGGGTGGAACGGGTCCGAAACCTTCTCAATACATCCGCATAATCCGAAACTTCACAAGTCTTCTTGTTAGTTTCCATTCACGATTTGTTTTTTTTATAGAGGCTGCCTACTTTGCAGTAAGGTTGGCGGAATTGCACGAAAGCCGTTATTGAACAAAAATTTTTGCCAGCTTGGGCGCTATTTTATCTTTTTAATACCACAATGTAATCCGTGACTGACAACGCCATCACTAGAACCGGACATTGAATCCCGTTTGTGATCCCTTTGGTTTAAACATCTTTTGGTCCTTGACTCAGGGAGCAAACTCAGAATCGTTTAATTTTTACATTACAGAATATTTTTGATTAATAAAGGTTACTTTGGCAATTCGGCATACGGAAACTTATATACTGCACAAACAAAACAAAAACAAAACTAACCCGCAAAATTCTAGCTCATAGCGAGTGCATATTTAATTTTTGAATACAATTTTAAAAAATGAAGGGAAGCTGGGGTAATCAACAAGAAACCAGTTTAGTTCTGGTGCTGGTAAAACACTGGTAAGAATCCTGTGTGACGAGATAATACAGGATTCTGTACACAGCTGAGCATGCCTGCTTGTCTAACATCTGACATCTTGTCTAACATCTAACACCTTTAGAAAAGGGGGGCAGGGGGGACGGTCATCCAGACCCTGAGATAAGTGGGAACGGTCTCTAAAAAATTGTTTTCGGCCCTTAGGGCCTCTATTTTGGTCCAAAAATAAGTGGGGGTGGGGGGGGGGGGGTGGGGGTCCCTGGATCCGCCACTGGGTTTGCAACGACTATGTTATCAGAAGGTGCGACTGGTGATAAGGTTTAGGGAGTTACGCCAGTGATGAATCTAGTAACCACTGTGTAACCCTGAACGGGAGATCAATCATAAGCTAAACTAGGCTCAATTTTAAAATGGCTTGTTGTGTAAGCGAACGAGAAGAATTTTACGAAGCGTAGCAGCGTTTAACGGCATTAATTCCATCTACTGTCCTCTAGTCTTAAGATTTTGGATTACTTTTGTGTAAAAATAATTAGAGGTAGACCTCAACCGGGTCATACTGATAAATTTATTTCCTTTGTCTTTCATTCAAGAACTATTTGGAAACGGATTAAAAAGACAACCAGTTATTGAACTTCTCGAGAAGTAATCGTGATGTATATTTTCACAGACTATAAGCAACAACTTTCAGATAAACTCGTCTCTTACGACCAAGACTAAAAAAACAAAGGCTGAACTAAATACAGAACAGTTTTCGTTGATAAAACGAACACTGTTGGAACCAAGGAAGCATACATAGCATGGCTCTTGACATGATCGAATCAAAGTCAGCAACTAACGTGTGCCACAACCAATTAGAAAACTATTGGAAACTTCACGAATCGTGAAGGCTGCGATAAGTCTCGTAAGTTTCCGTTCAAAGTTAGTGATGTAGCACGTTGCCCGGAGGGGAACAGCGACGCCGTCAGACATGAGGCGAGGCCGTCTTTATTTTAACTTGTTTAAAAAACAATGAGAGGGACTTTTGTGTAGCCACGACATTCTTGCAATTTTACAAACAACGAGCAAATGCAATTTATAAATAGAAATCCACCTAAAGTAAATTTGATTTTTAACGAGTGGTGCAAACGCCCACTTAAATAATTTATCGTATTTCACTATCTAATTATCTGTACACTTTATACAATAGAAAAGTAGACTCTATTGTGAAAATAGCCGATTTTTTTCTCTACAAGACGACGATTACTCTGCTATGATGATTGGCTTCTGTTCAGAGACAATGTCTGGACTAAGAGTTCTCGCCAAAGCCGGAACACAGTTACTTGGAATGAGGCAGCCTGCATAGCAAAAGAAAAACAGATTAGATTCCACGTCAATGTACGTCACTCTACTGGGGTAACCTAGGGATAAATGGGAAGGTGCCTTTCGCGTTCTCGAGTGCCAATCGCGTTACTCCCCATGCGTCCTCCACTTCGAACGCCTACCGCCCACTCCAGCGAATGAGTCGCTCGCTCCAGATTTATTTGACCCCTAGACGATAACATTCTGAAACACGGAGCCAATTTGGTGCTCCGGTAAATTCGGTTCCGATCTGTACAGAAGTTGTTATAGAAGGATACTTCTCAAACTCATTAATAATTCATAAAGAAAATTCAAAGGAAGTTAATGTTTAATGAGTGTTTGGATATCAGATGAAAAACTGCTCATTTTTGCATCCTTAATTTCTCCTTCAAAAATGATTTTGTTTGAGAAGAAATATCAAACATTCGACACAGTGTTTCATCACCAGATGAAACACCTCGAAGTTCGTCAAAAATACTCCGCTGCGCGTCGTATTTTCAACTCTCTTCTCGGTGTTTCATCTGGTGATGAAACACTGCATCTCATGTTTGATATATTACTTACATTCTATTTCTATAGTCCTTGAAGCGCAATCCTACCCGATACCTGTGTGCTCAAAAATATTGGATTTCCATCATAATACCCTACGCGGTTCTCAAATGTGCAATTAGAGACCTTTAGATTCGAAGACGAAATTAACCTAAAAAGTTTTTTCGCGTATTCTCGAAAAAATGTACACCACGGATAGCTTCATTGTACTTCTTTTCGCCAGAAAATTTAGCACGGTTATCTTCATTGCAAGAGGTTAAGCCCTCTCCCGATCGCAAAATGATAAAACTTCTTACTTTGATAACTTGTTTTCGCCACTACGACATTCTCGATAAAACCAGTAGTAGAATGATAACAGCTATCGCGTTTTCCCGCCAAAATGGGCTGGTTCAAGCGCGAGCACTACTTAGTATTGAGAAAATCTCGTTTTCGTAGTCGTCCTGGTCTTAAAATCTAATGGACTCTACTGACACCCCTAAACGAGACGATGAGCATCTCCATCTCTTTCATATGGGATTTTCCTCCAAGTGGGTGACAACAATGACTGCGGGCTCACCGACTATCCTGGATCCATCGCTTTTTCTGCATCGCACAATTTGTACTTTTGAATTAGCTCCAGGCTGTCCCGCCAGTACACTTTCTAGCTTACTCCACACACTGAGAACTGATCCGCTCAGAATGTGAAACGTACGTTGACGTTTGCCCACCTCGCAGGTTAAACCCAATGCCATCCGTTTACAATTCCCTTTCCTAACAATGAACGTAAACAAAAACGTAAAATAAAAGTTCAGTTATTGTTAATCTTGGCGGTGGATATGGGGGAACCGGACAGGAGTGGCTTTTGAATGTGTATGCAGCTGTCTCATCAGGGGCGGATCCAGGGTTTTTTTGAGGAGGGGGTGCATTCGTCTCTTGCTCTACTTCAACACCAATAAACCACATAGTTTTTTTTTGCAGAATACCAGTTGTATTAGAAAACCGCAGGTCATCTCAGGGGAGGGGGGGTGTGCGCACCCCGTGCACCCTCCCCCTAGATCCGCCCCTGCTTATGGAGACAGCCAGCACGTAGACAAGACAAGAGATGTCTGTGTGTTAGCCGCCACAGGACACGCTGGCTCGCTGGCAATTCGCGGTGACGGCGACAATGGCTAGCAAAGTCAAGCCTTCTGAACCCAATCCTGGCTAACAAAGTTGGAAGGTCGCCGTAAAGTTCGACGTTGGTGCCTTGGTCTCCCCAACAGGTATTAAGGACACGGCAGAGCATGCGGGTATATGTTCCATATGTTGGACAAATGTTAAAAGTGTGTTTGTACTTACCCATATGCATGGATGCACTGAGTCAGAGCAGAATTGTACTGCTCATCCCAACTGGCTTTTGCTTCAGCATCAGAGACCTGCCACAAAACAAACTAGTCAAAAAACGCCCTCACCCAGGGAAATGTTGACTTTTATCAGTGTCAAGAATTCAGGTCATTGGGACATTTCAAAGTAGTCGGCCCCAAACCTCTTTTTTCACAGAGGGTAAACGCCAAGTCTTGAATCAGTGAAACTCCCTACCACGTCAACGGTTTTGAACTTAGTCTCACTTTGAAAGTGAGAGATTAAACAACTCAGAAATGACCTATTAATACGCATACAGGGCAGGGTCTTTTTCTCCTATATGATATTCGGAAACTTTATATCAACATGAAAATTGCACATCAAAACAATTTAGTAAAGTTAATTTAACTGACAAGGATTTAGTTCATTTTGTCCACAAAACATGAAACTAAGATGGTTGATTGATTGATTTCAAGCAATACTTGTAATATCTTAAATGTTCACCATATTGTGGCAGCAGCATGATAAGACGTGCCCCTAAAAAATAACGGTTATTCTTAACGGTTAAAGTGCCCCTAAAAAGAACGGTTATTTCTACACAAAGCTTACTTAAAAAGTAAAACATCAGAAACGCCATAAATACAAGGTGCTTTCTATCAAGCTACAATAACAGAAATCCATAAAATTGAACACCCTGTAGGTTCTTAACCAAACCTCTCTCTGGAAAACGAGAAAATGAGGTCTGTGTACCTTTTTGTACTTTTTCTTGATTTCCTCTAGTGAGTCTTGCTTGGTTTGTAGTCCGGTATTGGGTCTGTATACACTATAAAGATTCTTCTTTTTGCTTCTCGATTGACAGATGACCAAGATGGCGTATTTCTTTCCGTTTCGAGACTAAAAAAAACCACAAATGCCTGTTTAGCCCACCATATATACTATAACGTTTCAAAGTTTGCTCGCCGTCAAATGTAGAAATCTTGCTAACCAAGTGATTTGTCGGTGATTAGTTATTCCGTCAGGAAAGAATTCAGCCAGTCAGTCAGTCGAAACCCCAAGGAATAGATAGATAGTTGGAATTACCGGGAGCTCTAGGTTCGACAAATTAGGGTAAGATTACAGTGTTACACTAGGGAAAGGAAATCAGTTTCAGTTCGAATCATCGAGATGTTCGAAAAATCGCAGGAAAGGTAAAGTTTGAAATAGTCATCATCTGACCAACAAACCTGAAGCCGATTGAGGCGCTCATTTCACCCCCTCTCTCCATCAGTGCTCAGTTTTACGGGCATTTAAAGCCACTTATAGCTGCACGGAAAGGAATGAAGTCGAAAAAGGATTTCATTTTTTCGTTGAGGTCACACCTGGGAACCGAACACGGGACCTCGCGCAAAGAAGGCCGGGCACCATCCAACAGTACGAATCCTTGCTAACCACAAGTAGTCACCATGGCAGTCCATGAGTCGAACGGCGTCAGACAATCACTCCACTGACACTATCGCTATAGCCCACTTACCTGATTGGACAAGTAGTAGCCGTCAGCAGGTTGTGACTGTCTTGTCCTTAATTGAAACGATTCTTCCCAAGACACGCCACGTTCAACACTCACCTGGTGATGTAAAAACAAAACAAAATAACGTAGTTATGGTAACTTAACTTGGAATTGTAACAAACCCCACGTTCACATCACGACGAAGCAACGTAAGCAGACGCGGTAAACAGATCAGGCTGATGATCAGAGACGTGTTTGTTTGGAAACAAATAAATACAAGCAGAAGCTACTATTGATTAGCAGATTAGTGCTTCTGTTTATTTTGCTATCGCTTATACTTGGGTGTAAACTTGGACTAAGAAAACTTAGGGCGCCGTTTCAATTAGCTAGAACTGGTAGGCAAGACCAGACTTTCCCAAAGCCCGTTTCTGCTTTCACCCGCAAAATACCCATTGGTCATTTGCAAAATGACCATGCCGGTAGGCCAGGCCAGTCCAGTCCAGTCCAGTCCAGTGGGCAAACGTCCTTGGAATTGAATTAGCCTGCGAGCAAGCTCTCCTATTTGGGCAAGCGAAGCGAGCCCCTCGCCCAAATAGGAGAGCTTGCTCGCAGGCTAGAATTGATTTAGAAGCAACATCAGTGCAAGAGAGAGAGAGAGTAAGAGAATAGTTGCTGGAGAGATGAAAGAAACATCAAAAGGAACCACAAGATAACAGCTTTCAAGAAGGCTGTAACAGAGCAAGCCTCCCATGGGGTGGATTTCCACTGTTACGGAATTTTTCCTTGCGAACGTAAGTAAAATTTACGCGCGTAAATGAAATAGAGGCAATGTATGAAAGGCCACGCGTAAACGTGAAAGTTGAGCCTCACTCTTAAAAAACGAGAACTAATTTTTAGCAATCTTGGCAGTGTCAATCAAACAAGACTAAATACTCACCGTGTGAAGCTCTGTAGTAGCTGTTCCAAAAACTGAATTGCCAACAAATGTCTCTACACTTCTATTATTCACTGCCTCGCCATGCGCACCAAGATCTGAAATAAACAGTAGTGTTAGAACATGATTTTCTTTAATCCTGGCTAAACTCTGATTTAAAACCGACCCAAAGTGCATATCCATCACTGGATGGAGCGCTATATACGTTTTGAACATACAGGAAGAGATGAGAAGAGCGAAACGTGATAGTAACACGTCTTTACAAAGAGGAAGCTCTTACCCAAGATTCCCTCGTCCCAGCGTCCATTCCTCTTTTCCTGTTGTATGACAACTGACAAGGTCTTCATGAAGTACGCAAACAAACGGTTTTGAAGTTCCACTTTTATTCCAAGAATACGATTCAAAAACCGGGACATGTTCGAGTAGTCGCCTGAATTGAGAAAACATACAAGAACGATTCCATTTGCCATGAAATACTTTAACCTAAAGTTTTATTCAAATTAGAATACCGCGAAATTTCGCACAGCCCATACATTTGCTATCGACATTCATTTTCCAAAACAGCAAGAAGGTACTATAATTTCGCACAGTATGTGGAATGCGTTTACCCTGCCATTATACCCGCTCGTTTTCTTACCGTACCGTCTTTATTCTATTCTGTTCATCATTTAAGAGCATATGTAGTTCACTGGTTTTTGCAATTTGCGCTCTTTTATTTCTCAAAACTGATTCGAGTACTCCTCACGATTGGCTTTTTAATTACGACGTCCAACGAAGCATATTTATTTCAGAGTGAAAGCAAATTTAAAGTGAGCCGTCTTTCACCCTTTTATTCTTAAGACCAGAGACCGAGCAACTGACACAATTACCACACAATTATCACACAACTCTCTCAAAAGTATTAACGAAAAAAAAAATTGAACTTCCCAACCTCAAAAAATAAAATTGAGTTAATAAGTAAAATTATCACCTTAAAGAGACTCAAAAGCTAAAATTTCGAACGTAATGCAGTGCCGAATTGAAAGATAAATTTTTGCTCTAAATTCTTACGGCTTGCCGTGTTGACTTAATTTAGGAAGAGACCGCCGACTGCCCTGGTTTGGTTGGAACAAAAAAAGAGCAACAACAAAAACAACAACCAACGTTGGAAAGTTAGCCGAGAAACTGAACACCCTTAGCGCGTTTTCATGACCTACTGGGTATAAATGAAGGCACAATGTTATACAGACTACAAAGCACCTTTTTCCAGTGAGGTAAGACCACTTTTCTCGTCCTTAACGACAAGACCAACACCAATTAGAGCAGTGCGGATATCTGTTGAACAAATAAAAATAAATAAATAAATAAAAGAAATAAGACAAGGGCATTAAGGGAGCAATTAGCCACTTTAGAAACAAGAATAGCCTGCGTAGCAGGCGCTTGGAAGTAGTGGGCACAAGAAAAACCGCGCGCGAGAAGGAGACACGCGAGGAAAGAGGGGGCGCCTGCCCAGAAGGCCCACGAAAATGCGAGTTGAAACGATTTTCGGCACAGGGTCCAGAGGTTTCGTGTGAATAAATGAATTACTTATTTAAAGTCTCACCTTGAAAAATGTCTATACCAGTGTCGCTTAGCACGATTAATTAGCCCAATGGCATCTTTATAAATCTACTGTAAACGATGATCGACTTTTGAAAATCGATGACCGCAAGCCATATCCTCGCCGGCGCACGGCACGTCGCCCGAAGGGCGACCGAGGCACGAAGTGCCGAGTAAAAGAAAGCTTTCCGTATTTTATACTATAAGCCGATCTTGCGAGCCCTCAGTTTCTTGGTTTGCGGTCTACAGAATGTGTAACGAAACTGTAACGCGATCAAAATAACCCATTTTTTCGGAGGTTTTCGACGGGTTTTGATGTTCTAACGACAAACACATCTCCTCTGGACCCTGTGTTTTCGGGGGCCTTCCGTGCACGCGCTCCATCACCCCTCGCGTGTCTCCCTCGCGCGCGCCCGTTCTCTCTCTTTCGCCCACTACTCTCAAGCGCCTGCTCCGCAGGTTAAAACAAGAAGAGAGCTCGAGCAGAAACGTGTCTTGCGCAATTGTTTCTGGGATCGTTACTGGGGACGGGCCAACCTCGTCCCCAGGGCGCTTTTCCCTGCCTTTGGAGATGGTTCAAAGCCAGGGAAAAGCGCCCTGGGGACGAGGTTGGGGACAGGCTGGCCAACTATTGCCCTTTTTCTTTTGTCCCTAGTAACAGCCCCAGAGGTCTTTGCGAAAGTTTGCTCGGCTCAGTATTCTCGTTTTTAAAGTGGCGAATGGGAAGAAAATCAAAGCACCAATATAACTTAACACCACACCTTGGAAGAAGGGGCCATTGTAATCTTGCGGAGGTGGAATCATGGGCGCTGCTTGACCAGTCACAGCCTTCAATACAGCTTCCAGAGCAGCTCTGCCGTACTGCAACATTTAATAAACCCCCTATTATTCATGGAAATGCCTTAAAAGTAGCGATCTCGGGCAGCGGTGAGTGTCCAAGGCGACAGCGAGATCTATTAAGATCCGTAACGTAAAACATGTTTTGGTGTACTACCAGCCTAGATAAGCTCTGAATTAATTAAGAACATTAGCTTCAAGTAATCTTTTTACGTTTATTATCTATGTTCACTATTATTAATTCGCGTGGAACTCACTATTTAATTTTAAATTTTAATTACGTATTTTACATAGTCTTATACATTAATAGTCTTATGCATATAGTCTTATCCAATAACTGCAATGTTTTTTATTTTTCACATTTTTAGGTAGTTTTTAAATTGATTGTAAAACGCATTTGAAAACGTTTAGTTGAACTTGCGCTATAGAAAAGAATAAATCATTATTGATTATTCCATTTGAATGAACTACAGTCAAGTGACCAGAATCTATTTTCTCCTAATAAAATCGCTGTGCAGTTAAACAAAGTTCATGAAACTAAACGAAATGATCAATAAAGGTTCTTGATTTTTCTGAGTCAGTTCAATAAGAACACATGAACTCTGACATCACCCAACTCCCCTCTTTTGCCTTAACTTCGCGTGACCAGAGTTCGATGTTGTTGACCAACACTAAACGAGAGAGTTGACTTGTTTTCTGGTCTTTTGGGTTTGCACAAATGTCTACATAAATTGTGGCATCCACACGGTTAAGATCATACAAGGAAGGGACATGGCTCTTGGGATATGGGCAGGTTCACAACAACAATATCAAAGGATAGTTATCTGTTAAGTAATAACCTTATTGTCAAAGTTGTATCTGCTCAAATCTTGTGACTCGGTGGCTCTTCTGTCTCCGTGGGTGAGTGCTCCCTGGAACGGCATCAAACATTAAAAAAACCTTTCACTTTGCCAGTTAGGTGAACATCATAGTGTGGTTACAACCAGTAAGAAACATTGTCCAGGGAACCTAACGAACGAAGGCTTCCAAATACGTCAGAAAAATGTCAAATGATTTTCTCTATGCTTTAGAAGCCTGTTTGATTAACTTGGAGCTGCCATAAAAACTGTAATGTTCATCTGTTCGGATGTCTTTGGCGAACTTTGGTTGTCTCGAAAGTCTTAGGTGGCTTTTTTTTGTCTCATCCGATACTGTTAGCTACCCTGATGGGACCAGTCGAAAGTTTGAGGATACTGAAGTAGTCGTACTTTCATTAGAAGATTCTAGGGGGCGTTTTTTTACGCCGAATTTTTCAGGAAACCATTTTTTTTGACAATATCTAGGTAATAAAATGTGGAAAACACAACTTCTGAAAAATCGTGGGTAAGTTAGTAGAAAAACACTGAATATCTTCCACGTATGAAACGGTTATCCAGAAATTTTTAGCCATTCTCGAAGTTTAGAACAGTTATTTTACATTCAGAAAAAAGTCGCTGAGTGTTTCTAACATTACCGCGGACACAAATTTCAACTGGGAGAGCGAAAATGATTAAACTTCATTAAAAAAAATATGAGAACTAATAATACTCAACTATCAACTACTAGCGCTACCCTGAAACGGATGAAAAAGTACGTACCAAGCTCTCAAGTCTCTTGGCCACAATGGAAGCAAAGCGCCTCTCTCCTGCCAGCTCAGAAATAAGAAACAAGTACTCTGGTGCACTCACTTGATTGGACCGATGGGAGCGACCTGTTGTCGAAGATACAACATATATGTTGTGGTTCAATTTTATCCTCGGTTTAATTTTTAGTTCCCTGTGTTTTGGGGCGTGGTAATGTATGTTAATGAGTTTAAAACAAAGGAAAATAAAATTCAAACCAAGGATGAAATTGAACCACGGCATACACATTGCCATTAGCATTATAGGCAAATCTTTGATTACATTTTTTGTCTCATTAGCATATTCTTATCATCCTCTGATCAAGCTATTAAAATAACATCTCTTAATATTGAAAGAACATAGCAACATCAGTCAACAGGGAAATTCGAGCCCCATTTTCGGAGAAATCCTCTATTAAAAACTCGAAATTTTACAAAGGGTGTATGGCTTATAGCCATCCAGCCAGCAACTTTGCAGTTTTTTATGGCTGATATTTCCTTAAATATTGCTTGCAAAGAGCTAAAAATTGCACAGATTGCTCAAGTTAACCAGCTCTTTCAACTTTCGAAGTTAATTTGTACATGTAGCAACGCATTCCGTGGGTTTACCTCTATACTAAGGAGAAAAATGTAAAAACATTACTCACTGCAGCCAGTACACCATCTTTAGCCTATGAACATGCTCTTTAGTGAGGGCGAAAAGGTGAAAAGGCGAAAAGAGTGGGAAGTAAAAGGGAGGAATAGGCGGAGCCCTTTCGTCTATTTTCCCTTATGTTCTGGCTTATTTCCTACCCTGACCCCAATAGAAAGACGTGCTGTGAAAAGGCTTTTGACCTTCCTTCCGATCACTTATGGCTATTGACAGTGCAAACATTAACTTACCGAATTGCTGAATAGCTTTGTCTGCACTCCAAGGCAGCTCCAGAGTGATGTGAACACGTCTCCGTTGATTCTGAAACAAACAAGTCAACTCACTTGACCGTTCACACTCAACTACCTGCCTCCTCATCAGCCACTTCGTTTTTCACACAGAGACAGGCAAGAAATGCGAGGGAATGGTGACGAAGCGCAAGGGACCATGGGAAGGAGAAAATAACAGGCGAAGCGCAGTCTCGCCCGTTTTCTCCTTCCCGCCTTTCTTTGCGCGCAAATTTGCATCACGACAAGGACGTCTGGGTACGAGGCAGCTCAACTCTAATACTCAACAAATTTTCCTGAAAAAATAGATGAAAACTGAGGATTTTTAATGTCGCATCTTCTCAACTGATATATTTATCCTTCCCTTTGTTTCCTCGGCTTTAGCCTCTCTCATTCCCCAAATGGGTAATTTGTTAATCAACATTTCAAAGGAGTATGTTTCAGTGAACGAATGTAACGGGTACTGTAGCTCTGTATAATTATTTAAAGGATCTGATGATGATGATGATGATGATGGTGATGATGATGATGACGATGATGATGAAAATAACACTCACAAGCACACGTGTGAGCTAACAATAATCGCATAATAATATACACTAAAATACAACATATAAATTCAAAATCTAAATAAAATTCAAAAGACATTTATTGATAGAGCATTGCTTGAACCTTTCAGTCCTAACAAGCGGAAAAACGGAATCGTGACCCTTGTCTTGTAGATTCTGCGTACGCTTCATGGGGAGAAGATCATTTAAACAGTGATTGACAGTGCTCTTCTTCCACACTTCGAAATCTCTTTCTCGTAATAAATCAGTTATAGGAGTGAACTTAGCAGTATAGCCATATTTGACTGCACACTTACAAAAAGACACAATGTTTAATCAACTTTCTTAAGTTACAATGACTTTTTTCTCTTTTGCTAGCAAACAGGCTCGCGCCTGACCTCGGTATAGGAGACAGATAGCAGAGGGGAGATGAAGAAGAAAACAACTTTAACGCAGTTGACAAAAATCAAATGGGTTGTGCGCTTTAGGAACTCACGTGCGCTTTAGGAACTCAAAAAAAGGGAGTCAGACGTCTCGATTCCGAAGTCTGTTTAAATAGTTATTACATGTAAATATCTTATCTGGAGTGATAACTGAACTGCTGAATTACAAGTACCTTAGCCCTTCTGTCCGCCTGAAGAGATATCCCTGAACTGGCA
>NC_133211.1:16320008-16537508 GCF_958299795.1 Porites lutea
CTGTCCGCCAAAACAAGTGGCCATTGTGGAGAGGTGGTCATTAGTAGAGTTTCGACTGTACAAGAGATGCATCTCAAATTTCCCTTCAACATGATTGGCATATTGAGAATGGCTTTTTAACAGGCCAACCATGGCGGGCACTCAAATCCTGGTACACAGGTGGGCACCCTGAACAAGGATTTTGGCACCGTTTTGTAGGCAAACTTAAACAGACGTTGAGTTTTGTCTGTGGTGCAGGCTAACCTTAATAGGTTGAAATATACTGGTTTAACCTGAGAATGAATTTTACCTACAATACACTCTTCTCACTTATGGTAATATGCCCGTCTAACCTCGTTTATGGGTAAAAATTCTTTTGAAATTCAAATACGAAAACGTCGTCTGATTATCATTTCAAAGGACGTTTTACTCAAAAACGAGGTTAGACGGGCACATTACCATACGTGAGAAGAGCGTATACTGACCACCAAGCTACACAAGCAGTCATGTAGGGAGTAGGGAAGCTGCAAGGTGTAAGAAACAAGCCAGACATTCAGTTTCCGTCTCATAGTCATGATTCCATACTCCACTTACTTTGAAGAAAAATTGAAGAGACTGCTTACGGTCTAAAACAATTAAAGTCACCAGGAAACAGACTTATGAAAACCATGTAAGTCATCAACTTACAGTTATAAATTCTCTCAAGTGCTGTCTTGACTCTCTTAGGTTTGGGGGCCTTTGGAGCTGTGAAATAAAGTAGACAAAGAATGCATTGAAAAGTTAGATATGGCACTGTGTAGTGACTACATTGTTAGACAAAATGATAATTCTAAAGAAACTATTACACATAAATGCATTATTGACCAAGTGTGAGGTAAAAATGGCTGGATATTGGGATATTTTAAGGACCAAGATGAAGTTGAGGGAAAAAACCTATTATAGAGTACGAGGCCAATATTCTGCTCACGTAGCCAATCAGAATACAGGATTCACTTCATCTTGCCTATTCATGCAGCAGGTTATACTTTTCATGCATACAAGTTTACAACACAAAATATTGATCTTATTATTATTCACTTCCTTGAACTGATGAGAGGCCTATAGGGAGGTTACTGACCTGGCTTTTTTCTCTTTTTGGGGGTAAGTTGACCAGGTGCAGGAGATGACCGACCAGGCATGCCACTGTCAAAATCATTGATACCAAACAGATCAGCAACTTTTCTGTCTGGTGCTGGAAATTGCTTTTTAATTAATGCCTGTAACACACCTCTGTTAAAAAAAACACACACAAAACAAATTGTGAGACAAGTAACAAAAGATTCAAATCCAAATCAATGAAATAAATACTGCAGTTTTCTTCATAACCAAAATATTTCACCCCCAGAGTGAATTACAGAGGCATGTGAGGTGGTTCTAAGTTTTGAGGCTGATGAATATCCTCAAACAGACCATTTAAATGAAACCTCTTCAATAGTAGACCTTTCACTCACTACCATGATACTTTGAATTTGAGTTTGATTTGGAGCACTCTCGGAGGTAACAGTGTGCAGCATTTTGAGCACTTAATGTCCTAATTAAAGGAATAATACCACTACCAAGTTTGCACAAAGTCAAACAGGCAAAGTCACCAGTCAACAGTACTAGCAATTTCCAAAAGAGGAAATAATTCAGCTAAAGAAGAAGGGATAGTAGAGAAAGTTGCAAGATGAGAGTAGTTTAAAATAGCCTGTTCATTGACTTTCTTTTTTCACTTTAGAGATTGTTAAGCATACACATGTATGTGTCTATACATATGAAAGGCACAGAGGCATTCATTGGCAGTAAGCCTAAGGGTGTGGGGCTAAAAACAGTTTATGTTCCTGGGAAACTGCCCCCCTGCCGAATATGAAAAGTGACTTGCCCATGAAGAAAATCTAGTAGTCTCGGACCACCAGACAGGAATTTTTTCAAACCCTGCGTTTCAACTCTCAAGGTTATAGACTGGAATAAACTGATTAAATCACATTTGTGCAACATTTACATTAAGTAATTGTGTTCTCCCCATTTATGGGTATAAACCCTTGCCATTTGACTTCTACAACAACAACTCCTGCAGCATGAACCACATTTCTGGTGACAGCTAACAGTTAAAACTCACTTTGCAGTGGAAACAAAATCAGTGAGCTCCCCTCCAGCTTCATCCAGCTGCTCAAGGGTGCTAGCTTCTCCTGTTGATTGCAACCCTACGATAATGCACTGTTTAAAAAAATGAAAGAGACAAACTTTAACACATTTTTCTTGTTGTTCCAAAAAATCAGCAGGAAAAATGTACAATGGGCATCATTATTTAAGTGAATCAGAAGCTTTTGGTATTTGGTTTCAATTTAGGAAATCAGTTTGCCCTCCAAATAACTAATAAAAAATTTCCTTTTCTCATTCAATGTGCTACAGTTCTTTGCTATATAATGCTAAATGTACAGCATCAGATATATTTTTGCCGTTGTTAACAGACTGTATGATTAGATATTAGATTCCCAACAAAAATGACTTTGTTTACCATAACATTTAATGTGCTGAGGTGTGGGTTGGTGTGATTTAAGCATGTTGTTTCTTTCTTTTAGGAGCTGGGGAAGAATGGATGTGCTGTGGTTCAATTTTGTCCTTGTTTCCCTTTGTCTAAAACTCATTATCATTATCATACATTAAAGGAAAATAAAACTTGAACCAAGGATAAAATTAAACCCCAGCAGATGCATTGATAAAGAAGAATTGATTATGCAGGTGCAATTCAAAGGATCACAGATTTCCATGCCTTGAGATGGTCAGAAGTTTGTATCTCTGGACTCAATCTGCCTACTTTCACTTGCTTGAGTTTAAGTAATAAAAATTGAGAAATCAAGCAAACATTACTTTGTTTGGCTGAGTTAGACAAACTAGCTTTTAAATGGCAAGGCTTGATGGCACAGTACTGGTGTTGATTACATGACTTACTTTTCCATTACTCAGAGCCTCTTTTGCAATACCAACAACACTGCTAACTTTAGATGCAATGCACAAGTACTTGAAAAATCTCTGCAATGTAAATTAGAGCAAAATAAACACGAGTTTCAGTTGTGCATCACATAGCTTTCAGTGCTCTTCAATCACAAGTCTGAAATTTTTTAACTCAAACAACAGTTTTGTTAATCAGAACAGTAGAATAAAATTACCAAAAAAGACCTCAAGAAATGGCAAAATAATAAACCAAATCAATGCTTGATAATTCTAGACATGTCAGGGCGGCTGTGTTTGCAGTGTTTGGTGACCACTGGCACCTTTAGTTAGTTTTGCTAGATCTCACAATTTCAGAGAACTGAGTTCCATTCAATTTTTCCTAGGGCACAGCCTTGCAAATGCTATCATTTTGTACATTCTTTAAAAACAATGAGGTTAGTGAATATGTTACAGGTCAAAATTAAATTCAGGTTAAAATTTTTCATCCTACATGTAGGTTGATTTTCTTTACCTCCTAGTCCTGATCAAGCAAAATTGTTCATGAATCAGGGCTATAGACCTTTTTAGCATGTACATTTTATTTTCCCAATTTAGACCATATGATATTCTCTAGGGAATTTGGCTTTTGTCTTTTCACTAATTAGGCATACATATACAGGTGGATGCATGTGTACAGGACGACAGTTCTCTGGGGATAACATCATGTGGTCTGAAATGGGAAAACAAAACATACAGGCTAAAAAGGTCTACGGTCAACTCTCTCTAAGATGGACACCTTTGGGACTGGCACTTAGTGTCCGTCTTAGAGAGGTGTCCGTCTTATAGAGAGTCAAATAAAAGGAGTAAAGAAAGGCAGGGACCAACTCTAAGTGTCCGTTTTACAGAGTTGTCTGTCTTATAGAGGTGTCCGTTAAGAGAGAGTTGACTGTATTGAGAATCAACCTAGGTGAAAAAAAAATTAACCTGGATAAAATTTTGACCTAGCTGTAACAAATATATAAAGCTAAACTGAAATGATGTTGTAGTTAATCTTTTATCTGAGGTAATTTTTATTTTTCTTTTGTTTCAACTTCATTAGCATACATTACCATACCCAAAAACAAAAGAAAAACAGAAATTACCGGAGATAAAAATTAACAGCAACAATGATAAACTGTTTGCTGACCTGATGAGCTGACCAGAACTGACCCCAAACGGTTTTCTTTGTTCTGTTGTCAACAGCCATCAAATCTGCAGCTTTCTCAAACTTTTCCCTGGCCTCAGTCCACTGAAAGTGAATGAAAAGGACTTTATAACACCTTAGTACATTTAAAAAACCAAAGAATGCATCTTGATGTCTGTCTTTATATTCAAGACTGGACCCTTGCAGTTGACAGTGATTCAGGCAAAATTAATGATTTAGTAATGATTGTCAGGACGATTTTTGGCAAATAATTAACGGAAAAGACTCCGGTGATCTGCATGACTTTTAGCAAGTGCATCCAGCGAGGTCCTCATAACTTAATGATCATATCACTCTAATTATGTTATTCTAATTGCACCAAGTTTCGCACATTCAGGTGCACAAAAACAGTTTCAAATTATTTTCATATGACTGTAAACTGACCAATAAAGACCCAAAGAACTCTTGATGGTAGGACTCCCTTGTAAAACCTTATTCCATAACTGTTAATAATTTGACTTAATAAAAGGGTCTGTAATTAGCAAACTGTGTATATCAGATAAAATTTTATCAGATGTTGTTTTACTGCCCAGAATCTGCTTGCAAACTTATACTTACAATATTTTATTAAATAAAATATTGTAAGTTGTATATTGTAACCTCTACTTATAATACTCCTAGGTATTAGAAACAACCTTTCATCATTACTTACAAGTTTTACTGAAGCATCATACATGTCAATGAAGTCTTTTGTAAGAGGCAACTCTTTGATATCAAATGTTACCCCATTAAAACTCAGTTGACGAGTCATGTACATTCCACGAAGCTGAAAAGAAGGAATCAAGTAGATGAATTTTAATGAAAGAGAAACTAGAAAACTAGAGGCAGTTTTATTGAATGTTGTCTCCCTGTGACAGGCATCTTGACAGTAAAATTATTGTACTGTTGTTCATAATGGGCAAATTTGCAAAAGGTGCCAAAAAGTGTCCCACTCTTCAGGATTTGCCTGAGGGAAGTTCAAAAATTCACCTAACAAATACATTGCATTTAAGCTGTGCAGAATATAAAATTAATATAAATGATAAGTATTATACGACTCACAGCTTCAGTTCATTACCCACCTTCATATCCATGGCAACTATTTCCATGGCACCAACTCCTCTGCAAGCAAAAAGATTGTTATTATACCTAGTTACCACAAGATATGGTTCAAATTTTTCTTTAGCTTAAAACTCTTCAAATTTGTTTAATTTTTGTCTTCCTGATAATATTAATAATATTAATAGACCTGAGGTAATTCCATGGATGGTAAGACACCAAGTACTTCTGACAGCAACCTTAGCAGTACAGTCCAATGCTTGGATGAATGCATGCATGCATTTTTCAGGAATTCTAGAGAGCTGTTCTACCCGGCAAAGTTGTGTTTTTATGAGGGTGGCCCTGATGCTAGTGATCCCAGCCTTCTCAAGGACCTCTACATTGCTGACTTGCTATAGTTGGAGGCTACATAATAATGCCTCTTTTTGATCTAGCCTGCAATCACAGAGCAGTTAATTAGGGTTTTAAACACTACAAGGAATTAATGTACCTCCTTTCTACAGCTTGAATAAAATCACTAAACTCTCTGAAAGGAGTTCCTAGTCCCCATATTCCAAGGCGAGACATGTATGCCATGTTCTTGGGTTCTGAGGCACCTAAATGACAAAAAAAAACAGTTGCTAAAAGCATGAAGTTGTAGACTTTACATGTATAATCAACAGACCAACACAAATCAAATTCAAAAGTGGAAGTGACAAAAAGTGAGAACTGCACCATAATAAGTCAGGGTTGTCACTAAGATTTCAAGTTGCCGGGTAAACACAACAAGTAGGTGGAGAATCAAATGGCTAGGGATTTCTTTCTGTTCAATTTTTCTTCTATTTTCCGATAAAAGTAGCCGGAGGCTACTCTCTTAGTAGCCGGGGAAAATCCCCGGCCCCCGGCTCTTAATGACAACCCTGATAAGTAATTCAAAAATAATTATTATAAATATAAAAATTATCATTCATAACAAAACAGACAACATCAACATTTATACATGTGACTTCACCTTACTTAGGCTACTATACAAGCAAAAAGCAGATGGCCCTGCAAGGTAGATGTTTCCTTTATGGAGTGGAGATACAGCTGTAAGAGCTGGTTGGTTATTTCACTGTACAAGGGACTACTTCTGAATAACACAGGCATCTCTCTATATTATGGTCGAGACAAAGGATACACTGTCTCAAAAGTCCACCTAGTTTTGAATTAGGTTTACTAACATTATTCCATACCTGTTGCACTGCAGTAGACCACCCTGGCTTTTGGAAGTTTATTCTGCAGTTCCAACACGGCAAGTCCAGTCTTGGTGGGCTTTGATGACCCAGTAGGAACTAAGTTCTTGGCCTTGTGACACTCATCCAATATTATCTATTGAGGGAGTCAAGTAAAAAACACTACAGGAGCCTAGACTGTCTATGGAAATCTCTAACCCTGATACTGAAACTCACTGAAAACAGGACACTAGCAAATGGATAAAGAAATGCCACTAAAAAGTTAAAAAATATTCTGTGCACTTGTTATAAAATACAGTATGAGTCTTTGCCCTACCCCCCTCATGTCAATAGGGAGTTTAGTTTACCATGATGACAGCACCAGCCAAAAAGTCGCTTTAAAAAAATGAATTTGAGTTGTTTCAAACTTTGTTGTGATTATTCATACTGGCTAAATTTGACAAATGTACATGACTTCCCTGCCAGGGGCAGGGGGGGGGGGGGGGAATAAACAAGCAAAGCCTAAAGAAAAAGACTTTATACGAGATGTGTTAGTAAACAAATTAAGTAAAGAGGAAAACAGAACAAGTTATTTATGGGTGCCTACACTATATTTATTAACAATAACAACAACCCTTAGTCTAGAAAATTCCAGAACTCAGAGCAAAAATTAAGGAAACAAAACAAATATTTTGTCCAAATCACTTAGATGCTGTGAATTGACAGGTTGCATAACAGAAAAGTTATGAATCCCCAAGAGAGAATTGTTATGCAACCTGTCAATCCACAACACTGATGAAGTCCGAGTGATTTGGACAAACTATTTGCTTCATTTTCCTAATTTTTATCTGAGTTTTGGAATTTTCTATACTAAATGTCTTTGCCAGAGCAGTTGAAAAACCTTTTTGGTAACAACAACACTGGAAATGTTTCAAGTTATTTTCTCTGCAATTCCTACCCTGAGAAAGATGTACAAGAACAAACACATTGCGATTTTAAAAGGATACCACTCCATCAAAGTCTCGTCCACACCAGTGTAACAGCTGGCTCATTCTTGAGTTGTACTTGCCAGTAGCCTGACTCTCACCGATAAGGGATGAGTATGTGGCAAATACAACACCCTTTTTAAATTTGTTGTTAACTTTGGAAGAAATTTTAGCATCATATTTGAACTAAAGAGAGATCAAATACTGTACATTACTATCATTGTGGAGCATACAATTAGCATTTCTCACCATAATAACATAACAACAGCTTCAATGCACATATTCCTGACCACATCTCTTTTACTAGAACTTTCACTAAATGTAATGGAAGAGTTAATGTAGGGTTACCTTGTTTAGTGAGGACACATGGATATTACTACATCCAATGTCTCTCAGATCCCTAAGGGAGAAAAAGGTGAAAACTTGGAAAATAGCAAAATTAACAGCTAGTGTTAAGTGCATAACTATACCTCACTTATTTAAAGTGATCTGCTGTATTCCTGCAATGCTTTTTTTTGTTTTCCACACAAAATTGGCAGCCTTGCGAGGCAAATGGCAACTACCACAGCCTTTATTAATTTTACATACAGTGGAACACCGTTAAATTACGGTCACCAATGGGCCAAAAAAATTTGGCCGTATCAATGCGTGACCGTATTAACAAGGGTATTTTTACAAGAAAATGTATGGCCATTTGGCCAAGCGGCCAAAATAAAGTGGCCGTAATAACAATGTTACTGTATTACAGAGATGGCCGTAAGACCGGGTTTCACTGTATTTACATTAATTTACATATCACCATGATTAAACAACAAAGTCATCGAACTGGGGTCGAGGTTTTCATGGCACAATCTCTTCATAATGGAATACATGTAGCTACTCTCATAGCAAGAGCTCAAGACAGTGGTCTGTGTAGTGCCATAGTTAATTTGCCCTAACTTACCTTTCAGCATCATATTTCAAATCATTTGAAATACTCAACCTGTCAACAAACAAAAAGCACAGCAATTAATAAAAGAAAACAAAATAGCAATCATCTACACATAGCCAACATACTGCTAAGGGAGGATTTAAACAAATAAGATGGTTAAACACTGAGTTTAAAAGAACTGTACTAAACAACAACATACAGAACACATACCAAATAGCCCTTTTTCTTCCAAGCAAATAATTCTCATAAATGATTCCTAGAAGGAAGAAAGAAAAGAGTTAACATACATTATTGTTAACTGAGCGTGTATCTTGTTACTGGTGATACTCATACAAAAACAAGCACCTAAAAATATTCATCACCCTTGTACTGATCGAGTGAGACAAGGCAACATACAGTGTAAACAGAGAAAAATAATGTCAATAGTATTGATTTTTGTCATGCATTACCTGCTACAGTTCTTCCTTTACCAACACCAGCACCATCACCTGTAAAGAACCAAGTTCTGTTTTTACTAAAAAGTTACTGAGAAGTTCCAATATCTGTTAGCAGCACTTCATTATTTCTTTCACTCCCGTAATTACATAAGTGCCACAACAAAGCATTTAAGTCTCCAAAATTTTCAGTTCCTTCGTTAATGCAGGCTTCCTCTAATCAACAACTTCTTTACCATGTCTCTCCATTAATAAAATGAAGTTATGTCAAAACATCTCTGGACACTACAAGCTTTTTGTAATAAAAAATCTGCTTGAATTACCATTGTTTTCACTAAGTGTGCACAAGTTACAGAAAAACATTTTCTAATTGGGTGCAAAACACTTGAAAAATTTAACATGATGAAAATTATGACATCACAAACAGTAGAAGGGAAGTGCATCTGCGCAGACGGTTACGGACGGTTGAGGGGAGAATGGGTTAAATAACCAACTTGGCAACTATCAACTATGCAGTTGTTCAATATTAATGACCTTCATCAAAGAAATCGCTGATGCTGGAGCCAAAACTAGTACCAAAAACATGTAAAAATAAAATATTTGGAAAAAAGTTTACTTACTTACAGAAAGTAGTGGCATGGTAAAAACAAGCACTCCACAGTTACAGCTGTAAAAGGCTGAACCTCTACAAACATAAATACAAATTACCTATCAAAAATCCAGCTCTGCTGCCATCTGCTAAGAACGTCTCATGCTGCTGACAAGCATAGACAATGGCTTCCAGCTGTAATGCTGACAAGTAACAGTAGTCAATAACTTCTTGAGGTAGCGTGAGGCGATACCAAATGTTAGGGGGAGTCACACTTGATAATGAACTGTAACAAACACCACAAAAATGTGTCAACAATAATTTATGGTAAATCTTTCCTCCTTTATTTCTTGTAAGGAGAGGGGGAGAAATGACTAAGAGGGTATAACAAAGTAGGATTGATTTTAACAATTGTTTTAAATAATTGCAGGGATCCATATTCGCAGTCGACTAATCGTCTCAGATGACCACAGTCTCGCACAGACGATTAAGATAACTCCAAAAATCGTCCTTTAGACGAGTGAGGTTTTGCTCAACCATAAAATCTTTGCAAAAATGATTTCAAAGGACACAGTCAGCTATGGGACTGTGCTGACCTGGACACTACTTTTGCCAGTTTGAAAAGTGTTTACCTCAAGCCAAAAGCAAATTTATGGGTCAGATACATCTAGAAATCTGCTCCAATCTTGCCTAGTGTTTCACTTGATCCACGATCTTTTACTGAAAACCTTATTTTGAGCAAACTTTTACTCATCCTACAGAAGACGACCTAATAGTATCCCATGATGCACATCATTTCATGTTATATTATCACTGCATACGTGACATATCATGATCAGTATTCTTTAGCACATGCGAAATGAACATTGCAGTGCTCAATGTGGATGGTTTTCAAACATGTTTCGGTTCAGCAGCTTCTGCTTTTGAGAATATTCACTGTGCTTTAAAGGAGAATTTCAGCATTACTTAGAAGGATTTTACATGGATGTGTTTCACTGATCTGTCGAGAACTACTTGTGCACTCAGTTGCAACTAAACACAAAGTATAAGACTGGGCAACTAATAAGGTTCACTAGGAGAACCCAAACCATGACTGATTTAAAAAGTGGCTCGAACAAAACAGCTGCTATGCTGTTAAGCTAATTACCAAAGGAGGATTACGGCATTGTGCTCAAAGGAGCTCGGTTTACAACGGCAGTTACAAAGAAAATTTAACCTATCGATGTGACAAACAATCCACTGAAGTACAATCTGCCCAGATTGACTCAAGCAATCTTCAAGGAAATTTCCTGGCCAGAATACTGATCTCTTCTTTTGAATACATATAGTTTCTGATGTTTATTTTTCAAACTCTGAGCAGGCTTGCTTAACGTTGTGCAGCTTGCAGACTGCATGGCACCTTTCTTTGAGTTCCTATCACACTAAAACACACCATTATTCACCGCTCCTTGTTCTAATTAAATTAATCTTATTACCTTGTTTCAACGACAGGATCTGGATGACGTCTTCCTATTCTCACTGTAATATAAAGCACAACCTTGTAAACAAATAAATAAAAAACAAACAAACAACCTACTCAAAGAGAAAGGAAGTTTCACTTGAAGACTTGCACTGATTTTACAACAAAATTGTTAAAAGCAGTTAATGGAGAATTACACCCTCAAGTCAGTAATACATATAAGGCAACGTCATGCCATAAATAACTCACTTAAATTACTTAACTCATACAATTTATGTAAAACCACTGTATAGATTGGAAATAATACTAAACACAATCAAAACTGTTGTTGATATTGTAATCTTGCTGTCTACAAATACATCATTTGTTTATTATTTGTTCTGTATGGTTAAAAGAATTTATTAATCTCATGGTGTACCACCTGTATTTCCTTTGCTACCAGAGTACTATCATACACAAAGGCTAATCTTACATTTACTGGGTACATAATCAGCGTAGGTATCTGTGTGACCAAGTTCTTCCTCCTCCTCATCTTCCTCATCTTCATGTTGTGCAGCACCATCAATCTAAATTGTCAAACATTCTAAAATCAGTTACCTCTCATTCAGTCTATTAAAAGTCATTCTTTTCACAAATTCACATGTAAGTGGAACTGTTAGTAACACAAAGTAGTTTATAACCTAACTGTTAAACCAAAATTGAGCTGAAATAATTCATTCTATTAACCCATTCGCCCTTGAACCGCCCGTAACCGCCCGTGCGGATCCAGGTCCTTTCTACCCTTTGTGACGTCATCAGTTTTAATGGTCAAGGACAACTTTCTTCGCTAACTTGTGTAGAGTGAAGAGATCTTTCAAACCATACCAGAATGAGCACAATTCAGTCAAGGACACCGGAGAAAGAAGCAAAAAACCATGTGACATTGACCTGAAAATCCCCATGAAAATCTTGTTCCATTGCCCACCTACCTTTCCTTTCACCTAATCCTAAGATCCTAAAAGCTTTCCTAAAAACTCTTCCCACCAAAATGAAGCCTACTAAATGCCCAGCAAGAGAAAAAAAAATGAGGCAAGTAAAGGGAAAAAAGAAGGGAGGAGAAAAAGCAAAAAGTAAAAGTCAAGACTGCTGTGTCACTGTTAAACCCAAAAACTATCTCGAAATTTTGCTTTCTGCGCATGCCCGAACTTCGCAAGCTGATGTTTTGCATCTGGATCAGAGGGCCGCCAAGTGTACGACCTGTAAACCGGTTTGTGGTAAGTTTTAGCTCTTTATAGCATGACAGTGACAAGAACACCACTCGACTAGCTTCAAAACGCGTTTTTCGGCAAAATCTCCAGGAGCGAATGGGTTAAGAACTAAAACAAAAAAAAGATATGTGACATCATTGTCACATTATATGTCACATGATATTCATTCAGATCGCACAAAAAAAATTATATCATAACATAGTTCAGCCTATGTGTAATCTATGTGTTATGATGGATTTACTAAAAATATCAACCGGTTTACGTATAAGAGGATCAAAGATGGATTGAGCCAACTTAAATGCCTTGATTTGCGATTTATGCAAGTGTTTCTTCTGAAACTTCAGCCAAAACCAACCAGATTAACCCACCTCTGAGACCTGGTTTAATGTAACATCATGATTTGACCACAACCTTGAAACATCTCTGAAATAAAATAACATAAAATAAGTTGATGACAAAAGAAAAAGTTTTGCAAATCTCACAAAATTAGAAAGTAAAATATAAAATTACTACTTGACCCATAAATAGACACGTGCAATAATTATCACATTGTCAAGTTGCAATTTACATTCAGCTTAAAACAACAGGCTGTTCATGGAACCTTTCCAAATAAACGCTTACTCTTACATTCACAAGCATTAATTTTATACATAAGTAGTAATTAGAGCACCTAAAAGTTCAATTCAACTTAAGTCATGAACAAATACAGTTTAATTTGATTTTGAATTCTAATAAAAGCTTTGAAAAACTTAGTGCTATTCATGCTTGGCAAAACATTTTCAAATAGGGAAATGTCATTTGAAGAATGTCATTTCCAGGGCAAATTGTAACATTTACAGGCAGTAAAAATTTACTTTAAATGCTAGGACATAGACAAGTTTTGATTTTATCACCTTTACAACAAAAATATGGCCACACAGTTACCACTACATCAACACCATACAATCTTATTCTTCACAAAATCAAAATTGTTATTCAATATTACTTAGAGTTAAATTAAAACCTTTAAAAATCCACATTTGTTTTACAAATTTGCCCTGCTAGTTCATTTGTGAATATATTTCAATATTATTGGTAAGGTGCTTTATAAATTTTCCAACTAGTTGATATGGCTTTCATTAATCTTTAAGGGGAGCAGTTAATTAACTACAGGAGGTGCCTATTCAACACCTCTCGCTAGCAAAAATAGCACAGTGCTAGCCTGAGAAAACAGCCAATTTTTCATGACGCCAGCACAGGTTTCCCTGCCAAATGATGTCTGAGGAACAAGTGCAGAAATTCCATATTGATGATGTGTCACTTTCCAGATCTGGGTAGTGCTTCTGATTCTTTGAAGGAAATTTCCATTGTAGCATGACCAATCAAAAGCACTACCCAGAACTGGGTATGATACGTCATCAGTAGGGAATATCTGTGCTCATTCCTTAGATGCCATTTTATCGGGAAACCATTCGTGGTGTCATGAAATGTCAGCTGTTTTCTAAGGCGAGCACAGTACTAGTTATGTGAAGCACTTTGAAGCACAGTAAAATGCCGTGAAGAACAACCTAGGATTTAAGAACCTGCTGGCAGAAATTCGTCATTTTAATACTCCAAAATAAAAGAACCAGTTTAGCCAAGAAAAATTAACAGGTTCTTATATGTGGGGTTAGACTACATTTTCATAAACATTTTGATCAAAGGTCTGGCTTTATTATGGGAAATTTATATTACATTATATAATAAATGTATAATGTATACAACCATTGTTGAAAACTGCATATCTTCTAGCTGTTAACCTAGTTTTGTTAGATTTTTGGTAAATAAATGCCTATTATGAAGGACAAATACCATTTATAGCAATTTCTTGTAATCAACAAAAGTATCCTTCTTCATAAAAATTAAGAACCTATTTAGCCTAAACTTCCAATAAGTACTCCAAACTACAAGAATCTATTTTGCTAAACTTCAAAAATTCTAGGTTCTTCTTCGCAGCGTTTTACTGTATTGCCACTTCCACCTGGACAAGGTTGCAACCTGCAGGATGTTGCTGATACCCAATTATAAAACTGGGTGAAGAAAGACATAAAAAAGCCATGTTTTATTTTGTCCAATAAAACAACAAATCAAGGCTTGAACCTGGACCTACAACACTGAGGTTTGAGGTGTTTAAAGCATGGGACCACACCTCCGGAACACCCCATTATCCCGAAGGCAAACACTTTAACATTCATTGTGTATAAATAAAAACTGTTGCATCATTAATTTGGATATAAATAATATTGATTGACTTAGCAGTGCGTCTGAATAGAAGAAACAAATTTGACTTGCAACAAACTATTGTTACAGGTGAGAGTGCCTTTCAGTTTACAAATGGAGGCAACACTATAAATTTTAGCCTCTAAATCAAGTGATAACCTAGATATTCCCATTGCTGCGCTTGAATATATATATGTATCTTGTCCATTAGGAATTAGACTGTTAATTTTATTAATTTCCAGATCTTCTCTTCTCAAGGACAATGAATAAAATCGAACCGGAAATAAGAGCACAGTTTAGACAGGAAGTGGCAAGTAACAAAACAATAAAAGAAACTAAATTTGTACTCGTTTAAAACACATAACAAAAACAACTTTGAAAAAGATGAATACTACAAGTTTACAAAAAAGTTAAATGATTCACAACACCTAAAATGGAAATAAGTTAGTTTGAAACTTACTTTCTCGTTAATTCCCTCTTGGTATCGTTGGAGCTGTTTGCAACGCTGGAAGATGAAGAATTCTCACTGTTCAATAAATTAAGCAATAACGGTGAAGAATTCGAGTTTTGCAGTCTTTGTAAACCTAAAGGAGAAGATATTTTTGATGCACCTTGTTGGCTTTGACTAGTTAGCACACTCTGACCAGGACTGTCAAAAATACTTCCTTGAGAAATGAGGTTAGGAAGACCTAGTGTTTCTTGTAGGTCTAAAAAAGTTGTCTGGATTCCCGTCACTTGTGGTTTTTCCAGGGTACTCGCAGAACTAGAAGAAATTGGACCATTATTTTGAGCTGCAAAAGTTATAAACGGAGAGTCCTGACTCAAATTTTCACCCAGATTTATGTTATCGAGGAAGTCGGAATCGTTTGGCCCAATATCACCAACATCAAAAATTGACTGGGACAGAACACTGCCGGGTGCATTTCCAAAGAATTCATCGAGATTCAGGCCACTTTGTCCCAAAGCTTCTGAAAGGAGGTCTTGTCCGAAGAAGTCTGGTTCGTTGGCTTCACTCATTTTCTCCGAAGTCAGCGATAAACGCTGAAGAGAAACGGAAACTCCCTCCAGCACACATCAATCCACCATTTTCCGGCATGACTCCGAGTTTGACACATGCGCATCTTTATATGCCAAAACGTAGGTCACGTGCTTTTTATTATCCGAAAAGCAAGAGGGGGCTGGGAATATTAGTGTCCAATCATCTCGCGCAAGAGAGGACACATTTTATTCGGCAAACGGGGAGAAAAATATCGAAACAAAACAAAATTTAGAAATAGTTTGTTTCTTATACTGTGCCCGATATTTCAGTTTTAAACTCGATCCTTCGTCAGGCTTGTTTGGTCTGTTTTCCACGTAAGGCGAATTGAAGCAAATCAGAACGCTTCGCTCGGACTAAATAACCGGGAGCTTCAGGAATTCCCGGAAAGCAGAGCCGATAACAGGTCACCCAGCGATGGTTTCCTCCTAAATGCATTGGAAACACTTTTTAGGCTATCCAAAGTACTTTCAGATCTCTAGAAATGCATTCTAAGCGGCGCTATAAAATTTGTATCTGTTCGGTCGTCAAAGGGCAACTTGAGTGTTTTCGAAACTACAAGGGCCTCCGTATTATTTTTCCGAAAATTTTAGATGCAGTTTTAATTTTTACGACAGTGAGAATTTTTCTGATTCCTCTCTGAATCGCATTTTTGAATCCGAAAATGTTAGGTTTCCTTTTTCTACGAAACATAGGCTAACTTGGGTACTGAAATGCGAAAAATTAAACTTTAGAAAATCGTGGGGAATTTATTAGATATGTTACGAAAATTGAACAAGAATGAAACGGTCATCTAGAAATTTTTAGCCTTCGTCAAGCTCTAGAAAATTCTAGGCAATTTTTGCTTCTCCGAACAGATATTTTACAGAAAACAGTCGTTGGGTGCCCCTGCGATCACTCCTCCAAAGTATAAACCGGCGTTGAATGTTCCTTTAATTTAGATCAACTAAAAAAAACTCACCTTAAGGCGTCTGATCCGTGCAAAGTCATTGAAAATAGTACCGTTGACGTTATATAATTCTGCAACTAACCAAATCACAGAAAGACGACTTTGGAAAGTCCTCTGATTTCTTTGGACCTTGTTCCTGCTTGTACGTACCGCCCTCAAATTCTAATTACACTTGCTTACACATGTGTAAACGAACTGACTGACTCGTTGACTCACAGACCCGTTAACAGTCAGCTTTCTTGATGTTGTAATCTGTAGAGGACCCTGTAGAATGACTGAAAGCTAATGTACTAAGGAGGCTATAGCAATCCGATAACGCTGAACTCCTGCCAGCAGCTTGTTATTTAAAAAAAAAAAACTTTTGCAACTTCAGCACTTCGTTATATCTATGTATAGAAGCAGGAAGTGGGCAATTAAATTAATAATCTATTCGTGATTCTACGTGATATTGAATCCCCGACCAGTCTAAAAGTCGCCACAACCAACAATCACGGAAAACTGACTTTATGGGACAGTCGACAAAAATTTTTAACTCAAGTTTTTCTTCGATCGAATTCCAACTAGTCCCGTTTACCAAAACTGATTGTTTACTTTATTCTTATATTCAGGGGAAGACGCATACGAAGCATATTTCTTTGTCCTTATAACAAATCACTCTAAATAGGCGTAATATTGCCGCATTCGTCGCTGATATTTTTCTAAAGTAATGAGTCGTGAAGTCTTCATAGACTACATGTTAGGAAACAAGACTGAAGGTTTAGCTCACGTCATACACAAAAATATTACAAGCCAGTATACTAACGAAGAGTTTACAAAAAAAATCCCGGTTTGTTGAAATGTTAAAGTTGCCTCTAAAAGCATATTAGTTTGTGCTTCAAAGTTTTCCTCTTTCAATGGACGAGCCCAACGGTGGAATGTGCAACTAAATCAAAAATCTAACAGGGGAATTATACCAGAAACTTTCCTTTTGTCTATAATTAGAAACTGGTTTATGGTTCAGTGGTGCTTTGAACCACCTGCTTTTGCCAATTTGTTGGGTAAAACCCCTACTCGGAGGTTTCACTTTCTGTCAGGGTTTTTCCCCGAAACAAGGCATGAAACAGAAAACAAAAATGGATCCCGTACAGTCTTCTGGAGCCTTAATTTGGTTTTGGCTGACACCCTTTTTCTAAAAGAAGTGAAAATGTTCAAGGTAAAAATTGTTCCAAAATAGGTTCCAGAAAGTCACTGTCCAGTGCCGGACCCAGACCTTGGGGGGTGGGGTGGGCGGTCTTCACAAAAAAATTTTTCCGGCCGTTTGGGCCTCAGTTTGGTCTAAAATTAAGGGGGGGGCGGGGCCGGCCCCCGGGATCCGCCAATGCTGTTCGATAACAAAACGTCCTCCGTGAGTACATTAAGTAGCACGAACAACCACGACGACGGTAGCACGGCGGAGAAAACATCAAAAAAAGTTACTCTGAAAAAATGAATTTGCGTTATTTTAAACTTTATTGTGTCGCTCAATGGCCACTTCTGAGTTCTTAAACCTCTCATTTTCAAATCGAGGCTAAATGCAAAACCTTTCCTGTGAAAATGAGTTTTATGTACATGAGAGTAAAAATCCTTTTCATTTCAATAGCTTCGAACTCAGCCGCGATTTGACTGAACAGAGGCTTAGGGCATAAATGTGAATTTGCTGGGAGCTGTATATCAAAACCACATAGATCTTTGACTCTAGGTATGAAGAGTAAAAACATGAAACATAGAAAATGTAGTAGCTATGCATAAAACCAAAACAATGCAATATTAGCATACCTTGCTGTAAAGATATCTTGCGTAAATATAAACAATACAAAATTGGAAAATTCTTCTTGTTGTTACAAACTGTCACAGTTAAAATAGCGCTTTTTTATTATTTTTTTTTACACCAACTCACCTACAAGATTCAACACTAACATATGTTACAGTGTACATGTAGTTACCTAGGTTTGTAATGGGCTTTGTCTCCATCTTGTCCACCTCCACCGGTACTCTATGAAAATTTTTCATAACCTTTCACAAAATTAATTATTTAATTTTACTATTGTTTGTTGTCAAGTTACTTGTTTACAATAATAATTTTCAAGCAAAGTCAGTCTGCTCACGTTTGAATCATTTTCTTCTGAGGATCATAGCTGTATCTCTTAAACTCTAGGATTACTTTGACAGCTTTTGTAAGCTGCTCAACAGAATCGCCAGTAACTTCTGGACTAGCTGTAGCAGCCCCTTTATTTTTTCCACCTTTTTTCTTTCCACCAGAAGAAAGTTTAGGTATAGTGTCAGCAGACAAGCCACTGGGAATCCTGATCTTCACTTTGCCACTTTGACCAAAAGCTCCTTCGATCATTCCTTCCTCTCCTGTTGTCATTCTAATCTTCATTCCAACAAAAGTTTGGATATTTGTTTCCTTCTTGAAAAGAGAGTGAGCAATTACAGAGTACTCATCCGCCATCCTTTCAACAACACCTTCCCTTGTCTTGGTCTTGTAGACTTTTAACTGTGGCAAGAAGGTTTCTGTATAGTTCTTGTCCATTACAGGTACTAACAATTGACCATGAAATGCGATTCTACAGACGTTCAGGTGTATGTCAGTGTCAAGTCGTGACCCAATCACCAAAGAATGTTCTGGGCAGGTAACTGGTTTCTCAAACTCTATGAACAACCACTGTTGATTTGGAACAGGATTACTTTCAGTATCTTCACTTTCTTTATCAGCTGATTTGGCAGAATGACTTGATTGTTCCATGATTGCTTCTTGAAAAACATACTCTCTACTCATGTCAAAGGATTTGCTGTCTTGAGGAGGATCAACTGACTGGCTAGGAGGAAGGCCAAACACTTGAAGCTTACCCATCACTGTTTCATGACCAATGGTAATATGGAACTTAGATTTAGAGGTGATAGTTCCTTTATAGTAAGGGATATGTTTAACTGAGATAATGGCTGCAAAAATTGTTGGTATAGTCGATGGGCTACAAACCAACCCTCTTTCCAACAGTTTTGGATCAAACTGAGTCACGCATATCCCAACCCTGTCACCCTGAGAAGCTTCTGTCACAGGGACTCTGAACATCTGCATTGACTTGACTTTCTTAGTGACCTTCATGGAGGGAATCTCTATTGTATCATTAACCTTAATGCTACCGCTGAGAATAGTTCCTGTCATTACAGTGCCCTGCCCACGTATAGAGAAGCAGTGATCAACAGCATAGACCACAGGTCCTGATGGATCTCTGATTGGAAGGTATGACAATGATGAGAGTAAATCTATGAGCTTCTGAGTACCAACAGGCTCAGAGTCTGGACAATCAGGTCCTCCGGGCTTGGCTGATACTGCTAGGATGGGTGAACCAGCAAATTTTGTGTTTTCCAATGTCTTTGCCATTTTTTTGGTCATCTAAAAAGGTGCAAAGAAAATGTGAGACACTGAATCAGTTAAGTTTATATAAGTCTACCATTAAGTCAATCAATAATAACTACACAGAATAATCAAACTTAAAGCTTGAAGGATGCTTACAGAAATAAATTCACAATGGTGTGACACAAACATTATTTTCTTTTAATGCAGAAAGTCTAATTTTTAATAATTCAATATATTTAAACTACAAACATGGTTTAAATCTTTGCAAGGTTCTGTGAGGCACATATTTTTAGTTCCTCAAAAAACATCACTTGCCAGGGCTTGAAATTAAAAAAATCCTCAGGTCGCCTTTTGACGACCAACTGGAGAAATATAGTCGCCAGTTGCAAATGTTTAGTTGCCAGTTTGAATAATGTTCATAGTCAAGGCTTTTGATATTTCGCGCCATCACAGAGCCGCGAATTTCACAAAAACACGCAAAATACCCCGAAATTCGGTACAAATCTTATCAAATACATGTCTGTAGACCACATTTTAAACTTATCTCAGCTACAGGGGCTGTTTACTTGCCGTAAACTTGTAAATTTATCTTAAAACTTCGTCACTGAAACGTGCAAACAATGTCCCGAAACTCCGAAACTACCAGGCGTAGATTATGTTGCGAAAAACTGGGCACTAGCCATGATGTTAAAGGCTTTGCCATTGGTTCAGTTCTGGAGCGTATTGTTGTTGAAAGAGCAAATGATGACCTCTGTTAGAAAAACATTAAAAATGCAGGTCTGGTCAGCGCAAAACCGATCGATCTCCAACGAAGTTTTCCCTGAAAATCAGTCTTTTTTGCCGATTGATTTTCGGCTGAGTTTGCCCCAAAAATTCCTGCGAAATCGGTCGATTTTTTGGCGAATTTGCCCCTAAAAATCCCGCAAAATTTGTCTCCTTTTCCACGACCTATCAGAAGCCCTGCATAGTATGGTACGATCCATCAGATTTGAAAATATCGTGGATAGAAGTCGGTATAAATTTAGAGGTAAACTGGTTCTGTTTATCCGATTTGGCACACTTTTTTATGATGAAAACAAAGCAGGATAAGATGAAATATTTGTTTTAACTCTACTCTTTTAATGTAAATCTAAATCATAGACTGATAGAGGAATCTGGTTGCCATTTTGGCGACTAAACTAGAATTTTTAGTCGCCAAGGAGAAAATGTTAGTCTTATTGGCGACCGTATCAGTCGCAATTTCGAGCCCTGCTTGCCTGTTGGACAAGTTAAGAACAGAATTCACTAGCCCAAAAGCAAAATCCACTAGCCCTGGGCTATCGGACACTACTTTCTTTGCATGTTGCTTAAGTTTCTCCTGGTCAATTTTGAGAAAGTTTGTATTCATCTGTGAATGAGCCCCAGCAAAACTCAAATGCTTCTTCTAGAGAAGTATATATTCCATGAATATTGACTGTTTTGTCATAGATTGATCCAATTTACACTTGACCTTGGTGGCCTTTTGTCTATTGTCTGTCATTTATAAACACTATAGCTAAAACAATGTATTTACTATGTCCACCAATCAGAGCTCCTGACCAGATTGTGGACAGATTTTATGTCATCAGTACAGAATTCCGGTTGCTGAGTCACAGAGGTCTCTCCTGGCGAGGAGCGAGGAAATAGGACTGAAACCTTTTTACACAGTCATCAATCAATTAATTACCTTCTCAATTAAAGCATCCCTCTTTTCTTCTTTAAGTAAGTCGGTCTTGTTCAATACCACCACCATCTTCTCACACAGAATCTCTCCAATCACCAGACACTCAGCTGTTTGGGTCTGCATTCCCTTGGTGACATCCACCACCAGCATCATCATATCAATGATCTGAGCACCTCCAATGATAGTCCGAATAAGAGACGCATGTCCTGGGCAATCCACCAGTGTAAACTGCAGGAGGTCATAGGGGTGTTGCTTCAAATGCTCTGGGAGGGGAACTTGGAATGAGGAGAAGCCCAGATCAAGGGTTATTCCACGCTCTTTACTCTGGGGGTTCTTGTCGAAAGAAGCTGTGGAAGCAGTCGAGCTCAAGGCTTTAGCAAGAGATGTTTTCCCACTGTCAATATGCCCAAGAACTCCGATATTAAAGTTCAAGACCTTCTTGTTCAAGGAAGTCGCCATCTTGAAAGGTCGAACATTAGAGAGGGGATTGGAACTAGCGCATGAGAAGTGAAGGCATTGCTCGAAGCATCAATCGAAGATGGAGAGTGTTCCGAAAGAGTTGAGAAATCTCCGAGCTTGTCTGGTTTGTTCTTTGGTCAAGGTAAGAAATTCTGACGTGATAGAGTACCGGAGATTTTACAGTATGTGAGGAACGAGTTTCTGTTTTATAACTCAAGCTATTATCCATTTTTTTATGTTCTTAACAGAAGGTTAAATGTAAAAATAATTTAATTTATGTTATATACAGACATTGCGTTCGCTTCAGAATCACTCTGTAAGCTTCTTTGTGAGCTTAATTTAACTCATCATGCTAGCAGAGCCTCTCTTTTGCTCAAAGAGACTGAAGGAGGCTCTGCTCGCAGAGTGAGTTTTTAGTGAACTTATCTACATATACTTTGTCTTAAATTAAAAGTGTAAGCAAAAAAGTGTAATTCTTGGTTTGCAACCACGTGACAAGCCGGCCATGTTGGGGGTCAAAACAGTATATTTTTTCTCTTGAAGTATTTACGTGAAAATAGAGTTTAGTTCCCAGAGGAGAGAAACGTTTCAGTTCTTGACCACCAGCATGGCCGCCATCCAGACCTCTCAACCCAAAAAGACCAATAACCAGGAGACCAAGGTCCAAGAACCTGGAAATTTGGGAAGAAACTTGGAGATTTATTGACAGGGTCAAAAAGAACTAAGACCAGGTGTTCATCAAAATAAAAAATGGAACCGGAACGACTCTGATTCTCTTTGTCCGATGAATGTTCGTCGATTTCCGCCATTTTGACAAAATGGATGAAACGAATCTAGATGCGACAAACTGGTTAGCGATAACCTTATTTGGCATTTGTCTTCTAAATATGGCTGTGAGGTTCGTGTCTTGTCAACCAATCAATCAAATACAACAAATATGCCTTAGAACTTTGGATTTCTACAGAATTGGCACCAGGAAATCAATTGGACAAGACAAAAATGAAAATATTCAAGGACAGTGCGTACCATCAGCTTGTGAATCTGTTTACAGTGAGATTTTTGTGCCTCATCATGCGACTGCAAGATTCCCCTGAAAATCGTGTGTCTAACTGCAAAACCATAGGTATTTAATGGTATGTAAGTATGTTATGTAAAATCCAACTTATAGTACCTTTTTCAGGCTGTTTTATTGCCAACCATAGTAAATGAATCTGTTTTGTTTACAGACCCTTGAGCAGTTTGAATATGATGGTTGTGAAAATTGTGAGAAGTTCTTGAGACTAAAAAACAACAAAGAAAACATTCTAACTTGTACAAGTGCAAACTTTGATGGGTAAGTTATTGGTAATAATAAGATATAATTTAAATGGTTTGAACTGGGCTCATGGAAATTTTCATGTCAAGATGCCAACTGTCACACACATATGAACCCTTGAGATTTTAGAGATACATTGTAGTGTACCCTGCTTACAGTGTTTGTAGGTGTCTCTTGTTTTCTCAGTTCCCTCTTCCCTCTTGAGACAAACACTGTCACTCACATGGCACCATTCTTTATCATGGTACACAGAGGCCTGGATACACCGTATTCCTTTAAATGATTTAATCCTTGAAACTCTTTGAATCTGGAGAAGCAAAGCTTGAATTTTATTATAAACAAGAATGAAAGCGTTAAAGTCTTGTTTGCTTGGAGATGGATGAGGAGGCGATTTTTCTACACAAAACAGGATTTCCTTGTGAAGGTTTTTCACTTCCTTGCCGATGATTGAGTCGTGTATAAATAAACGAAAATCTAGAGAAATTGCATGCAAGAGAGAAAATTAGTCCTCTGGGAGGACATGTGTTTACAATAGACTGTATGAAGGGCAATGACGGGTAACTATGGTGTGAAGGATAAACGTTTAACACTGTGTGCTATGAGGACAATTATTTTCCAGAGAGAAAATTTAAATTATTTAATAGTTTGTATCACTCAGGGTACCTTTTTTTTTCAACACGTTTGTTTGCCATGTGTTATCTAGAAATTGTATGTAACGAAACATCACGACAAGTGACAATGGACCGAATGTCCGTAAAAAAACCACATGCTTGCAAAACAAAATCGTTCTTCAAGGCAGTCACGTTGTGCAGTGACTGCTAAATTGCACATGCACAGTAACACGTATGGTTGGTTTGGTGGCCACAGGCAGAGTTAAAACTTCTACAGAAATTCTGGAATTGAGTTAGGCCAGATTAATTTCTTTGCTATTTCTGTACATTTGTAATTGCTTTGTGTTGGGTGACTTCATTTAAGGGTGATTTTCCCTCTTCCCCTTGCTTGTCACCTTCCTCGCGGTGGCAATTTTCACATGTGCTTAGGTAATTTATCACTCACTGTATACTATTCATGTGGAAAATGAGGGACGACTGGTAGTTAATTCACAGATAAGGGCGCAAAATATACATGTCCTCCTTAAATAATGTTTATTAATTTTGCTCCTCAAGGAGGGGTGTAAGGATAGAAGGCACAATAACCTATGCAACAATTAAATGGTTGCTCAAACATTGGATAGCACTATCCACTGGATAAATCACTATCCAGCAGATAAGTGTATGGAAAACCACTTATTGTGCTATCTACTGGATAGAGATTTATCTAGTGGATAGCGTTACCCACTTTTGAACAACTGGGGCCAGAAATTGGTTACCTTGTAGCCTGAGGTTTCATTAGGGTTAGGGTTAGAAAATTAATATAAACCACTTTTATAGTCATTATTTCACTCTGATTCTTTGACGATCTCAACTAACTTCTTTCCTTATATTTATGAAATCACTCTCTTGCCCAGCAAATTATACGAGAGCCATGACTGTCACTAGGAAGAGGCATGTTACTGTTTTGAATTGTATTCTTTTACTGTGCTTGTATAGACAAGAGTGTTGAGCAACAGCTCACAGATAACAAATTTACTTACTTATAGCTTTTTTGACAGGATAATATCGCTTATGACTCCAAATGACAGTTGGGTGGCCAGGTGGCAGAGAATAGGTATGGATGTTTTATTTGTTATTGTTTTAGAATTTTATATAAAAACCTCTCCAATCTCATTCCCAGGGTCTCCTCTCTTCCTCCCTTGAGAAAGGACTCTTGTGGTGGCTAGTCACTCGGCTCCCAAAATCTGGGAGCTGGGTGTTGTGGGAAAGTGTTTTAAAGCTAGAGATGATGGCCTCCTCAAGAGCGGAAGAGAGAGGACCCCGGGAATAAGGTTGAGCCGTCTCTCTCCCCACCTTGCAACGTAGACATTTAGTCCTTGCCCCATCACCTAGCAAACAGATGTACTGGTAGGTACTTCATTTTTTATGTTCTTGCAGTGTGTGCTTTATTTGTTGTAATGTTTAAAAATCAGGACAAAATTTTCTAGCATTAGTATTTATCTTTCATAGACACATTAGCAAGAGGATGCTATGCCATATCTGTGAGTGGTAAACTTCCAGGGCATGTAGCACGGGATCTGAAAGCTAGAGGAGTAACTTACAAATCAAGAGACAGAACTAACCAATAATATAGTTGATGTAAATAAGCTTCTTCAAGTTTTTGTAGGATGTTTTCCTTGCAGTACCTTTGTAAATGTTCTGATAATGAAAGTATTACCAAACTTAATCAGTAACAGATGTCCACAATAAAACAGGAACAACAACAAAAACAACTTTTATTTTTATTTGAGTACAAAGTGTAATTTACAATATTATTGTATTTATTTTAGTAGACTTTTTCATTTGACTGTTATATTGAGTTCATTCTTCCACTGCCTCTTAAGTAATAAAAGCAAAAATCATTGGGCTCATAACATTGTCATTGTGGGTAAATCTTTTTTTTTTCTTATTATTAAATGCAATGAATAAATATTTTAAAATTCATTTTGCTGCAACCTGCTAACCAGTTAAGGTTAATTTGTGGTTCAGTCTTCTTTCAAGTTTGCAAGTTGTTCTTGCATGGCCACTTGTGACACTTCTATGAATGATGCAATGGTCTGAAGTTCTGTGTGCTTGACAGGCCTGACTGATACACAATAGAAATGTCCATTTCTTCTGTCCAGTGATCCCACACACCTTACAAGCATAAAAATGGTCTTCATAAAGCATTTACAAGTGACTTAAGAAAAATTTTCACTGAAACAGTGAGGAGTTTCATTGATTTAACTGAATGCTACAGAAGAAAATTCAGAGCTTTCCTTTGCAGGAACCTTCAGTCACAAACTCCCAAGGGGGACATCTGTACTTGCTGGCCACTAAATATTCTGTCCAGTGATATCACTACTCCCCTTAGTCATTCAAAATGTAAAACATTATTTTCAACAAGTAAACAAAGAAATAAAGAGAGGATAAGGTCTGCAGGGTACAGAATTGGTTTACTTGTAACTCGTGCCATAACTCATGCTGCTCAATGTAAGAATGTACCATTCAACACTTTCTCCAATTTGCGTAAATTCAAAAGAGGCCATTTGGTTATTAACAAAGGTTGCAAGCAAAGGAAGAAAAACTTATAAAATCATTACACCAGACAGAAATGACAAGAAGATCAAAAATTATTGCTGGCTTGACACAAGCTTGTTAATCTCACAGAAATCTATTGCCGAGGTTTATGCTGCTGAAACCACAAAATGACTCTAACTGAAATAAATGACTAGAGGCAAGAACTGGATAAGTTCATTTTCCTGTCTGGGATGTCAAAATTTTGAATTCCATGCAAGGATTTGATCTGCTTTATATCAAATGACAGTCAAGCCACTAAAATTTGATAGATAGTGATAATGTCACTAAACAGCTTTGGTGGTTAGTGGCTTTAAACCCTGTTCTACCCCTCCTTTCAGACTCCTATAGATAATAATTAACAATTATTGGAAGAGGTTGAGCAAAATATCGTGATTTTTCAGTGTTATTATTTGCCGAAGCCGAAGGCTGAGGCAAAGAATTGATTGATCTGTGAGACACTAACAAATCACGATATTTGCGATAACCGAGTTCAATAATTGTTTTATCGTGTGATTACCTAGTTTGTTTTTTTTAATGAATATCTGTGGGAAGCGAAGTGATCTGCCATTTTCACGCAAGAGTGATTGCAAGAAGGAGAAAAGTGTGGTTTCATTTACACATGAGCAGAACATTATTTGCAGCCAAACAAAGTTGGATGACATTGTGCATGAGCAGACCATTATTTGTAGGCAGTTATTTGCAGGTCATGTGGTGGGCTCTTGGCCAATGAAAAGAGAGAAAAATTAGAAACTAATGATAATAAAATTTATTGTACCTGTGCATTTGTCCTCTTGTTAACCTTGGAAGTTGACGGTCCTTGATCGTAAAGAAGATAAATGGTTTAGATGAAACATATTAAAAGTAAAATTTACGTTTGTGAAAGGATAAACTCACCATTTCCCAAAAAGTGCACCTAAAAGAAAAGAAGAAAGTGACTGTGTTAATTTTAATTTTTTTTATTAAAAAATAATGGTTATTGTTGGAAATTGTAAGATACCTCAGAGTTCCTGTTTTGTCTTTTATGACAAAATTCTTTGCATTGCCAGTAGAATTTAATGACACTTGTGAGTCCAGTGTTCCTAAGAGGAGCAATAACATTTCTTTTGGACATGATGGTATAAGGTAGTAGTATTAAAAAACAGATGTGTCAAGTCTTAACTGCTGTTACATTTTGTATGAACTTGACGGAGATCTGCTGCAAGTAGCACAGGGGATTCAAGGATTACAGCTTGAACCCTCATTTGTGTGAGAACACCTTGTATCTGCTTACCAAATATTTCATAAATTACAGCAATCTTGTCATCAAATGTATTCCAATCTAGAACATTCTGAATAGTGGCTGTTATGACTCTAAGAGTCTTGTCCACTGGAGTGGCCATGAGGTTTACTTGCTTGGTTGACCTTTCCTATTTATTCAAATGAGGAAAATAAATAGATCCACTCTTATTACCTTCATTTAGAGGTGGTCCTTCCCCACTAAGAAAACCAAATGCATTGGATCCTTAGGTTTTCATTTAGACTGAAACGTTTTGAATACCAGGGGCAGATCCAAGAATTTTTAAGAAGGGAGTTCATGTTATCTTTTAAAAGTGACAAAAATATCTGGACCCTAGACATGGTATCCCCTGGGCCAGGTTGTTCAGATAACCCAGGGTCAGTGTGAGATTTGAATTCCGAGTGAAAGCTCAAATAGTAAATTCAGGTTAGTTCGTTTTGGCTTCAATTTAATGATGGAGTGGTCTAATAAGAATAGAGAAAATGCACTAATTGGCCTTTAAACAACTGGGCCTAAGTGTTTAAAATTCCATGTTGAAACTGAAGAACTAGTTATTTTTAAATGTTACTGATAATAACAAAAATCCTCTTGTCCAGATTCCCTCCCCCTTTCATCCACCCTGGATCCTGGATCTGCTACGGGGCTGATTACTGTTTTACTTCGGACAATGATAGAGGATGTACCAATAATTGTTTAGGGTAGCAAGTAACTTTACACTTCAGGTCCACCATAAAATAATTAAAAACAACCGAACATTCCAAATGCACAACATTGGATGGCTATTTTTTCCAGACAATGGGTAGGAGATGAGAGGGTCAGGTGGCAAAACGAGATTTTCCAAAGGGTTACCTTGCTGTCCTGTGAAGTATACTTCATTCTTTGCAAGGATAATAATATATAAATTTGTGAATTACCTTTGTGGGTTGGTTCTGATCCTTCTGAAATGTTTCTGAAGACAATGCACTGCCTCCACGCCTGTTTTCACCTTTATTGTCTTGTTCTGTTTTTACCACGGGATTTCTAATAACTGTACTTCTTCCAGCATCGTACTGAGAGGGTCTGATAGAAAACAACAACAATTTTATATTTCTATAAAAATGAAAACTTAAGCTTCGGTAAAACAGAAGACAAAAACGTGCAACTTGTTTTGCCATATTGCTGCAAAAAAAGTTGAAAAGCGATGGTGCGCGCTTGACCACTCACACGTTGAAACCTGTTAACAAGTTAATTTTTTGCAAGACAGGTTTGATGTGGTTGGTAAAACGCGCACCATCGCTTTTCAACTTTTTTGCAGCAATATGGCTAAACAAGTCGTTTCGCAGCAATGTTGCAGGACAAGTTAAAAGTTTTTTGACATATTTTTGTTATCCGTTTTGTCTAAAACCAAATTATTTTACAGAAAGATAGCTAGATTATATTCCTCTTGGTAAGCCAGCAAAAGTATTGAGACAAATTTGACAAACATACCTGGGCCCGTTGACCTTCAAATTAAGCTTACTGTTAGCTCGTGGTGGTGGAAGCTGATATTCTTGTTGCACTGGCATGTGACTTTGTAATTCGCCTCGGCCATTGACCGCTTGGCTTCTTTGATGAGTTGAGGAGTTGGCACTGTACTGTTGTGGCACTGCGCTGTTGTACCATCCCTCATTTGTAAGAGAATTCGTTCTTGTATTTGGAGGTAAACTTGGTTTCTGAAGACCACCCTCAAAGTGTTCACTTCCAGAGTGACTGAACTCATCACAAGCCGGGTTGGTTGAGGTGTTATCGAAGTCGTCTGTTGATGGGTTTGCGTACAATGCTTGCTTTAGCCTTTTCTTTTTATTGTTAGCGAATATTGGCACCAATCGCCCTACAAAGGAGACCGATTGTTTAATTATTAAAAAATTATACATTTGAAAAATAGTAAGCTAAGCCTTAAACTAGAGTATGCTGTGTTTAAAGGTAAAGTTTAATAAGTTTAATTTAAAGAACACAACTTACCACTTAGGCTGCTGTTGAGACGCTTGTTCATTCCTTTTTGTACTTAAAGGTTAGCAATTAGTAAAATGTTGTTCAAGAGAAAACTTCGACTTGAGCAAAATAATGGCTACTATTTTCGTTTCAAAATACTTTATCGGCGTAAAATGCAATGAAACAATATTTTTCTGTCTGGACAACAATGAAAACCCAACCTGACGTTTCTGGTAAGCGACGAATTTGGCGCCCTTTTCTGGGCGGGGCGCCGCCCGGACGTGCGATTTCCCGCGAACTTATATTTGTACCCAGATCGCCTCGAGTAGATACTGGTCATGAAGACTGGGTCATGAAGCAAAGTCATGAAGTAAACAAATTTTCTCTCAGGTCATTTATTACCGCCTCAGATTGCATAAATTATGTTTGGAAATATTGTTTTAAGTTATATTTTAGTTTATCTACCTTTACTTTTACTCTAAAAACTGCGTCTCTCGAGCAATAAATCAGCGGGGAAAAGAAGGAAAACAAACACACATTTAAAAGACCATTTAAAAGGACCTGCTTACGCACGAGCAGCTAGCACTGAAGAAACTCTGAGGAACTGTAGAGCTGAGTTTCTAAGAAATCTTGATGTCTGTTAAAAATTTTCAGACAGTTTGCCTATTAATCATAGATTGTCTGATCTATCACATTTTGAAGCCAGAATAATTGTTTCGCCGCCGGATTGATTTATGATAGAGCGGTTTTCACTTGACTGTCGTAAAACCAAAACCAAAGTAAATACACTAGCCAACCAAAGGGCGTAGTAAAACCAAAACCAAAACCAAAACCAATCCCTTTCGACAGTCAAGTGAAAACCGTTCTAGTCAGGGATACACTGCAATAAAAAATCTGCGAGATAACGAAACTGGACATCGGGGGTATTTGATATTAACTCTTGTTGCGATTGTGGGAAGGTCACATAAAGTCGAAAGTACCTAAAATCTAGACATGTTAATTCGTTGGCCATAGGATACATTAGTGAGGTGTAACGCTTCTACTTTCTCAGACAATAAAAGTGTGTCAACATTCGTATATAACTCAGTATTTCCTTAACTTAATGTTCGTAAATCTCAAGATTTCACATAATAGATGGATATCGATTCCTAAAATCACGGAGGCCTCAATATTTTTTGGCAAATGAATTCCGTTTGAATAATTGAAATTGTTTATAGAAGGAAATTGCGATTGCAGCCAAAACATAACACGAAAGTGGTAATTTTATGTTGCAGAAAATTGGTAAATAAGAAAAAAAGTAATTAACTCTAGCTACTGATCTAGAAAAAACTCTTCGTTTGACTCAGTGCAAGACTTCACTGATATAACAACACTACCGACCTACAAGTAAGTTTTAAAAAAAACTTACTTGTAAAATCCACATCTTATATCACTGAAGACAATTTACAAAAAAAATTGTTAACAAAAATTTAGACAGCTGCAGCTATATTTAATTTTAATAGTTTCGGAAATTACTGCAAAAAGTAAGTATTCCCTCCTTTTCCAAACTGAGGACAAACTCTGGTTGAATGTTTCGACGAAAGTACATTATTGCTTTCCTAGCCAGATAAACATTAACAAATGAAATTGTCTGGAAAAGAATGCGACGATAAGATTTTTTCATGTAATGTTAATGAAAGTAAGGCACGAAGCATGTTTTTATTTGATTTCATTTAATATTTTTAGGTTGTCGCTTGTTGTTTAGAAAGGTTAGTTGATAAAACAGAGAAAAAGAACGCTGTCCGACATCCATGCCATAAACTGAATTAAACCGATTTTCAGCCGATGAGAAACGATCTTTACTGATTTACTGTAGGTTCGAGTTAAACTTTCATCCAAAAGGTGCGTGTAATCTAGCGTGACTGAGGCCGAATGTTCTAAAATACACAGAAAAAGACACAGCGAAAAACGTCCTCTTCTTTCAGTAAAGGAAAGAATACGTGTTCGGTTGTTAAGCACGCGATCTCGTCAAAAAGAATTAACATACGCTCTTTTTCTATGAAAACTCGGCAAACCGCGACTGACGCAGATTGGCCTACCACCAACGGCGCAAGGACTATTTATCAGCCGTTAATTGTTTTTCAAATGATGAGACGAAACCTTAAAACCATTTTCTTCGCAGCAGGGAATTCAATTAAGACATTGGTGGTAGCCGTATTTATAAAGTGACAAACCTGTCGGAGTATGCTTGAAAATCAGGACAACTTGCCACTAGTTTGACATTTCCTCTTCAGCAGGTGGGTGCATAAGCCAAGTGACATATTGTTGGGCTGAAGGAAAATATAACCTTATCAGATATCTCCGTGGACACACGTCCACAGATGACTTTTGCAACATGAGGATCCGACGAGGAGATATCATTTGAACTGCTGAGCGGAATGATCGAGAATGAGTCGGCCTTCTGAGGGAACCTTAAGGTCATCTTGTCGAGGCGATTCGGAATTTCTAAGCTGAAATCTGATGTGAACTGCTTTCGAATCTTGACAGCCGCCAATGAAGAGAAAGTGGAAGACAAGCGAGCTGGGCTGTACATAATTCGCAGACATTTAACTTCAGTTAATAAAACAGAGGACAAAAGGCGTAAAATTGACATTAACACAGGCCACTCTTACGGACCTACGAGGAGGAAAGACTACTATAGAACACTCCAACTCTGTTAACTCAGTATGGCTGTAAATGGAAGTGAATTAAATACATCAACCCATCTGGATCATCTTCGATCGTTGTATATGAAGTTTGAACTGGCAGAGGGCATTTGCCTTTCGATATTATCTGTTTTAACGGTTTCTGCCAACATCTTGCTGTTAATGACCATATGGAAAGACCCAGAGAAAAATTTTCGATCGTCTACAATCTATTTCATAATTGGTCTTGGAATAGCTGACCTCGTGACGGGTGCCACAACAGAACCCTTTTTCGCGCTCTTTTACATCACGCGTTTCTTTCGTGGAAGCCAAAGTGTTCCTGGACCAGTTTCTCGCCTGTACAACGTGGGAGTTCCCATTTCAACTGTAACCATAAGCTCGTCATATTTGATAATCTTGTTCTTGTCCTTGTCGCAATACATTGCCATTAAGTGGCCTCATAAGTACAAACTTTTGGTAACAAGAAACCGCGTTATCGGGAGCGTCTTACTCAGCTGGCTCTACTTCATCTGTTTCACGCTGGTGTTGCAATTCTCAAGAATCGATACGACTCTATTCCTGAAAGTAGACTTGGCGATACATCCCGTTTTAATTTCGTCCGTTTTATTTCTAACTCTTATTTTACTTTACAGGGCATTTAAAGGACAGGTACAGCAAAAAGGCTCGAATAAACCTTTTTCAGAGTTAAAAAAAGGAACAAAAGAAAGGGCGCATAATCTCCAGCGACAGTTTACAATCGTAACGTTTTATTTGGCTGCCATTTTGTTGATCTCAGCGCTTCCACACATTGCAATTCAGTTCGTTTGGCTTTACTCGAACCTCTCCCTGGAAGGAACCTATCACATTTTTATGGCTTTGAGAGTAAGAGATTTACTGCTCTTTTTCAAAGTGGCACTCGATGCTTTTATTTATGCATGGCGATTGCCAGCTTACAGGCAGTCGCTGAAGAAATCGGTGAATTATTCAAACAAAACGAAATCTACGAAATCATCACTAGTAGAGGGGACACAGCTATAAGAGTGTTAAAGTGAACATATGTCACTGTGAAAGAGCATGGCGGAAATGCTCTTTTTCATAGAGCGCTTGTTAAAGAGCTCTCTGTGTAAACTAATAAATTGAACCGGAAAGTCAGATCTTGCTTAAGACAGCTTTGGAGACCTTAATAAAAAAGAAAACACTGTTTACTCAGTATGTTGCCATTAAAAAAAAAAAACGTTACGAACAGTCACGTCGTTAACTGGAGAGGACAAACCTATGGAATAAGAATTTGCCGCTCATTTGCATCAGTTACATCGGTATGGTTAACGACCTCTTCCTATGTAATCAGCGCGGAGCCTAAGAAAATTACTTGAAATTTTTACATGAAAGTCAGCTCAACAACAAACGAGGCGACAAATAGTAAGGTTTTCACTTAGTGTGCCAAAAACCAAATTAATCACTTTGGTTTAAGATAGAATATGCTTTGACCCATATTAAAAAAAGACGGACCTTTAATTCTCGTTCTTATCATTAAAGACTCGAGGTGAACGTATCGACGCCTTGGTACATTTTGCTGCTGTAGGCAGGCGAGATTAAAGCCGCGACAAACGACGGAAAAAAACAAATGAGTCTGTAACGGTAAAAATTTCCATTTTATTTATTTTTTACCCGCACATGTCTTCCTTTCCGCAGCATTTCGAGCGACTTATTATAATACAACCTATCTTTTAAAACTTTACTGTCTTTTCTATTTGGGTCCCATCCTGAGTTTTTTCTGTTGCCGACAGAGAGTCAACAAGAAAAGGAAATTAAATTTCCCGTTCAAGCGATCTTATAGTCATGTCAACTCTTGTCTTCCTTAGGCGGTCTGAATGTAAGGCTCTCCTCAATAAACCTCTGTTATTTATAAAATCTGTCAAAGACATAAAAAGGTACATAAATCTTCCGTACTTTCAACTATTTGCGACACCTTGTATAGAAGGGGGAAAGGCGTTCCTACTTCTGCTAGAAGAGAAAAGACCGTTTCCTTCTTCTGTCTAGAACGAAAAAGGGCGTTTCTCCCTTTTGTCTACAACAGAGAAAAAGTCGATTCCGCTTTCAATTTAGAAGGTAAAAGGGCGTTTCCCTCTTCCGTCTAGAGAAGGAAAATCGATTCCCCCTTCTGTGTCGAAGGTGAAGGGCGTTTTCTTCTTCTGTCTAGAAGGCAAAAGAACGTTCCCCTTTTTTTTGGAACAAAGGAAAAGTCGATTCCCGTTTCTGTTAAGAAGGTAAAAGGGCGTTTTCCTCTTCCGTCTAGAGGAAGAAAATCGATCCCCCTTCTGTGTAGAATGTGAAGGGCGTTTTCTTCTTCTGTCTAGAAGAGAAAAGGGCGTTTCCTTTTTCTGTCTAAAAGGAAAAAGGGCGGTTCCTTAGGAGCCTGTTCACAGGTTAACCTTTGCCATGTAGCCTGTTCTCCTCGTAACCCAAAATAAAGGGGTACGCTGAAATGTAGCCATCCCGTTGACGTGGAACAAATAAATACGACTTTTTTTCTAGATCCCAACGAAATAAGGAGAAAAAGTGCACAGTGGGAGATAAAGACAAAAATGGTTATTACTATGCTCCTGACAATATGAACACTTCCTGATAACGTTTTGGACGCCTTCGCCTGACCAGTGAAATATCCGGTCATTCATTTTCACTTGAGTTTTAAATAGTTCGTTATTCGAATCCAATCATTTTAATGTTTTGCGCCCCTCTTCCCTTTCACGTGTTCCCTTTAGCCTTATAATTTCCGCGAGGCTAAGGCTATACAAAACTATACAAAGCTATACAAACACGGGGCAACCAAACTGGCCGCAATAAAAAGATCCCGCGAAAGCTTACGTTCCCGGGGGGACTCCCATATAAAAGTGACGGGGATGCTCATGGGAAAATTCAAATAAAACCCCTAAGGGAGATCAACGTAGGTGTGGCTCAAGCTTAAATTGACCCTTAAGGGAGATTTCTGTGTGGCCAGTGTCAGGGCATTTTTTGTAAATTCCTTTAAGCACAGTACTAAGCGATACCTGAATGGGTCAATAGAGCGGTTTTCATTTGAGTGTCGAAAAGTAATTGGTTTTGCACTTTCTACACGATGCGATTGGCTTAAAAGATTCGCGCCACCTTTTCATCCAATCAGAAGTAAAACCAAAGCCAATTGTGACGCGCTCGCATGCATTTTCCCGCGCTTTGCGTCAGCCACATGTAATTACTTCGAGTTTTGATTGGTTCAATGTATTGTCTGTGTCCTATGTGATTGGCCAGAGTAATTATTTTGGTTTTGGTTTTACGACACTCAAACGAAAAGCACTCTATAGCGACTTTCCATCCCAAACACCCTAAGTGAGAGCAAAATCTGAAGCGAGACGACGAGCATCTCTGTCACTTTTATATGGGAGCCCCCCCGGTCTTATGTTTTGAGTGCTAGACCATCGTTAAAACGGAGGCTAGAATGGTCAGCTTTTTTAAAACTAACTAAATAAATACAAATAAATAGCGATTTGCAGGTAGCACATCCACATAGTGGTTCTTCGTCTACCTGATTCCTGGTCGAATTGGAATTTGGAAATGTTGGTTTTTGAGGAGAGGGGAAAACCGGAGTACCCAAAGAAAAACCTCTCGGAGCAAGGGAGAGAACCAACAACAAACTCAACCCACATATGGCGTCGACGCCGGGATTTGAACCCGGGCCACATTGGTGGGAGGCGAGCGCTCTCAACACTGCGCCACCCTTGCTCCCTAAAAAACCCGTTTATGGTGGCATTTTCACTGTATCCACTAAGTTATTAAGCCGAATTTTCGCGTTGCATTCCCCACTGACGCAAAAAGACAGTTTTTTCAAAATAAATCAAACAGAAAGAAGTAAAATCAAAGAACACTAACCCGAGGCTTCCAACTACAAATGCCAGGCTTCGTGTAAAGCACACGGAAATTAACAACTCACCTCTGTAACAACTCCAGCAGCGATTGTTTCACCACCGTAGCGCAGCATAAATCTTCCAAGATCTTTATAGTCTTTATACAATTCAACGCAAACTGGTTTGAATGTGTGAATTACTACCTCCGCATTGGAATTTTTCGTTAAACACCTGTGTATCGAGGAATGTAAAGATGTTAGTAAATTTTCCGAAAATAAGAAAGACCCATCGGAAATCTCCCAGAGTTTAATTTCAACAGTCAAACCAAAGGATTTCATCCACAGACTCAAAAGTAATACTAAACAAAAAGTACAAGAAGGGACGGAACTGCATAAGAGGTTTCATTTGAATAGTAACCATGGGATTTCGTCTACAAACTCAAAAGGTAGGACGACATCACTAAATGGACCAAAATTCAATGCGGGAGTAAAGGGGTTAAATCCCGTGTCTAAAAGCCGCCAAGCCTGCGAGCACTCCTTCGGGGACCGGGGTTGGGAGGGAGGGAGTTTTCTACCAAGCCCCACCCAGCCCCGCATCCCCCTGCCCCCGCAGGGTAAAATCCGCCTAAATTTGCTTCGAAACCGTCAATGCTTGAGGGTGAAAGAATGAAAATTGTTACCTGGGTTTCTTTTGAAGAACTTCTCCTGTGCTCTTGTGTAAGACACTACAGAGCCTGTGGATAGTGGCTGGTTCATTTAACGTCTTGTAGTGGAACAATACCTGCAAACAAAACAGTAAAAAAAAAATTATTTACCATTTCCACACTGTCCATAACACACCATCGAAAACACCTCACATTATTTAATTCAATTTTTTGGTTCCAGTTTGTATAATTTTTATGCTGTTACCTCCTCAAGTGCAACCTTCTTCAGGATGGCCGATTCTCAAATGGCAGTTACATCAGGGAGCTGTTTCTCTTAACGATTTCAAGAGGTCATAGTTTTTTATGAAATTATTTAACACATACATACATACATATATACATATCCTTTATTTAAACACGATATGGTTTAAAGCTCAAAGCTTGTGGGGTCGTGCAATGTATATGTAAGTGGAATATGAGTTTGAGTGTAGTCCTTAATAGGACTGTTGTTGACACTGACTGACGTTTCGACAACCTGTGTGGTAGTCACCTTTGACTCACTTTCACTTTGAAGATGACCACCGCACAGGTTGTGGAAACGTCAGTCAATGTCAACAACTGTCCTTTTCTGGACTACGTTCAACTGGACGATCATGCTCCACTTACTTATGAGTGACTCCTGGGTTCAAACCATGCATTGTCAATGTACCTGGTAAAAGAAAACTCACCATAAAGCCTTTTGTAATAGGAACACGAATGTTGAAAACTAAAATGCGAGCCTTCAGTTTCATTGTGCATTTTATTGGGGAGCTCGGAGGACATAAAACACTTCCCACTCTGAAAAATAAAAACCACAACAAAATAGAATTAAGCTTCGCCATTGTGAAGCCTAAAAACGTGTCATAAAGCTTCATTAATTAGGTGTGAGTTTTAAGGAAGCTGTCAAGTTAACTGTAAAAGTTTCGAACGGAAGCGTAGAAAACGAAAGAACGAAAAGCAGAATTTGATTTATATATGTTTTCAGTTTATCCATCAAAAAAGTAACCATGCGACGAAAAAAAAAACAGAGTAGAAAATGTGACGGGGAAACACAGTTAGGCTTCGCTTCTACGGGGGAATCCTATTATCTGGAATTCTCGAATCTTAAAATGCTTTCTGTACTTCTTGATTCCGAAAATGATGATCTTCAAACTAAATTTCAACTAAGTCTGTCTGAATCATGGTGAACTTTTTCGGATTCGTAATTTGCAGCGCTTGTTAGGGGTGGGGGGGGGGGGGGATTGGAGAAACGAACCTTTTGCGAAAAACAAAAACAACAACAACAAAAAAAAAACTGCTCGACGTGGGCGCACAAAGCTTTGAAGTTCTTGAGTGGTACAGTTACTATGGAAAAAAGTCTGTTTTAGATTCTATGATTTACCATAAAACCGGGGTTGCTTACCATTTACTTAGACCACCCGGGTGGACATCTTGAGCATAAATCGGTAAGACTATAAAATTGGACGTGGTGGGAGAACAATCCGCTGGCAAAGTATATCCACATAAACTGAACAGACTAAAAAGGAGTGGAAAATTGCATTGCCTAAAAAAGCCTCTTCATTCTGAAGCCTCCTAAAGATAATGGCGCGAACCATTTGATTTTCCATGCGGAATTTCCGGTCTCTCAGGTAAATGGTAAGTACCCCGGATCTTATCAACCAGACACTTACCCAACATGCATCATGTCTAATCCAGATAACGTCAGTGTCACGTGATCCCCTGCACATGCTAACTGAACTGGCTCGTCATGTATGGACAGGGCTGGTGTTTAAAAGTAAACACACAAAGATAAACATTATTTGAAATTGGCAGATGGACAAAACGTCATGCATATTTAAAGAATTTATGAAAAACAAAATACTTATAATTGGTTTCTGTCTCTCTAAAATAACTTGTTTAAAATTAGCTAGACACAAGACTTTTTAGTTGCAGATAAAGATTTTGGAAAAGACGAGATTTCATTGACAAATTAACTGACTGAAAGAGTAAAATATGACGTGTGCAGAGACAAACAATGAGTGTACACCTTGTTGTATTCAATAATTTAGCAGCAGGTTCACAATTATCGGGGATTTTCTCAGCAAAACACTCAGTAATTAGCAGGATTATTTAACATGAGTTTCTTTACCAACATAAGCCATTCATCCGACTGGGACCACAGTAACTTGTAGAGGATTTCTAGTTGCGTAGTAACAAAGTTCAGCTAGTTTTAGATTTTTCCCAAACTTTTATAAGACTGGAAAATAAATACTGTAGCTATTTCACTTGATCACATCCAGATCTTGCTGCCAGCACTTGAATAACAAGAACTTTAATAGCTCAGAGCAAGTTGTGGTAACAAACAGAAAACCATCCAAGGGTAAGTCTATTTCTTTAAAAGTAGTAAAATTGATGTTTCGTTTTTTCATCAGAAAACTGGATCAGTATGTTTATCTTAAATATTGAAAGTTCGTAGATATTTTAATTGGGATTTTTTAAGGCACTTATGAAGAACTATTCTCGGCTGTATCGAGAGAAAACACACTATACTGTCTTGGCTGCATGTTATTCGTTTAAGCAGTTTACCAGAAAACTAAAAAAATAATAATAAACCCGATATTTTTTCAAATTTTCTCTGCCCTGTGAGGATCATGATTGCCGTTTGTGAGTGGCAATTGCATTTAATATCAAATACAACACTCAGTACCCTATTAACAATAACTAGTATAATTTATGGACGAAAACTGCGCTTGCTTTGCTTTCTACTTCGCAAATATTTTTGAAACAATGAACGATACTTTCGATTCTTAAGTATCAAACAAATTAACAGTATTTCTAAACCAACAGTTTTGATATGTGATACCGCAAAATCGTGAAAAATGGTGTTCTGGAAAATATAAGGTATATTAAATTTAAGTAACCAACACCCAGGTCACTTAGCAGTGGTCGTATCTCCTATTAAGTGAGTAACCTTCTTAGTCTGTCCCGTTTCTGCTCGATTGGTTTAAACTAGAGCGCGATGGTGGGTTAAAACAACTAAAATTCGTTTGCAGAATGGTCAATGTGGATCTTGAGTAGGACTTGACATCTTACGTCTGTTCTTCTATGTTTCGAGAGTTCCTACTACAGTGGAAAACCTACATACAAGCACCTTGTGGATTAAAAAAGCTGACGGCACACCACTTGCCAACAAAGAGACATTATACCGTAAAAACTCTCAAGCGCATCAAAATTTTTGATTCTGCAGGCTACGAGGATGTGCTCCATTCATCAAGCGATAACTCGACGGAATTCTCGACAAGTGCACCTTCTCGCAAAAGTGGGATGCAACGTAAATAGATTTGATTCACGCATGCATACACCAATGCGCCTGGTTTGTGACCTGGATAACGAGCCTTTGGGGCTATCCCTGGGGCGCCTTTTGCTTCACCACGGCGCCAGGGTCCACCAGAAGGATGCGTTCGGCATTTCCGTGTTTTCTTACGCATGCATCAAACAGCGCGTCAAGTTGGTGCAATGCATGATCCAGGAAAGAGAGATTACCTGGCTGGATCAAGACTGCAATGGCAACACAGCTCTACATCATGCAGCAGCGACTGGTAATTGCCTGATTACACAGGCGATTATTGAGCAAATGAGAAGATATGGCTTAGACATTGACAAGAGAAACAATCGCGGTGAAACACCACTGATTTTAGCAGAAAGACATGGACAATTTTGGTGCGCTGAGCTTCTTCAGGTCAGCGGCAAAGCTAGCACTAAAGCACGTGATGACGTCATGTTTAAGAATGCTGAGCAATGGAGATACACCCGCACAGAACTGACGCCATTAAAGCTTTCATCTTCCTTTCGGTTAGAAAAATCAACATAATTTTTGCTTAATTTGTTATTAAATACCACATCATTTTTCACCCTCCTGGTATTGCATTTCACCCTCCTAATCCTCCTCACTGACTGTCATACACATTTTTTTATGGCGCTATTCAGGAGACTTGCAGTGAGTTTATAGGAGGGAATTGTCAGTACAACTTTAAAGATCCTTAGAGGGAAAGAACTATTCAAGGAAGAAAGAGAAAAGAGAGGATTGCATTTGTTCTTCCCTTTGATTTCCCTCCTGTATCTGGAGGAGGACGTCAAAAGACATTTTTAGACCTTTTCGTAGACTAAAACTAGTTTTCAGGAAATGAGGCAAGGAATATATATTCAGGTTAGCCTACGTAGCTGGCGGAATTATTCGTCCTCGTGAGTGAGATTTTGGCAGAGAAGCTGCTATTCACAGCGAGAAGAAAACGCCGAAGGGGCGAACGAGATCCCCATTCTACGCGGAGACTGGCAACTTCTCTATATCACCACCTCTGCCTCGATACGCGCTGTCGTGACGAATCCGCCAGCTACGCAGGCTAGTATATAGGTTCAAAAACGTTAATTTAAGGGCCACCATGGTTGTTTTCATTTTGTTCTTGCTTTTAAGCGCAAAGTTTCCGAAGGTGTCCAAACAGCTCTTAGTAAACAATAACACCAAGAGACCAAATTCACCAAATCAGAAAACGCACCTCTTTGGAGAAGGGAAAAAGCAAATTGCTAACGCGGGTAAGTCGAATCGACATAGCTCATCATTAGGGAACTTATGCAAAGACGTTTTTGAGCCACGCACTTTAACCGGAAGCGAACTTTCTTCATTCTTAGGCAGTTCCTTGGGCGGTGGTTTTTGCCCAAAGTTTGACGCAAATCGTCTGTATAAGAGTATGGACAGAGAGAAAATCAAATTTGGTAGCGTTAGGGCGTATTATAAGAGGAGAACGCATCACTTCCGGTTGACGGGCGGCGCTCAAAACGTCTTTGCTTAACTATCACAAACAGTGTTAAAAAAGGGTTTTCAAACATTGTTTTTTAGTTCCCGGCTAGTATTTACTACTGAAAACAATGCATGATCTACGCAATACTGTGCCCCTCTCGAGGAGAAGGGTTAGGAGAGAGGCCACGCTCTGCTCTCGCTAATGTGGACCTGGGTTCAAGTCCCGGCGTCGACGGGTAGGTAGCATAAGCAAAGACATTTTTGAGCGAAGGATGGCAACTGGAAGTAACTCCTCTTCCCTTTTATTAAGCCTTGACGCTAACAAATTTGTATTACTGAGTGTCTTTACTTTTGTAGAGAGGATTTGCCCGAAAATTTGGGCAGAACCACCGCCTAAGGGTGAAAAAATTTCCACCTTCGGTTACCGTCCGTCGTTGAAACGCTCGCTATCCGTTGGTTATGGCCTTTGCTTCGTGAAGGTTTTCCCTCTTCTCAAGAAACAACATTTCCAAATTCCAATTTGATCAGGAGGGTGGGACGAGTATTGCTACCTCTTAAAGACTATTACAATTATTACAATTATTATTTCTTTTGACCGTTCACAGAAAAATCGGTGAAACGAGAAGCTATACCAAAACTGCTAAAGCTACTCAAGGAACAACAGAATGACACCTTCCGAGCAGCAGCTAAACCTCCGTTTAACAGCAACGAAAATTTCGACGAACTTCGGGACTCGTCGGAAGATGAAAATAGCCGAGTAAAAGGCGAACAAGTGACAAGAATGAAACGAAGAGCTTTCTCGTTCGCTGGCTTACCTGTATTAGCTTCCAGCACGATAAGAAAACAGGGTGAGGGTGTTTATAGCAACATGACTTTTAAGCAGGGTAGTGACGCAAACAAAGTTCACAAGTCGTTGAGGAGAAGATCATATACGGTTGATTTAAGCAGTGTGATCGAAAACATGTTACCAGCAGGTCGCACGAGGATGACTAATACGATACAAACAGTGTGTGAAGAAAGCCAAGATGGTCTTGACATAAGTGACGCGGGAAGCAAATACCGCAATGGCCCGTGCTAAGCGGCCGTGTTTTTCGAGGAGAGTTTAAAAAACCCAAGGAATCACTTTCAAAGTTTATCTCTGACCACGACCGTCCAAAACGCTTATAACTGCCCGATGAGACTTGACTTGAATGTACCACTTTTAACATATGGAAAGTTTCCATATGACGTCACGTCCGCCATATTGGTGTGCTAAAACAATGAAACGGCGGCCATGTTGGTATCCCAACCCCCGTTCCAAACTAGTTCTGTGGAAGTTGAACCTGTTTCTTTTGTTCTAATAAATTGTCATAGCTGTTGGCCACGTGAACGAAAAGGCTTAATAACACTCTACTCTTAGTAAGCCTAAAACCTACACAGTAACTCCAAAGCAGTTCAATAGTTTTGTTTGACACAACACCAACGAATCCTGCACCTTAAATTGACCAATGGAACTGAACATGCTTAGAACTTATATCAGGAGGCAGCCCCCTCCAGGGAGGGGAGGGGACTGACGTCGTCAAAGGAAGGAATAACGTACTCACCTTTTACCAAGCCTTGTTCCCCAGCAGGCATGACCACGACCTTGTCACCGTTTTGAAGTTTTCCAGCCTCTAATTTTCCGGTAACGTTGATGCCAGCGCCCATACCTAAAAACATGCAAACAAACGCTTTATGAGCTAAGTGTGCGAAGGGAGTGTGCCCGAGATCCGAGATGTCAAGTCTTACCCACTTGATTTCCTTGCAGCCTGCTAAAACAGCCATCTCTGGTTACCATTCGTTTCGATACAAAGTCGTTTCGATACGAGTTTATTCAGTCGAGGTGTAAATAGTTCCACGTACTTGGCTTAAAGAACGAAGAATATTCACCCAAAATGTTTTTCTTGTTTACGCGCAAACTATACTTGAATACTGTGAACGAAATTTTTGTGCAGTTTCACAGCTTGAGTTCGTATCGAAACGACCGGTTTCTGAAAAAAAAGATCCGAGCCCGAGCGATAGGAGCAACCCAAATGAAAGGAGTACTCAGCCTGGGGCAGAGGGATGCATTTCAACCTCGTTCCCCGGGGTTCCTACCGGTCCCTACGGAGCGAGAGAGAGCTGTCTGTCTCTCTCTCGCTCCGTAGGGACGGGTAGGAGAGAGCCCTAGGAACGAGGTTGGATGCATTCTTTTAAACTATGCGGAAGTCAGGTCCACACTTAATTTCGCATTAGTTCACTTTCTTACCTTTATAAACATCTGACACGCAGAACCTAAACGGTTTCTCTAATTCCCTTTTTGGAGGTTTAAAATTATCTGCAATGGAAAAAGGAATATACAAGGCGTATAGTCTACCGGTTTCCATACAACTATGTAGGTAAAGTCTAAACTATATAATAAATAAAACCATTTGATTATTTCAACCTCTCCGGCTTACGCTTTTAAACGACCACATTCCAATACTCCTTAAAAAGGTCCCAGTTGCGAAGGAAAGAGGAGAAAACGGGTCTAAATGGTTAAGAGTGATCTCAAACAGGTAACAGGAACAGGAACAGGTAAGTCACCTGAGAATTTCCCCTTGATATTCACTCGGAGTTCGAACGTCTGTGCAGTTATCATTATCGGATACAATGTCTCCCGTTTATCGCGAGGTAGCCGTTTTGGAGAAGTATAATGAATCATCAGTGGGGCAAGAAACAAGTCGATCTCAAAGCAGGAATCATCAACGATTCCATTGAGACCGTTCATGAAAGTAAAAACGTGCAACCAAACTTTATCCGAGTTCCAAAACTGCCGTGAAACTTATTTACTAAGTTTTTGAAACCAGCTGCAAAATTTCTTCATTTCTTACCTATTCGATCCAATAAAGTAGGTCCGTTGTACCAATTTCGGAGCAGGGGCTCATTACAACACTTTGTAAGGTTCTCACCAGTAAGACCACTACATGGTACATAAACAACATCAGAATCCTGAAAGAAAAGGAGTCAAAGCAGTAAATATACTTTCTTAAAACAGCGGTCTGGCATCTGCCTCGTACCCAGACGTCTCCACATTTTTCTCCTTCCCAGGGTCCCTTGCGCTTCGTCACTAGTCACTCGAGTGTCACTTGCGTTTCGCGCTTGCCTGAGGAGGAGGCAACATACCCGACAATCGTCCCTAAAGAAATTGAAAAACAAGCTAATGCAAGAAATTTTGGAGGGAAACAAAGAATATTATGGAAGTTTTGAAAAGGGCCCAATGAATGACAAAAATTTAGTTTTATCAACTAAGTTCATAAACGGTAAATCGAACATCGCAGAGAGATTCAAATCAGGTATTTTGAGCTTTTACTTCTAAGAAATATGCCTTTAATTCTGTCACGGTAATACTTGCGAACATGGCAGATAGCAAACCTTAAATCCTGCCTGTTTTAAAAAGTGCTTGAGCTTTCCAACGACATGATTATATCGAGCTTCTGACCAGCCAACCTGAAAAAAACACGGCAAACTTAGAGTCACCGGTCGTTTCGATACAAGTTTATTCCGTCGAGGCGTAAATAGTTTCGCGTTCTTAGCTTAAAGAACGAAGAATATTCACCCAAAATGTTTTTTTCTGTTCACGCCCAGACTATACTTGGAACGAACAGAATTTTTGGGCAGTTAAACAGCTTGAGTTCGTATCGAAACGACCGGTTTCCACACTCATTCTTTTAGGACACTCAGCATGAATGTGGTTTTCATGTTGCAAAAAAAAATGACCACTCAGAAATCGTATCTTCCACAACGCATTTTCAGTGAATTTCTTTAAGAGTTAATAATCATTTGGGAACTTGAAGATAAAAAAAAGAGAAAAGAGCGTTTCATCCCATATCTAATCATCTTTGCGTCGGTTGGGCAATAAATAAGAAAGAAAAAGCTCTTCGGTGACTCAATAAATAAAACATTCCTTCTCGTGTTTGCGGATGTGAAACACGGGACACCGTGTTTCATCACGTATCAAATATACAGAAGAGAGATGAAAATACAATGCGTAACGGGGAAATTTTGATGAACATTGAGGTCTTTCGATTTTGAGTAGAAAGAAGAAGAAAGGATGTAGAACATGAGAGTTTCAATCACATATCCAAACAAGTCAAGGTTTAGGACCTTCTTCTTCTTCTTCCTTCTATGAACTATTAATGAGATTGAGAAATGTCAAATCAATAATTTTAACAGCGTTTTGAAGAAAAAGAGAGAAAACCCTCAATACATAGTCTACCGTGTAGACGTTCTTGGGGGTTCGTTACGCGTTCCTACCCTCCTCGTTTACGTGACGAGCCAAAAGAACATCTGTGCAGGAGACTACTCAATACATTGCCACTTACTGTCTGACTGAAAGCCTGAGCCGTAATACGAATCAAGAAAACGTAAAAATAAGATATAAGAATCACTCACATTGTCAAGTTTATTGACAGCCACAATTAACTGTGTCACGCCCAGCGACCTGACAAGTAGCGCATGCTCTCTCGTCTGCCCTCCAGCTTCAAATCCGGACTCAAATTCTCCAGTGCTGGATCCGACCACTAAGATTGCTACATCAGCCTAAGAAGAAATTTCAATCAAATATAATGTCACTCATGTGCGGTCCATATAATTGAGGAGGACATTGACGCCTAGTGCTAGTTCGGTGGGTGTCGGGGTCATATTTAGGAGCTTTTAGGGCCTCCTCGTGCTTATAGCGCAACAAAAAAAACGATCTCGAAATGTAACAAAAATTTTGTGACCTGGCTCTTTTAATGCACCGTTAACAATATTACGTTCAACATACCTGAGAAGCTCCAGTGATCATGTTGGGGATAAAATCTTTATGTCCTGGTGCATCCATTAGTGTGATGAGCTTTGTTTCAGTCTCAAATCTTGTTAAACCAACATCCATAGTAATACCACTGTTGTGAATAAGTTATGCTTCAGTAAAAAGACCGCAAAGTCGTTGTATCGCATTGCATTAAGCGACACATTAGAAAAGAAAAGGAGTAACCCTTACTGTAAATAAATTGTCAGACTTCCGAGCAGATGGCAAAGAACGATTCCATGTACAAAATGAGAAGACTGAACGGCAAATGATTACGTCTTCTTATTTCCAAAGGGTTAATCACCGAAACATCGAATGCCTAACCTGAGATCACGCCCAATTTAAGCAGCTTCCATTACATTCTCTTATACGGTATCGCGCTACGCCTATCCCGCCAGAATTTCAATTACAAAGCGAAACGAAAGTAGAGCCTGCTCTCAGGTTATCAAATCCCCGAGGTCGCTTGTAGAGAAGTGTGTGCACTGTTCGCCTTTGTTGGCAGTCTGATTTTCCCTTTTTCCCTCTCACTCGAAAGCCTGTCAAGTTGAATAATTTTGTTCGAACTTTTAAGTCTCTGAATAAAATCGTGTGGTGAGACTGTCCACCTCGTCAGCAGTACTTACACATCCTATCATTTATCGAGTATGTATTTCTAACTTTTGAGTCTGTGGATAAAGTCAAGTCTTTTCAACTGGAAACTTTTCTGCGGGACTTTCACATGATAACATTTGTTTCTCAGGGTCGTACACCATGAATTTGTTTCACTTTTTCGTCAATTTCCTTCAATGGTGCTCTTGGAACTGAAAACGAACTGAAAGGAGTACCTACCGTTCTCGCTCTTCACCAGTTTCATCCAGCACCCAAGCATAAGCAAAGGAAGCCTTACCAGCCTTTTTAGATTCCGTCTCATATGTAAACGGGTCAAGGAAAAAACACAAACAAGCAACGAGCTTTTAACAAAGGCTAACCAATTTTGATATATACTGCTCAAGTTTTGCAGCTCTGTGTGAAAAGTTGTTTACCTCCGCTGCACAATTACTTGGAAATAGATGGCATTGCGCCTCAGATAAGAAAAAAATATATTGGCTGTTAAATGGTATTTCTACTGCTGATTTTCAAATGAACGTTAGGCTGTTTCAGCTTGTCCAGTCGTTTATTTTGTTATCACATCGCTTCTGTTAGTTGCTGTGTGTGCTTTTTTTAAATATTTGTTTGGTTTGTTTTGTTTTCTTTTTATTCTTTCGCTTTTTTGTGTGTGTATGTTCGATCTTGATGTGCATTTGTATTTTTACAATATTGAATGTAAACAGCATAAGCTCTCTGGATGAGCCCTTTAGGATCTTAGAGCAGATATTGCAATAAATATTGTTTATATAAAAAAAAAATTAATATAACACAGAAGCGAACATCATTTTTTTGTTCTAAGGATATTTATGCATAGCTTTCTTGGAGACGTCTCCAAGTCGATAAAGAAGATGGCCCATGAGGGTGCTTTTGCCAGCATCAACATGACCTAAAACAAAATAAGAGAACTTTCGCATCTTGATTTAACAATTCAAAATTGATTTAAAGTTCTGTATAACCATCTCTGATAGCAAAAAGAAAATTCTGGTTTTAGGTTTTATTGATCAAATAGTTCATAAGCATTTCCAAACTCACCAATGACAACTAAGTTGAGAAGAGTTTTTCCTTTCCGTCGTTTGTGATATTCCTTATGTGCTTCAGCGAGCAACTGATGAAAAAATAATACACATTTTAAGTCACAAAAAACACACAGGTAAAGAAATAACGACAAGAAAAAATGTTTCAGAAACCTGGTCCTTTTCCATTTGTTTTTTGTTTGCTTGTCTCTGATCTGTTTCTGTCTCATTTTCAGGAGAACTGCATGTAAGGTAAAAGAAAACAAAATTTATTCTGCACTTAACCACATTAGATACTCCAGTCTTCTATTCTTTTACTTACAATGCTCAGGTCTGATTTTGGAGAATATTCTAGATGACCAATCTTTTAGCACCTTAGTGTGTCTAGATGTGGTTATTGATTGTAAAGTATTGTTCCTTAGACACAATAAAATGCATCATTCATAGACTTTACTGATAAGTTTTGGCCAAGTAAGAAAAGATTATTATTTGGCCAAAACTTCTCAGTACCAGTGTCATGAGTCCCGTTAGCACGTGCAAAATTGGAAGGAGTCTTTACTTTAAAATGAGGCCAGGCTAGCAACTAACATAAGAACAAAAAAAAATGTGATAAATGTGCCATCATTAAATTGCTTGAAAAAGATATGTGAAAGGTATAGCCTGAGAAAACAGGCAATATTTTGAGACGCCACCACTGGTTTCCCCACTAAATGATGTCTGAGAAGCGAGTGCAGAAATTCCATTCGGATGACGTGACACTACCAAAATCTGGATAGTGCTTCTGATTGGTTGAAGCAAATTTTCAATCAATCAGTATCACTACCCAGAACTGAGTAGTGATGTGTCATCAGTATGGAATTTCTGCACTTGTTTCCCAGACATCATTTCACAGAGAAACCAGTGGTGGCGTCGCAAAATGCGGACTTTTTCTCAGGCTATGAAAGGTACATGAATTAAACAGAGACACCCAGTTAAAAGGAAGGCTTCTGTGGTTCTTAACCCTTGGAGCCCCAGTATCCACTTACAAATTCTCCAGATAGATCCCACACATTTTCTTGTAATAAAGAATTAGTTAAAAGGATTTGATAAAACATCAAAGCGTCTCCCCTTTAGCAATCATTTTGTCAACTCTCATAACCTTTCCCTTGATTACATATTGATATTAAAAGGAGAGAATTGATGTTGGTCACTCTTGGGAATAAAAGCCTTAAGTGCTCTAATGTCAGGGTGTGACAGTACATTGTAAATAAAACAAGAATTCACATACTGTAAACTGCTGCTTATGAGCCCTGGGTTTAATATCTTTGTAAAGAGTTTTTGGAGGGCTTTTAAATAGAGGGACTTATATCCGAGGGGGTTTATAACTTGGATAGAAAAAGTACTATGAAACAAGCTATAGCAGTGCTGACAAAAGTACAGTCGAACCTTCGCTAACGACCACCTCTCTACAACAGCCCCTACTTTTTATCGCGGCAGACAAAAAATCCATACATTGACTCTTATTTGAAACCACTCTACAACGGCCATTTCTTTACGGCCACTTTCTTCCATCCCCAAGGTGGCCATTGTGGAGAGGTTCAACTGTATGTTTTGCATTTACTGGTTTTTAATTAAGCTTCAAAACATCAAAATAAATCGAACTCAGCAGGGGGCTTATAATTGGAGCTAAAGGGGGGATTATAATTGGATGTATTTTTTGTTTACAGGTAAATGGTCTATAACTGGGGGAGGAGGCTTATAACTGAGGGAGGGAGGGCTTATACTAGTGAGGGAGGGAGGGCTTATAACTGAGGGGGGAGGGCTTATCAGTGGCAGTTTATGATATTTACACATCTCTACCTTTCCCTAGATTTCTTGTTGTTTACTGGAAGAGTTGAGAATCCTATCACAGGCTTGTCTTGCACAGAGGTGACCACTGGAGCAGCTTCTGTCTTCTTAGCATCCAAAGAGACATGATTCTGCACTGGATGTAGTAGTTTTACCTCCTTTCTTCCAGCCCTGAAGGTGTCTGGTTTTTGAAGTCATGACAATATTACTTAGGCTACACTCACATTGTAACAGACAAATTTCTGACTCGTCAAAAACTCGTGCATTTAGGTATTCTGTTGATGTGAATGCCTAGCCATTCAAATATTTAAACACTAATATCAAGGCCAAATTTTTGGATGGTAGGGTTGAAAATTTGACAGGTGGGGTGTGAACACCAAACGATTTAAATGTTCGTATGACAGTTTACACAGGTGCAGTGTGAATAATATAACCATTTTTTGTTTGGCAAAGGCGTGGTTGCATGTTGATGTGTGATAACTCAGCTGGGAGAAGTCATTTTTGCTAAAATAGTGCTCTGTGCATGGGCAGATCGCAAAACCTCTGACAACAGTTATAAATTTAACCTGAACATCAGTTCTGTGTGAATGGAGAAAAAACATTGAACTGTTCTTTGTGAAAGACGTTTCCAGTAATAGTTTACAGCCAGTAGAAAATTCAGCCAGTACCATGTGAACGTGACCGTAAAATGGGCTGGACACATAGAGTAAATGGAATTTTTTCGCCAATAATGTTGCACATCTCTTTAATCTTCAAAACCATGCTTTTCTTAATAAAGAAAATAAAAGGGACAACAAGGGAAAAAATTACTTGTGTTAGGAGTTTTATTTAAAATAAAGCATGTATGACCTAAGTATTTTTTTGATACAGCTGAGTGTGGCACTCTTAAAAGCATGATATTATAATAAAAAAATGTACAAAAGGAATAACTAGCAAAAATTGCTGTATATACACAAAAATTCATTTACATCATAAGTGGCTATCTCTAAAACAATGAGCTAATAATTAAGAAAGCTTAAGAAAATGACTGTAATAATTTAATTTACAGGTCTAGAAGTAAAATTTACAAGTACTTTGATATAGTACTTTGACATCACGAGACAAACAAATTACCCTGTCCACCACTGGCTGCTCAATCCAATAGTTGCAATAAAAAAATCAATATTATCAAAGCCACATTTTCCTCTATTCCATCTGTCCTTAAGTTCTACTTCTTTCTTGAAAAAGCCCTCTTTTGCCTGTCATTCACAATATCATCAGGCGAAGGAGTAGAAAAATTAAAAGCAGTTAGGCGTAAACTTTCCAGACTTTGCAATTCCTTGATGACTCTCTGTACAACAGCGTTTTTGTAGCCCGGTGAGGAATAAGACAGTGTTAAAGCAAACAGAGTTGGCTTTGCAGTCAAAGCTGGTGCCTCATTCCGTTTACCAATGACCTTTCTTTTCTGCTCCCTAGGAGAAATGCCTTTCTTCACAATTACATGCTTGGACTTGATTTTTCCTTGATCCAATGATGAGTCAACCAAGGGGGATATCAATGGTGTGGAAGAAATAATATTGGGTGTCTGTTCAGCTTTGAGATTCTGGTTACAGTCTTTTTTTACCTTGCCAGTTCTGTTTTTACCAGGGAGTTTCACTTTCCCCAATGTTTCAGTCAAGCATTTTATGTCAGTGGTGACATTATCACGAGTATTTTTATCTAAATCCGACATGGGATTTTCAGTTCGAGGACTTGTAGATTGAGATGACATAGACGGAAGATGAGTGGAGAGTGACAAATTGCTGAGTGATGTTGAAACAAGAGAATCATGATAGTTTGCCAGTTCAGATCCACTCTGTGATGTTGGTGCGGTTTGTGAAAAGGAGCTTAGTGAGGCAGCCAGAAGGGTTGTTGATGGGGTCTGACTAGATCCAAGAGAGAGGCTGCTGAGTGGAACTGAAAGAAGAGAGTTGTCTGATTTTGTAACTGGATTTCCTGCCAATGACAATACCTGAGGGCCTGAAATTTGTGTAAGGCTGGTAAAAGGCAATGAAGGACTGTTCTGAGGATCAGCCCTTGAGGTTGTCTCTTGCTGAGCAGTAAGGCTACTGAGCGGCACTGAAAGCAAGGAGCTTTGGGGTGAGGCTCTTGACAAGTCTAGAGGTCGGGATGTTGATGCCTGGGTTGATAATGATCCTCCTGGCTGTGACAAGCTACTAAGAGGAGCTGACAGCAGAAAGTTTTGTGATGAGGTTTGCAACAGGTCCAGCGGCTGTGATGTTGTTGCCTGACCAGACAACGAACCTCCTGGCTGTGAAAAGCTGCTGAGAGGAGCTGAGAGCAGGGAGTATTGTGATGGGGTTAGTACCCGATCCTGTGCCTGACTGGGTGGTGTCTTTTCTGACTTTGTCAAGCTGCTAAGAGGAGCTAAGAGCAGGGGGTTTTGAGACAAGGCTTTTGACTGACTTTGAGGCTGCAATTTTGATGCCAAGCTTGATAACACCCCTTCTGCTTGTGACGAGGTGCTATGAGGAGCTGACAGCAGAGGGCTTTGTGATGAAGATTGCAAACAACCCAGGGGTTGTGTTGTTGCTACTTGGCCAGTTAATGCACCTCCTGATTGTGACAAGCTGCTAAGAGTAGCTGAGAGTAGAGGGTTTTGAGCTGAAGATTGTAAGAGGTCCAGTGACTGTGTTGCTGATGTTTGACAGGATAATGCTCCTTTTGAATGCGACAAGCTGTTAAGAGGAACTGGCAGAAGAGAGGTTTTTGTAGACAGCTGTGATAGATTCGGGGGCTGTGTTGCAGCCACCTGACCAGATAATGCCCCTCCTGATTGTGACAAGCTGCTAAGAGGAGCGGTCATGAGAGATTTTTGTGATGAGGCTTTTATCTGATCAAGGGGCAGAGAAGTTACTGCTTGACAAGATAGTATTCCTACAGGCTGAGACAAACTTTCATCTCTTGCTAGAGCACTTAGAGATAATTCACTGGACACATTAACATATGACCCCGTAACAGCAGATTTAGAGAGTTGTGAATCACTCATAAACACTGCTGCCTTTCTTCCTGTGATGCCAGCGTTATGATTACTACAAGACTCTTCTGTATTGTATTTTTTATGCTGGTTCCTTTTAACATGAACATCTTTTATTAGTGTGTCAGTTTTACAAGAGACAGAGCCTTACCTTGTGAGAGCCATTCACCAAAATTGCACCAGAGAACATGGCAATAGAAAGAGAGAAAAGGCAACAAATTAGCTTTAAATTTACAAGTGTAAATCATGTCAAATCAGTTAATTCTTGAACCATGCTCTCCTCACTTACAAATCTATATTTTTTTCATCAAAGCTCAACATGAACCACCCAGGCTTGTACAGGATTCAAACCCTTGACCTCTGTGATACCGGTGCAGTGCTCTACCAAGTCAACTGTGTTTATAACAAACCAACTCAATGATCTGCTCCCAGTTTACTTGTCGGCTCAATTGGTAGAAAGCTGTACTGGCATCGCAGAGATCAAGGGTTCAAATCCACTACAACACTGCATTTTTTCGGGTTTTTTTTAGCAACTGCAAAAATTGCATCTATAACTGCGATGATCTTCTTTCATGTCATTCTTCACCCTGCACTTACCATAAAAGTTATATGATTATCATTTTAACTATATTATTTTGTTGCATTCAACATTGTTGATCCTGGCAAGTATGCAAGATGCATATCATATACAAACCTATACACTAGAGTAAAATACAATACACTGTTCATTTTTCTCTGCTGTCGTAAAAGTGGACCACTAGACATTGAAAATGATGTATGTCATTATTCTGTTTTAGTCCGAGTACTCAGATAGCTTATGGTATATTCCACTTATTATGAAATTAACAGATACGCCAGATAAAACATGCAAATTTAAAACTCAGTTCACAACTCACCTTCACTCTCATCTGGATCCAAATTTGCCTTAAGGTCTTGTTTTCCCCCTGAATTAAAACAAAAAAAAGAACAAGAAACAACTTAACCTGAGATCAGGCTATATTTTTGTTTTGCTCGGTAAATGAAATTCTGGTGGGAAAGGCGAAACGAAAAGAGATTTTAGAGTGATCACGTATGAGAGAATGTATGAAAGTTGCTAAAATTGGGTCTGATCTCAGGTTAGACACAACTCTTAATTCGTAAAATTAAAAACAAAAACAAAAAACATGAAACAGCAAAAATAATACAGTTGAACCTGGACCAACAGGCACCACCACACAATCACTCCCTCAACACAAAGGCCACAAAATTCGACCCATACATTAGCACTGTTATTGAAATTTTCACACAATGGTCACTTCTACACAGTAGCAATGAGTAGCACCTTATTGTCCCTTAAAACAGGCCATGTCACCTTCAAACAAAAAATGAACAGGTACTGATTGGTCCTGGGGGAATCTGTTTACTCTGTTTTATCAATGTGTTTGTTACCTTGACTGAGAATTTGGTCCAGAGCTCTCTCTAGATCGAAGTTACTTTGTAAAACTGCTGCAACTGCTGTAGGTTCATGTAATGTCTCTCCAAGAATTGAATGAAGCTGATCCATACAGGATGATAATTTTGCTGAAACATGGAGAAATTCAATAATGAAATGAATATTTTTAAGACATACTGTAACTACACTGAACTTACAAATCACAAAAGTAAACTGGCTACAGGTAGACAGCTCTCTACCTGTTGGACTAACATTTCAGTACTAACTATCACCTTTCTCCGAATGCAGGGCTGTCACTAAGATTTCAAATTGCTGGGTAAATATGAAATGTAGGCAGGGAATCATACAGCTAGGGATTTAATTTGGTTCTCTTTTTCTTCTATTTTCTCATAAAAGTAGATGGAGATTATGGTTATAGAAGCCAAGGGAAATCCCCAGCCTCTGATCCTTAGTGACAGTCCTCCAATGGATACCTCTGCATCACATACTACTTAATACAGAAAGTTTAAAATGGTCTCTGCCATTCTGTGGTCATATTTTTTCACTTTATGAAGTAGTCAGCTCCAACTGTAGGACTGATATTTTGGCATTACGAGCAGTTATAAAGTTCACTTTTCCTAATGGATAGCCTCCTTAAGATATACCTCCTGACACAGACAGCTTGCGACAGGCTCGCCATTCTACAGTCATATTCTGACTTGCTATAAGGTAGACAGCTCTCCAAGACAAACACTGATTATCCAGAATGATGTGTCTGCCTTACAAAGAGTTGCCTGTGAACATAAAAGTGAAGTTATTATACCTTCACTCGTGGGATCTAGCTGGGGTCTTTTGTAGTCCTGGGAACTAGCAAGAGTCTCCTCCTCAGACTCCTCCTCATCCTCTTCATCTACTCGGCCAAACCTGTCAGCCATGTATGATGAGAGGTTTGGGTCCCGACTGTTACTGCGTCTGAACATGAACTGCTCAGCTGCAGGAAGCAATGTGAAAAGAAGGTTAAATCCTTATACTTTACAGGGATAAAGAGTCTAAGAGTCAAATCTCAATTATAAAGATTCTATATTTCAATAAAACAAAAAAAAAAACAGCAAAAGCAATTTCACAGACACGTCATCTGAATGGTGACACCAAATCTGTCTGAGCAGAGCTTTTCTTTGTGTAAAGCATTGATGGGGCTGCAAATAATTTATTGTTGTTTTTAGCAAGGGCATATAAGGTGATCAATACATTTTTTCATAACCTTGCCAAGAATGTTTCTTCCTCTGTTGTGCAAGCCTCAAATCATGAAAAATTTAAGGAATCTGCGTACCGCTGAAAGTTTTTACCAAGTTTAGATGACTACAGCTGTATGTGGAGAGTCCTTCTTTATAGCCAAATAACTTTGTATACAGTGTGAAAATTATCAACTGCATGAAAAAAGGCATCCCTGTGGATAATACACACTTCAAATTTTGAAGCAAATTTTGACAAAAAAAATGCACATTGTATAGCAGTAAATATGGTAAAGATTACATAATTTTCTGCTAAAGTCTGATGAGGAGCAAGACCTATGAGTATCTCACTGAAGGGCAAGTTAAGAAAGGTCTTTCAGTGGAGGCGATATAATGGTTTTTGACTGGTTATATACATGGAGAAAGTACACATATGCAAATTATTTCATCAAAAAATAATATCAAAGGCAAGTGCATTCTTAAGACAGGTGATAATAAAAGAAAAGTCAATATCACATATTACACCAGACTCCTTACCAGTTGTTGGTGACACAGCCAAATCATAATCCTCAACTGAATGTCCATACACGTCATCAGACAAGTCTGGAATAACACCACATGATATTAGCATTGTCATATCTCACACATCACATAAGTTACCAATATAGTTGAATCTCTATTAAAGGCACCCTCTCTACATCAGTCACTTTTTTGTTCCAGACAATAGTCACTCTTCTATCATCAACCATACAATGACCACTTCTCCACAATGGCCATTTAAAAGTAATAAAATAATACAAATTGTCTATATCTTTTTATCTGCAAGCATTTTCTAATTCAAAGCATGAGAGTTTTGTCTTTTCAAGACCAGGATTTACAAAGGATTCACTCTTCTATCATCAGCCATACAATGACCACTTCTCCACAATGGCCATTTAAAGGTAATAAAATAATACAAAATGTCTATATCTTTTTATCTGCAAGCTTTTTCTAATTCAAAGCATGAGAGTTTTGTCTTTTCAAGACCAGGATTTACAAGGGATTCACTCTTCTATCATCAACCATACAATGACTACTTCTCCACAATGGCCATTTAAAGGTAATAAAATAATACAAAATGTCTATATCTTTTTATCTGCAAGCTTTTTCTAATTCAAAGCATGAGAGTTTTGTCTTTTCAAGACCAGGATTTACAAAGGATTCACTCTTCTATCATCAACCATACAATGACCACTTCTCCACAATGGCCATTTAAAGGTAATAAAATAATACAAAATGTCTATATCTTTTTATCTGCAAGCTTTTTCTAATTCAAAGCATGAGAGTTTTGTCTTTTCAAGACCAGGATTTACAAAGGATTCACTCTTCTATCATCAACCATACAATGACCACTTCTCCACAATGGCCATTTAAAGGTAATAAAATAATACAAAATGTCTATATCTTTTTATCTGCAAGCTTTTTCTAATTCAAAGCATGAGAGTTTTGTCTTTTCAAGACCAGGATTTACAAAGGATTCACTCTTCTATCATCAACCATACAATGACCACTTCTCCACAATGGCCATTTAAAGGTAATAAAATAATACAAAATGTCTATATCTTTTTATCTGCAAGCTTTTTCTAATTCTAAGCATGAGAGTTTTGTCTTTTCAAGACCAGGATTTACAAAGGATTCACTCTTCTATCATCAACCATACAATGACCACTTCTCCACAATGGCCATTTAAAGGTAATAAAATAATACAAAATGTCTATATCTTTTTATCTGCAAGCTTTTTCTAATTCAAAGCATGAGAGTTTTGTCTTTTCAAGACCAGGATTTACAAAGGATTCACTCTTCTATCATCAACCATACAATGACCACTTCTCCACAATGGCCATTTAAAGGTAATAAAATAATACAAAATGTCTATATCTTTTTATCTGCAAGCTTTTTCTAATTCAAAGCATGAGAGTTTTGTCTTTTCAAGACCAGGATTTACAAAGGATTCACTCTTCTATCATCAACCATACAATGACCACTTCTCCACAATGGCCATTTAAAGGTAATAAAATAATACAAAATGTCTATATCTTTTTATCTGCAAGCTTTTTCTAATTCAAAGCATGAGAGTTTTGTCTTTTCAAGACCAGGATTTACAAAGGATTCACTCTTCTATCATCAACCATACAATGACCACTTCTCCACAATGGCCATTTAAAGGTAATAAAATAATACAAAATGTCTATATCTTTTTATCTGCAAGCTTTTTCTAATTAAAAGCATGAGAGTTTTGTCTTTTCATCACCAGGATTTACAAAACTGTCACAGCACTTTGCCAAGATTTCTGGCAATTTTCTAAGATTTCTGAACATAACCAAAACTGTGCAAAGATGTACCGATAACCTATAAGCACTTCCAAAGCTTTTAAAAAGGGGACAATTTTAGCTACACAAAGTCAACATTAAGCACATTTTTGGGTAAATTGATTGAATTTTCGTTATTAATCATATGTTATAGAACAATTTGTCCAAATTTGTGAGTAAGGTATGGGAAATTGTCCTTGATGCATGAGAAGTCTTTATGCTGCAGGCATGACACTTATGCATCATGCATGAGAGTTGACAAGGTACTGTGGATGCATCAGTTTTTATACCTGGAACTGTAACAGGCAAAGTCAAAATAGCCTACTCTTTTTGCTTTGTTAACATTGTTGTTCTGACCCAGTTGTTCAAAAGGTGGATAGTGCTATCCACAAGACAAATCACAGGGTGCCCGCACAATGTGTGTGTGTAAGCGATTGCTATTTTATAGTAAATGTAGTGGATTTACCGTTTGCTTCACCTATAGTGATATATCGCTAAGTATGTCTATAATCAAAATTAAATAAATGTTGAATTACCTTACCTGTGGTATATTGTCGCCCTTTTGCTTCAAAAGCGGTTTTTGAGCAATTTTGAAGGATTTTGAGTTTGCCTAGGTGTCTCCATTTTTCCTTTGTCAGGGGGACGGTGTGGCTACATGTAAACAATAGAAGGACAAGGGAGGAGTCCTTGTTTTGAAAGGGCTCCAGCGCCGGAGTGATTTTCCCCCAGAAAACCACATCACTCGGCTTTCAAACTTCGCAGCAAAAAGGTCGAAAGATTCACGCTTCTCTTGGTGCCTTCTGATCGAAAATCCATCTAAAAGGTCCGGAGCTAGCCCTCGAATAAAATTAAAATCCCACAGTTTTTTAACAGTCAGATGTGTAGAATGATTCATATGTGCCAGCCAGAAACTGTCCCACTGATTGCCTACGCATCTTGGCCGTTAAAAATTGTGAGATTTTAATTTTCTCTGAGGGCAAGCTCTGGACTTTTTGGATGGATTTTTGATCGGAAGGTACATGGAGAAGAGTGAATCTTTCGACCTTTTTGCTGGGAAGTTTGAAAGCAGAGCGATGTGATTTTCTGGGAGAAAATCGCTCCGGTGCTGAAGCCCTTTCAAAACAAGGATTCCTGCCTTGTCCTTCTATTAGGAACAGTAAACGGCGAAATAAAAGTCCTTCAAAATCGCTCAAAAAACCACTTTTATTGCAAAAGGACGACGATATACCACATGTTAGGTAATTCAACGTTTATGTAACATTAATTTATATACATACTTAGCAACATATTGTTATTGGTGAAGCAAACAGTAAATCCAGTAAATTTACTATAAAATAACAATCAGTTACACAGACACATTGTGTGGGCGCCCTGTGGACAAATCTCTATCCAGTGGATAGCACAATTGATTTCCCTTATACTTATCCGCTGGATAGCGCTATCCAGCTTTTGAACAACTGGGGCCTGAACATTTTTTATTTCTATTGATTGGTACTATTTATTAATATTATACAAAACACATTTATTAAAACAAAAATGTTGTACCCCCTCCAAAGTAAGCTGGCGTCATGTTTAGTTATTACAACCCTCCATTCCATAACGGTGCTACCTCTCTAACACAGCCACACCAGAGAAGCCGTCATGGGAAGGTTTGGTTGAATAAAAAGTCACCAATTAATGGGATAACTTTTACAGACTCTGTGTTGTATGGCCGTTTGCTAACTTAAATATCGATCTTACCCTCGTAAATTTGTAAGTATCGTCAATAACCTAAAAGTAATTCTATTAACCTTAATTGGAAAAGTGAATCGACGACTTCATTTTGCAATAATTGCAGAGATCATATAAGCTTATAAACTTGAAGCTAAAAAGTTTTAGCTATTTTATTCATGGCACGAGATTATTGACATACCATCTTCGTAGGAATAATTCCTGTAATTTCTATGTCTTGCCATTTACTCGGCGTGCTTTAATTCAGCAAATATGATCGTTTATGTGATGAAACATATACCAAACAATGAGAGCACCCGAAGACACCCGCCATTCCGCCATCTTGAAGTGCAAAGAGAAAGAACCTCGATTTGGTGCAGAACTTGATCGAAGATGACTAGGTCCCAGAGTCCTCTCGCTCGGGATACGCGCACAAAATTTCTGTAAAAAGACGGGTGACACGAAATAGCAGGAAAATTCACTTGTACAAAAAACCATCATGCGCCATCATTATCCGATAAAATACTGTATACCAATCCAATCTTTCAATAGAAATAACAAAGTTTTCAATATAAAAGTACACACGGTGATTGACAGGTGCCGCCATGTTGTGACACAGTGAAACAAATGAGTAACGCTTAAACTCTTTTCCCGAAAATGTAATTCTTGATGATGGTGTTTCAATAAATCTCAATGACCCTGATTATTACAATGCATTGAATTCAGTCAAGGCTCTTGATTCAGTGCCAAACAGCCCTCCATTTCCGCCTCGCCACGATAGTGCTTTGAACGCGGTCAGGAGCCTGACGCGGTTTGACTTTGCCTCTCGTTTCCTTGCGCAAAAAAATCCGTTCTTTCCACATGCCTTCGCACTGCGCTACAGTAACTTCAAGGCATTTCTTTTAGGAATGCAAAAGACGTGAATTTTAAATTTAGGTATGAATATAATAATGAATTAACATTTTCTTCATAATATCAGCTTACTTTACATGCTTTATCAGGCCTTTGATCACTTATATCCGCACGAGTACTCAACGCCTGAAGTACTTCTGCTCTATTTACAGATACCGTCGCGGATAATGTTTATTTATGTGACATTGACTACACCGTTTAATAGTTCTAAAAGCATCGGACAAACAGAGTGGGAAATTTCAACTTTCTGACGATGGACAATGGTATTCAGACTCTCTCTGGGAGCGACACAAAGGTCGGTTAGTCATGCTAGACTGCTAAATTCAGAAACCTGTAAATACGATCGTTGATCACACCCGAAGAACTGTCGTGCAGCTCAAAACTATTCAAATGCAAAGTGGTCGATAGTTTTACTCAGCTGGGTTCCAGTAGAACATACATAGCATACATAAACAGATTTTAAGTTCTATTTTAAACGGTTTACGACACTGCTGAAGCCGTCTGGTTTTCAACAGTAACACAGTTTCACCATGGTCTCAACTGAAGTATATTCATTCAACAATGGGGAACTCGAACTAATTAGCTCAGAAACACTAACCCAAAAGTAGTGTAGTATTTTCAACTAACAAGAACGACTGAAGCCGAAAAGTAGTTCATCAGTATGGTAAATTAAACTAGTCAATAGCCCTGTTTGTTTTTTCATGACTTGCCCTCAGGCTATAAATCTAGTTTATTGTTAAATTCGATGGTAAATCAGAGGAAATAAGCTTTGCGGCGGCTGACTTTCGTCAAAGTCGAGGGAAGCCCGTCAAAGAGCTTCAACATTTTCAGAACACTGCAAAAAAAGGCGAAACGATGTTGAGACAATTCTTAAAGGAGTATAAGCTTTTCTCAATAGCAGTAGTCCAGCTAGCTAACAGCCAAGTCAGGGGAAGGCTCCAGTTGATCGAGAACGTATCCCCTCCTTCCTTCGCTACCCTGCTCTAAACGCCTCGGCTTTCTCTGCGCCTCTAGCTCTACCTTAGGGGCCGACCATTGGACTTTTGAGGAGCCGGGGGGGGGAGTAGTGGTGGGTGATTTGGTTTGGGTAAGAATTTTCTTCTCAAACCTCTGGTATTTTTTTCAGTGTGGGATTTTTTTTACACCAGGTATTTCCATGCAAGAATTTTTTTCGAAATCAGTCTGCAGGATATTTTTTTCTGAAATCACCCACACCCCCTCCCTCAAGTCAAATGGAATTTTTCTTGGCACGATTTCAGGATACAAACAGATGTTTTATCTTGCAGATACTCCTCAAAAAGTAGATAAAATCCGATCGAGCCCTGGTTTGCGTATTAGGCTTGCATTTCTTGCATGTTTAAGTCAGAAGTTCAACTATTTCGTCTTTGAATAGCCGTGAAAGCCATTTTTAGTTCACTTTTGCAAAAGCAGCATCGTTTCCAATCAAAAACGTGTATACCATATCAGCCTCGTTTCCAATCAAACATACCATCAAATCGATGGTATACTGCTTGTATCTCCCAAATATGGTAAGCGCTCATAGGAATTAGCCGGCAAAATATTTTGAATGAATACTACAACTGAAGTATTACTGTATATCAGTAGACGAGAAAATAAACCTTCCGAGATTAGCAGATTTCCAGTTGACAGTCATGTCAGGTCAGTTTGTCCGACAAGGAACTGCGCACTAGGCGGTTTTTCCCGCCACCCCGCCAATCACGTGGTGCGGTTCAAGACAAGCACGTAAAATAAAAAAATTGTTTGTATGCGAATCTTTCAAAAAGCCAATGGGTAATGATTTTGATGTCTAAACATTTTCAGAGGTCTGCTGACAGAAGTATTGTAAAAAGGTGCTGAGATCGTGCCTGAAATCAGGGACGATGCGAATTTTTACCTCTTTTGTAGTTTTCCTGGCAAGGTTTCATGTCATGGGTCATGCATGTGGCGATTTTTGGCCATTAAACGCATGGCTGTGAAAAAATATACGTTAGAAAATCGAGTTCACTGAGACAAATTAACATTATTTGATCTTTTTTACATGAAGATGTTCAAAAGTCGCAGTGTTAAATGCGCTTTAATACACCCAGAAGCCAGAAGCTAGAGTTTTACAAATTTTAAAAGAGCTCGCTGTAGATGTGTTTTTGACTTGGTTGTCGGATGATAATTCGTGCCTTTGTAGTACATGATGATTCATATATCTAGAATTTTATTGAACATATTATAAAACTGAGTCAACCCGCACTGGGCGAGCAATATAAAGATTGAACAAACTGTATAATATTACATTCCTTTCATTCCAAAACAAAAGGATACCCGCTGTGTAGAAAATTGTTCCATAACCTTTTGACAGTAAGCTCTGTTGTTTGCAGCAATAAGGTCTTTCACGAGCGGCTCGGTTTTAAGTACAGTAAGAGCTCTTTGGAACCTTTTAAAAATAGCCAGTGGTTTAAAGAACTCCCTCGGGTAATTTAAATTCAGCTAAGCATCGCCCTTCGGGCCACCGGAGCGTGTTAGCATTCGGCCGCACTTTGCTTGTCACAGCTTGTCAATAAGTCATCCTTTCGATCGTCCTCGCAAGTTTACCGTATGTCGCAGAAAACCACCTCCATTGGCAAAATAGAGACATCGTAAAGTCCTCATACAGCTTGGGTATGTAGCATTTATTTACTTAAGTTATAATTTCTGTCAATATTAACTTGCATTTTTCTTCTTTTAAGTTGCGTTGGATAAACCGAGATGCCAATGTTGACACGGTTTTATCGCAGTACGAGATATTTTGGAAACGCACCATAAAACACATTAGTCCCATTTGAAATCCATAATGCAACTTACTTTGTCCTTGCTTCTGTCAACAGCAATTTTGGACCTGCTCTAGTTTAGCGGCGGAAATTTCGATACACGAGCTCCGAGATCCGCTCAATTATTTTTCTATGTGGACAATATTGTGTTCAGAGCGGTTCGAGTCCGTTATCGAAGATATTTAGTATCGACCAACATTTCTTTACTATTTTGCTGAGATCTCGTTTTTGTGAATAAATCACTGCAATGAATGTATGTACAACAAAATGAACTTTAAAACGATTAACAAGTGTTTGATTTAGAATTATTTATAAATCGTTTTTGTTTTAGTGGCGAGTGTTGCAGTTGTATTTTCCAAGTTATTTCAATTCAGAAACGCTCTTAACCTAAGCACTTGCCATTTTTTTCTCTCGACTGTAATTTTATATTTAGTTCATTGTTGCAAAGTGATGTTCAATCTTGGCTTCTTAATGAAAGATGCAAATAACACGAGTAAACAATGAAATGAACAACTACAGTTAACTGAAAGAAATCGAATAGGCTTCCGACGCCTGTCAACAACTTGAAACTGATCTTATAAACGCTTTATGTCCACTTTTCGCTTAAAATGAAGTCCAATACAGTCACAATCGTTCGTTTGTCGCTGTACTTTGATAACATTGCGTTTGTCACTTTGGATTGTTTCTATCTAATGTTTTTAAAAAGGTGCAGTAGCTTGAGGGCCCTGCGGTTTTTAAAATATTAAAGCTACCAAGGGAAATCGATTGCTATTTTCTTAACTTTTTCCCCTCCATTTTCCAACCGCCAAAGAAGTTGGCTTGGCATACTGTCAGTGATCATCAATAGGCTTGTTTATTTTTGTCCCATTTTCCATGTAAACAATACTTTTCACTGAAACTGAAGTAACCGACATATTAGTTAGTTATAGATGAGTTAAAGCAAGAGGAATGTGTTCATTTTCATCAGGGGTATACAAGCAAGTTAGTGCTGAGTGGCTGACTATCAGAGCTATATACCGACCCTTGGAACATTCATAGTCATTCCCTGGTCACGTAAATCCTTTCACCTTCCGTTATCATCGACTTTCATCAGTTCCGTAGTGACCCGTGTAAAAATCTACCAGCATAATCTGATCGAACTGTGCGGTCTCAGTTCGGTGTTTTTTTACATCAATCAGTCGACTGTTATGTTAAAACGGATCAAATTTGGAAAAAGGGCAAAGAAACAAAGTTATCGGGTTAAGTTCGAGTTAATATCTTCAGTACGTCACTTAAGGTGTTAACTTGTGTAGGTGTAAGTTCAAGGACGCAACATCCGCCGCCTCCGCATTTGATCATGATGACGAGATTAGCTATTTTTGAAATGGAGAAAGGGGTCTGTTTTGAAACTGAAGTGCGGTGATCTGTGAAAGACAAAAAAATTGTTTTTATCAACTGGGGTTGAAAAGTTAATAACACTCACCACCTCCCTCCAAAAGCCCTGGGGACAAGGCTGCTCCCCACCCCCCCCCCCCCCATTTCCATGGACTATCCCTTCCCTTCCCTCGGTAGCCCCGTGGTGAAAAGTTTGTGAGTTTGTTTGTTTGTTTGTCTTTTTCGTTCGAGAAGATTAATAGTCATGTCACTCATTTTACTCTCGAAAATAGGGAGTATTTTCGAGGACCCTGGAAATTTTTGGATGATGCGTGAATATTGTCGTGTGAGGTTTGGTTTATGTGTCCACAAAAAACAAACAATTTTAGAAACAAGGAAAGACACAAACCGTGTAAAAGCTTCAAAGCCGTTCTCTGTTATACTTTCAGTATTTAGATTATATGCCCTCTTCTGATTTTATTTATTTGTTTGTTTATTTTTGCTACCCAGGCAAATCCTTCCCGAAAGTTTGCATCAATACGCTTTGTGAAAGAAAAGAGATCAAAGGCAGAAAAACGTGATGCATCTTCCGGAAGGTCCTCTGATGAGGAGCTCTCAAGTGTTGAGTTAGAAGGGCCCCCTTCTAGCTTGTCGAAAAAGAGGTCCCCGTCTTGGAGACTGGCCGCCATGTTTACCAAATCACAGAGTAATCCCAAACCAGATAGAGGTATATTTCCTGCATACTTGATTCAGTTGACATTTACACTAGGTAAACACTGTTGTAAGGACTTTTCAATTAAACTTAAACTACACTAGCCTATTGTTATAGTATGGAATCTGATAAGATCAGATGGCGCGCGGCAAAGACAGGTCCATCTTGCGTAACTGACTTCCTGGCCCATATTTGTCGTGTAGCCAATCAAAACATAGGGTTCGTTTCACCTTGCCCACTGGCAGAGACAGCCACCAAAGAAAGAGGCAACTAAAAGACGTCTGAGTTTTACGGAGAATTACTTTTTACTGACCTGTCTTATATCCCTTCTCAGTACGGTCAAGTGAATTAATTTTCTATTGGATTCTATTTTTTGCTAAGGAAAACTAACTAAATCTAACTAACATGTAGTGATTACAAGACTATGGTGACTGACATTGGATGATGTTTGTTGATTGAGGTCATGCCAGTAAAAGACACTTTGTTCTTTTCTGTCCTTTTCAGCGCCTACAAAACAGTCGGTTTTTCCTAACAATGGGAACATTTTAAAAAAGAAAGCCCGAAGCACCATTCTATCTGTATTGTCTAAGCGTCAGACGCAAGAAAAGTTCTTTCTTGAGGAAAAGGCTGATGATTATCAAAACAGCTCTGTTAATTCTTCAGAGCTTACCTCGCAAAAAACAAAGTGGCCTTCCGAGGCAATGGTGGTCGATCTAGCGACGACAAGACCAGCTGCACAGAGGCCAACTTCTTTTGCAGTTAAAAGCCAGAGTTATCATCAGTTTGCGCCTCCAAATCAGAGTTGGGCGTCCTTGGGGACGGATGACAGGTCCTCTGAAGTAAATGAAGTAAAAGCAGGCGAACCAGGCAATTTCTCTCCGCGCAATGCTGAAACGACTTTTGTTGGCCAAACCGGACTGGACGCTGTAGACGGCAGCAGAAATGTTGCCAAAATAAGCTCAAGGTGGCCTCCTCAGCAGAAATATGAGTCGCTGGGGTGGCGACGAGGTTCCGCCCCAAAACACCTGTCATGTCCACCGGAAATAGAGACTGCCGTTAAAGTTTCGGACACCAAGGTGGTGTCTATGTCACCATCGTACACTAGTGTTAAAGACATTACACCAGACTCTCCGCGGAGCCCTAAATTCGAGACGGACTCAGTAAGAGTGTCAATTCCTTTCCAAGTTCAAGGTCACCAGTCTCAGCCCGCTAAGCTTAACCAAGGCACTTACGCTTGGTCTTCTTCTGTATCGATATGTGTCCCATTTCAAGTGAATGAGAACAATGAAGGTGTATCTGTACTACCACCACCTGAGCCTTCCCTTTCGGTGGAGAGTAGTTCGGCGGCAGCGAATTCATTAGTGGTCCCAGACGGACGTGTTGATGAAAGAGATGGAGTTGTGGTTACAAAACCTCGTGCCCATTCCTCCCCACAATCTGGCAGACGAAAGCAACCAAAAGGTAGGTGTACCATCACCGCGGTTATCTAAGAGACTGTGATGGAACAAATGTAATAGCGAGCGAAACAAGGTGCACACGAAGCCCACGGGGGTAGGAATAAATAGTGGGCTCTCAAACCCCGTTGTTCTCAGCAATAACGCGTTCATTAAGTAAAATGTCGACAAATAAAATAACAATAGCTGATTCTCTTGCTATAGAATCGAGAGGTTTTTTAGAAAAAGAAAATAAATTCCAAAAAAGTTAATGATTGAAGAAGGTAAAACAAAGAACGTGACACGGGGAACACCAGATTCTAATTATCAAAAATTCTTTGCATCGAATTTTTCCTCAAACGTTATCTAATTATAGAAATGTATTTTGCGAGGTTGATAAATGTCAAAGGCTCCGATTAAAAAAAATTGGCAGTAGTCACGAACTTGTCAGAGATGCTAAAACAGGAACTAAAAAAAGCCTCGAATATTTTCTTTATCGCGCAACACGAAACGCCCAGCGTGCGAAACCAAGTGCTTGCGCGACTCCCCAAAAGCGCTGCATCCGGGAACCCATTAACTGGAGCGAGCAACTCCCGTACTAGTACCCTGGTTACCAGAGGTTTTTGTCGCGTGCGGCGGGAATTTTCGTTGTTGGCCGAAGGCCGACACATCTTTGGCCGCAGGCCGAAGTCGCGAGAAAAAAACCGGAAAACCGCGCTAGAAAAGTCTCTGGCACCCAGGGTACCATACTAGCCAATGTCATGGCGTTTGTAAAGACCAGCCTAGTTTTAGACACATTCTTGAGTACTTTTTCCCGCGCAAGTGGATCCTCCCTTCTCAATGTGGACATCAACTAACCGTCCAACTTTCCGGTCTGTACCTTTTACTATCTGGTTTGTGAAACCTTTTTAATACGTGATGGTCTAGAATCATGGACAAAAAAACCCCCATCATTATTAGTGCTTCAGTTTATGGACGTTCTCTTTACTTTCCAATACAATAATCATTTGTTTGCCCTCTTGGATCCTCCCTCCCCCCCCCCCCCCCCCTCCGCTTTTTTTCAATGTTGAAAGATCAAAGAACGAATGCTCCTTTCACTGTTGTCTTCTTATGTGCAACACTGACGCAACCGCGGGTTTGGGAGAGAACATTATGAAAGGTGAATATTTACCTTCCCAACACATTTGACAATGGTTGTAAATTGTTGCTAAGATTGATCTAAAAATAAACTGGTTTGTGCTACGTTATCGTAAACGCGCGAAATCGACGGCCGGTTTGGCGGCTTATAATGCAGAGAACGCATGTTCAGCACTGGCCAAAAGAGGCAACTTCCTCCAAAAATGGTTTGATCACATATGATAATTTACACATCATCGTTAGTGTAGCCTGCGTAGCAAGCGTTTCCTCGCGAGGTTCGTCAAGAAAGCTGGGGCAAGAGCAAAAAAAAAAAAAAAATGAATGCCTTCAACCTTTTTTTTGCTTCCGCTCTACCTTTCGCGCAATAACTCGATTGGAAACGCTTGCTACGCAGGCTATCGGTAGTGGAAATTTTCTTATCCAAGTGACACAGCATTCACCCCCAAAACGTACCGAATACTCCCAGTTTAGGTTAGAGGGCACAAAATGGATCGAACAAGTTTTTCAGCGCATCCTGCTATATAGTGCGACTGAATTCGCCCATTTTGGCATTTGTAATGGTAAATTAAAGGTGGTAGGCATAAAAGATGAAAAAAGCCAAACTAAAAGATTTTAAAAAAGCTGATTGTGGTGTCACGAATAGGCGTTTCCTACCGGTTTTGGACAACGCAGACTTGCATGTCAGTCATTTCGTCGTCGATAACATTGCGCAACTCGATTAAATTATGCTTGGTGTCTTCGGCGGAATTAATTTTTACTGTATAACAGCATAGCTTATACCATCCATTCTACGGTATTTTGCCGCTTGTGGGTAGATTGTGTAATTTTTATCGCTCTTTTCACCGTCTTTGTCCGTTTAATACAACAATCTTCATGATACATGACCTATTTTTGTTATTATGACAATTTCTTAATCTTGGGCAGATTAAAGATATGTCTATGCCAATATCGTTATTCAGCCTTCGAAGTCATTAGAGCGTATAAATACATAACACGTATTTAAATAGCCATCAGCTTTAATCGTGCGTACTCTTTGTTCGTTTATAAGATGTGTTAAATAATCGCAAAAACTGACAAATGTTTTCAAGTCCTGAACAGACTTAAGAAGGAAATGATTAGTTCCGAATTTATACATCGCGTGACAGACTGTGTCGAAGTTCAGACTCGTTTGACAAATTCCTCATTGGAATAATTGTTGACGAAGAATGTTGACGAAGAATCTGCTGTTAATAGTTATAAAACAAAAACACAGCCGATAAGCACCGCGAGGTCACTTATCTGTTCCATCCTTCACTCGACAGAACCTCTTCCCAAGGATAAAAAAACCGGGAAGGAATCGCCCAAGATTATGGGAAAAGAAGCCAGCAAACACAAACCAACAGAAAAATCAGTGAGTTCAACGGCTCTGAAGGTCCCAACAGGAGGTAAACATTTCATTCACAGCTAGTATCTTACTTTATGTTACATACAATTAACTGGTAAACGGTTTGTGCGTTTACACCAAAAATCATCTGACACGTATCGTACGCGGGAGTGGTATGACACCATCACGTTCGTGTTCGCGGAATGTTTGCTTCGCTTGTTGAGGTTGATCGACAGCCATGGATCACTGTTTTTATTCTCTTTATCTGCATACGTCAGTTGAAGTTTTCTTACCAATAAAAATGAGAACGTAAGACAAATCTAATTGTAACCACATATATATCACTCGACAATATTTAACTGGGAAATTTGTCTACAGACTCTAAAGTTTAATGCACTTTTGACACCACAAACATCATATAGGCTATTCAAGATTTGGGTGTAACGAGTGCAAAACTGGGACAGGGGATGTTTTTGTGGCAGGATCATGCATCGTTTTGCGCCATAACAGTGTCGTTGCTATCAACAATATTTCCTATCGGTAATAAGAGCGGGGATTAGTGAAAAACTCAAGCTCAATGTTGTTTTAGTTTTATTAAAAAGACGAAAAGTGATACATCCTGCATGTTATTATCATTGAAAGCGTGACATGAAAAACATTCGATATAAAAAACAATGAAATAAATACTTTTAAAAACAGTGAAAGATACTGAGCTATTCTTTGTCGATATTTGTTCATTTTGATGGTTTGCATGTTTCTGAGACAATGAATCACAATGAAGGTAAGATAGTTGATATCAACAGAGAACAGTGTTCTTCGTTCTGACAGCCGCATATATTTCTACGCAAACTTCGTCATCAAATTCTTTTCATGCTTGACATTGTTAATATAATACAGCGTGAACTTGCCGGCAGCATCAGAACCGAGCAAGGCATCGTGTAGCACATCTTGTTGCTCTTTAGAAACTGAAAAAACACTTGCGGAAAGCTACCTGTTCCTCAGTCCGGCAGTATGATTACCTCTAGTGGTGAGTTACGCTAAAGAGCAGTGAGATAAGTTAATACTAACTAGAGCTTAATTGTTGTGTTTTTGTGGTTTTTTAATGGTGGCCAATATTGATATACAGGTAACGTTCTTACAGTACGGGTTTGTTCGCGTGAATTCAGTGTTCGTCTGTGTGGTTATTGTGATCATGAGAAACTGAAATGTTTGCTTAGGTAAGAGAGTGCTGTTCTTTGCTGTTACCTAATATACAGGTAACGTTCTTACAGTACGGGCTTGTTCGCGTGAATTCAGTGTTCGTCTGTGTGGTTATTGTGATCATGAGAAACTAAAATGTTTGCTTAGGTAAGAGAGTGCTGTTCTTTGCTGTTAGGACTTTGACGCCAACAAAGCAATAAAAAAAAGTGGCGCCGGAATACTTCACTTTCCGTTGACGTCTGATGATGATCAATGGGTCATTCATTTCTTTTTTACGCAACCATAGTCTGGGTTCAAGGCCCGTGTCGTGAGTTGTGCCGGTCTATATTGGTGTAGTTAGTTTAATCTGTTAAGGAGTTAAAAGTGAAGTATAATATTTGTTCATATCTGATAGTTTCGTATCGTGGTGTGCTGTTTCAGACTTGCAAAGTAGGGGACCTCTTCAACATTGCGTTTCGCTTCCGTGATTACTGAATTTTGCTGTATGAGACTTGTTTACTTCTTATTACACAATCAAATCTCATTCCCTTATCCGCGATCACAAATCAGTTCTTTTTGTCTCTAATTTCGAAAAACACTGAATTCCTTTTTAACTTCCTTTATTCCATTTAACCAAATAACCTTATAGTTCTATAGATTGTTCTTTAAAAATTTGAAACATTAAACTAGTGCATTAAATAACTATTGTGCAAAGCCGTCAGATCCAAAGGGTTGTTTTCCTGTTTTTTGTTTTTCCTTCTTTTAGACGGAAAAAGATTAGCACGTTCCTGCCTTTCACACAGCAGGGATCGTATCCTGAAAAAGAGAAACGTGTAGGAAAAAAAATTTAAAACATAAATAAGAGAAAAATAAAAAGCGAGAGGTCTTTGTTCCACTTCCTATTACCTTTTAAAAACAGGCAAAAATTCGCCTTTTTAACGGAAGTAGGTAATAAAGTCATTGAAAACAAATTGTAATTCACTTATTGTTCTTTTTAAGGCGGTAAGGCGAGGTCCAGGTCCTTTAATGTTGGAGATAGACCTAAATCAGCTGCCAGTCCCACTGGGACACCGTCTACAGGAACTCCCAGGTCGAGCCCCAGTAGTTCTCCGAAACCTCCAAGACGAAACGCCATGACTAAAGACATGAACAAGAAGAGACCGAGTGAACTAAGAAAACAAGAGAATCATGGCAGGCCTCATTCAGATCCACTTCTCGCTGAAAAGTAGGTTTAAGTACCGCTGCTGCTCTCTAACTAGACTCTGGGATAGTTTAGATTAACCTTGCGCTCACCCTAGTTTGGTTTGAAGGGGGACAGAGAGATTTGGGATTCTGTACGAGCGATGGACAAGTAGCGTTGAAAGTAGCTTCAAAGTAGTTTTGATTAGGTCTTCTCCGCTCTCTAAATTTTGGGAGGTGATATTTTGCCCGCCGTTGTTGTGTTTGCCAAGCTGTGTTAACCTGAGATCAGGCTCTATTTTCGTTTCGCTTTGAAAATTACATTCCGGCGGGCAAGGCGAAACGGTAGCCGGTTAGAGAGAATGTATGAGAATCGCTAAAATTGGGCCTGATCTCAGGTTAAAGCTGTGTGAGCAACATCAAACGCCGTCGAATTGCAGCAATTACTTAGCCATTGATTGTTATTGAAAGATATATTGCCTATTCTCAGTCATCCTCGAAGACACCCGGAGCATACTTTTAGGTCGGGGAAGGGAGTTTTTAGGGCGAAATCTTTGGAAGGTTCCGTCCTAATCAAGTGTCCTTGGGTGTCTTAGGGTGGTTTCCAGAGTGTTCCACCACGTTTTATTGTTGTTCGCTGGGGAAAGACCATAGACTTAACGTGAAATGCCATTTATGAATCTTGCAGGATGAATAACAAGAAGAAACCTGTAGGAGTTGCTGCAAATGACTCATCTACCTCAGGTATCAACGAAACCTATTTTCAAAACTCTTTTATCACTTGGTGATTTCCATACTGATCAGACTCCTTTCTTTTCTACTGAGGTGACGATAAAATTAACGTCGAGAAAACTCACTGATGTTATTGGTTGAGAAAGTTGAGCAAAATTTTTTAAGAAATTACATAATGTCATATGATTACATTATCACCTAAATGAGTACATCACATTGCATGAATGAATTATCATACAAGTGATCACATTATCGCATACATTGATACATTCAACGCAAAAGTGACACATTATGTCACACCAGTGATTACATTATCACATACGTTATAACATTCAACACAGAGGTGACAACATTATGTCACACAAGTGACAGTATTATGACATACATTATACATTCAACACAGAAGTGATTACATTATGTCACACAAGTGATTTATTATCACATACATTAATACATTCAATACAGAAGTGATTACATTCAACACAGAGGTGATATCATTATGCCACACAAGTGATTACATTATCACACACGTTATTACATTCAACACAGAGGTGATAACATTATGTCACGCAAGTGACCATATTATCACATACATTAATACATTCAACACAGAAGTGATTACATTATCACATATTTTATTACATTTAACAAAATAGTGATTACATTTTACCACCCGAGTGATTATACATTATCGCATAAGGGACTGCGTTGTCACAATATCTATAGTATAACATCAATCTACTTGTCATCGACGTAATTCAGTGGAGTGTTCTGAACACTAGGCTTCTCTTTGAGTTGTTTAAGATAGTGATCATTAATTCATGAGTGTTCTTTACTGTCCTTTTAACAGGGAAGTTAAAGAATGACGTAGAAACATTAAAGAGCAAAGTTAAAGACCTGGAGCAAGAAAACAGCGAATTGAAAGAGAAAGTACAACCCATGGAACAGAGACTTGCAGTGGTGTCTCTCTTAGAAAAGGAAAAAATTCACTTACAAAAACAATTCAGTGATATTACTCTCGAAAACGATAAAGCGAAGACGGAACTGGAGTCTGTTACTATATTGTTGAAGAAGCAGTCCGACGAAAGAAATGAGCTCCAAGCGAGGTATGATCAACTAACGAGAGCCTTCGAAAACAGCCAAGGTGAACTGAAGGATCTTAAAAATCAGTTCCAATCATTGGTGGAGGAAAAATCCATCGTGATGCGAGAAAGCGATGAGAAAGTGGAAGCTATCGGAAAATATCTTGATAACATCGAAACATTGACGAGTTCAAACACAGCTCTAGTTCTACAGGAGGGTCGATTGAGGAGTAAGATTTTAACGCTAAACCAGGGTTTGCAGACGCTAAAAGACTGTGTAGTCGAGTTACGGGATGAAAACAAAGGCTTGCAATCGCAAATTCTCGACAACGGCGGCGAACTTACAGAGACATTTAGAAAGTGTGTCACTGGCTTGGAAAAAGTGGTTGATGGCTTGGAAAAAAAGGAAAAAGACAAAATTGAGAAAGAAAGGCGAGAAAGCGCACATAATAAAGAAACGCAGTGCGATGACTCGAATTCTGTGGATTTGATTTTATCTCAACTGGAAGAAAGCAAGAAGTCGGTTGAGTGTTTAAAGAACAGAGTAAATGAACTGGAAAAAGAGAACGAATCAACTGAAAGCAGCGAACGAGAAGAGAGCGATAGAAACAAGCTCACTGATTGTGACGGGTGTAGAAGCCTTCAAACGCAAATTCAGGCACTTTCAAATGACTTAGAGATGGTTAAAAGTTCTTTGCAAAAATCAGAGCATGAGCTAGATGACGCTGTGGAAGAAAGAAATGAGCTGAGACGCGAAGCAAAGTATCTGAAATACGTGCTTTCCTATCGAGAAGATGTACAAAGTTTACAACAAACGAACCAACAAGCCAAAGAACTGGAAAAGATGGGTACCAACCTAGTCGAAGCAGAAAAGAAAGTAATTGATTTGGAAGATGAAGTTGGACGACTTCAAGAAGAGAAGCAAACTCTGTTGTTAAGCATTTTAAACCTTTATTCTGGTAACGGCGTAGAAGATGTCAGTGAGGAGAATGAGGAGGAGGAGGAAGAAGACGGAGCGAGCGATGACGATAATGAAAATAAACAACAAGAAAATGAGGAAAATGGCGGCGAGGTATTTGAAAAAGCGTCATCTGTCAGTCTAAGCCCTCTTACCTCTGACTCAGCCTCTCGAAGGGAACAACTCAAGTTTCGATTTCAGTTGTCGTTATCCGAGTCTGAGTATAGTTTTACGACCGAAGGTGAAGAAGAAAGCGATAGTGAAGTATCGAATACACTAACTGAAGATAACTTTGAGGCTATCAAAACCGAAAACAGACAACTGAAATCAAGCTTGTTCGCAGCCAACGAAGAGAAAGAAGAGTTGGTATCTAGTCTGGATAAGTTATGCGAAGATTATGACTCTCTTAAAGAACGCTTCGATAAACTTGATGAAGATTATGCTGAGTCGACAGACCGAGCTAGGAAAGACAAAATCGCATTCCAAAGCCGGCTTCGCCAAATTGAGATGGATAGGGAAAATATGCGTGATACACTTAGACAGGTTCACGACGAGAAACTTTCGCTTTTAAAATGTCTGGAAATGAAAAACTCTGCAGCTCAAACGCACTCTCCTCTACCAGAACTGGATATGGACAAAATCATTGCACGTGCGCAATCGTTGGCGCAAGAAGAAAACAACTCAAGTGATCTAGACCTGGAAACAATTATTGCGCGTGCGCAAACTTTTGCTCAGGAAGAAAGTCGAGGCGAAAATGAACCAAACGATCTGGATATCGAAAAAATCATTGCACGTGCGCAGTCATTTGCGCAGGAGGAAAACAAATCAAGCGACCTGGATATGGACAAGATAATTTCACGTACGCAGTCGCTTACGCGAGAGGAAAATAAATCAAGCGAACCAACTTCAAATGAGGAGGAATCCGAGGGGTTCATGTCATCTGAAAGCGAGGATGACGGAAGTGAACCAGCTGGAAACAAGGAAGTGATTCAAAAGAGATCAGACAATGCTGTAGCCTCTAAGCCCGTCGTCGACAGAGATCTGGCTGCTTTGGTGGCTTCCATTGAAAATGACCTCGGAATACTGAAGGAAAGGCTTAACACAAGAGATGACGACTCTGTCGGTAAGTAAAGAAAAAAATTATGCCTATCGATAGAACAGCGTTGTCTAAAAATTGCGGCAAACGTCAAGGGTGGCCGCTTAATTGCAATTAAGTTGCAATTATTTGTCAGTAACATTGTCAGTCGATCCGGCCTTACCGTATACGTATAGAGTACTGAAGTGTGACGTCAGAAAAATGAAATTTTTGAAATCATGGGATTTGTCAGGATATTCTGAAAGAACAATGTCCAAGAGGCCTACTTGCCAAAAATGAGCATCTCGGGGCAAATTGTCTCTGAGATCGTAGCCCAGTTATGCTTAGAAAACTCCATACAAACGCTTCTAAATCGTTTGGGTCGACCCCCCAAAAAATTAGAAGGGTTTCTGTGGAGTTTTCTGAGTATATCCGGCTAACATCTCAGATGCTCGTTTTTGGTAAGTAGGCCTCTTGGACATTGTTCTTTCAGAATATCCTGACAAATCCCATAATTTCAGAAACTTAATTTTTGTGACGTCATCATTTTAGTACTCTTTTATCCCTTAAAATTGTTGTTGCATTAGTAAAGCGGTAAAGAAATTTTTCGTTCTATGAAAAAAAATTTTCAGAGACATTTCCTTTCCGTAGGTAACAATCGGGATATACACTCGACTCTCTCTTCACCGACCCCTCTAATAAAACGTGCAGCTATATAGTGTCGGTCCCTGCCTCTCTTTAGTACTCCCTTTATTTGACTCTCGATAAGACGGACATCTCTCTAAGACGGACACTTAGTGTTGGTGCCAAAGCTGTCCGTCCTAGAGTGGACTGTATCTGTGCGAGTTGTTTTTTTTGCGAGTATGGCCTTGATTGTAGTCATCGGTGGGCGTTGTCCTGTTGTTGCCCCTCTCTCCCTCTGTCACGCATCGCTGTGGTACCCTTTAAATTAATGTTTGCTATTTCTCCTTTGTAGTAACTGAAAGTAATACAGTCCAACATTTTGATTAAGTAGAGACTGTAAACTAGTCTGTCTACAATCCTGGAGAAAAGTCGTTGGGGCAGTACTGCAATATTCATATTTTTCTGTCATTTCTCGGGTTCCTCTTAAAACCGTGCATCCTTTTCGAAATTCTCTAGCAGTTCTCCCTCCACCCACCCTATACAAAGTTGAAACTCGGGAAAAAATTCTGGATACACGCGTTCAACATTGTTTGTGGGGTGAGGGGAGGGGTTGGACCTGTGTTAACTGGAAAACGCCCCAGAAACGCAAAAGTGTCCCATGACTTTTGTCCATGATTGTAGATAATTGTCTAGATACCTAGCTAGGCCATGAGCAACTTTGTTATTAGGTACGGCCTTTTCGTTTACCTGAGGAAATATCCCTTGGGATCAGACTTGGGAATAGCAATTTGTCTTAATCATTACAAAGGTGTCAAAATAAGCGAAAGTGTTATACAGACAAGCCTCTTTAGGACCGACACGTTTGGGACCAGCACTAATGCAGGGTCCATCTCATAGAGAGTCAAAAAAGGTAGTAAAGACAGTCAGGGACCAATTGAATGTGTCCGTTAAGAGAGAGTCCACTATAGTGCTATGGAAAAATTTCTACCTCTTCTCTACTTCTTGGCGTTTTTTCCCTTCCATCTTTTTTCAATCCTTACTCTCAAACCTAAGGTTTATTTAAGAAAGGAATTGATTTTTTTGATCGTAGGCGAGGAACAAGAGGCCAGGCCCAGAAAACCGCATCCTGGTGCCCGCATTCTCAAACGCCAGGCGTCAACTGTGAAGTCTAACCTAGATCGAGTATGTCGAGAGAAACAACACCTGCAAGAAGAGGTCGAGTCTCTGCGACGATATCTACTAAAACGAAGGGATTCTGCTATGGATCTACGAAAGAAACGGTCCCGCGGTAGCTTAAAAAGAGACGCCTCGGAATTAGAGAATCACTTGGAAGGAATCAAAACCTTGCAGGCTTTGCTCGGAAAATCGGACGAACAGCTGCGACAGTCTAACGACATAATTTCGCGTCTGGAAGCGGTTAATGACGAAACTGAAGAAAAACTTCGAGAAGCTGAAGTGCTTAAAGAAGATATGCGGCGAGCCGTTCACATAGCAAATAACTTTGCCATGGAGGAACAACAGAAGTCAGAACGTATTTTGCTGCAGAATCAGGAGCTTCTCAGACAAATTGAAAGTCTAAAACATTCGGGTGCTGTATCAGATGAAAAGGACAAGAGTGATTTTTCAAATAAAAAGATAATACCAAAAGGCAAATCCCTATTTGCACTGAAAGGAAGTCGATCTTATAATCGGTATGTCAGTGAGGATGATTACGAGGATGATGAGAGCAATTTTACGACAGAAGGTGAATCAGACTTTCATTCCTCTCGACATTCCAGCTTCGCTAGCGAATCAGAATTTCTGAGGAGTCCTCATGAGCCCTCAGATGACAATACAGAGACATCACGTGACTTGAATTTAAACTTAGCATCACCGAGTGGTGAAGTAGAATCCGTCAAGAGCCAGGAAACCGAGCCTGATGGTCGCGTGAGTCAACACAGCTCTGCATTGGAATCTTCTGATTCTGAGGACGATACAGAATAAACGATCAAGTGAAAGGTTTAATATTTATTCAGCTTGAAGATCTGCCTTGGGTTAGTGTTAAAGAATTATCAAACCAGGCATCACTGACGAAAAATATAGCGAATTATTATTAGGTGCTTGATCGAGTACCAAGAATAATCAAACGCTAGGAAATGACCTGGCTTACGACAAGAAAAAAAGGATAGAAAATCTGAGGGTCTTAAACCGCGTTCTTTCGCTCTACGTTTCCTAATTCCTTACTGTACGACTTGAAACCAAGATCTGTAAGGTTTATACTTGTCTAGCACTCACACATATATCTAATGATTTAAATTATTTTCCCGCCCCCTTTTGTGAACACAGAATGTAAGGGGAGTTCCCGTGGTTAATTAACATATCCTTATGCATAGTTGTTTTCCTTCCGCTCTTTTGCGCGCGCAAATGTAGTAACAGTATGTAGACACTGCGCTCAACCTTCAGGAGTTGGGGGGCAGGGTAGCATGTGTGGGAGGCGTTTGAATAGCCTGCTCATTCACTCGCGTTTTTCCTGCTTTCCCTCGTCTGCACTGACCGAAAGCCTGAGACAGGCTAGCGTTTGAAGGGGACGTGAAGGAGGAAAAAAAACGCGCGCGTGAGCAGGATAGGCACGCACGCCCTCACCCCCCGTTTCCCTATCCCTTGGGCACGAAGACTACCCCGATAGGAGAAAGCGCTTAGAAACATTGAGGTTTGTAGGACTGATCTAGTGGATTTATGCATTTGTATTTAGGCAAACCCAATCGAACCGTTCTTTGTGCACTGTTCAGCTGATCTTAGTTTCGTGAAATGAAGTAAAATACCATACACCACACACAACATTATAAGAAGGCCTCTGTTCCTTTAGTTTGACTGTCCTCTTTTTTTATTGAATCGGCCTACATATTAGACATTGCCATTGCAGGCTTATATGTTTCGTTGCCAAAAAGTGAATCGCATTGACGCTTGCATCATTTCCTTCCGGATTACTGACGAGCAAAAGAATCAAAGAAAAAGATGGAGCGTTGTTATTTTTACTCCAAGACGGCCTAAACGCTCTACCACTGACATAATAGATACAATTACATTTTCTTGTAAGTAGTTAAAAAAATTGTCGGAATTGGTGTATATAGTATTACTTTAGCTGACGCTAATAAAGATAATTTGTTCAAAAGATAATGATTCTCGCCTCTCATCGAAATGCAAGCAAGGTCCTTTCACTCGTAAAGTAACAGAGATTTAGAGTCGCGTTTACGGCTGAGACGGCAAATGTGCATGAGATTCAAGTTGAGAAATTTTCAAAATAGGAAATTATCAGTTTAAAACAGCTCAAAACAATTCTGGGCCGAGTTGTTCAAAGCTGAGTTAAGATAACCCAGGGTTAGTGCGAGATTTGAATTCAGATTTGAAAGCTCAAAAAGCGTTTCAGTTTTAACTCTTTCTGTCTACAAGTTGATGATTGAAAGCTCTAAATATAACAGAAAATTATCCGAGAAAATGCTTTTAAACACAAGAAAGAGAAACCCGGGTTAAGCGCTAATCGACCTTCGAACAACTGGACCTTGATGGATAGAACTGGCGTGAATCTACTGATTTCCGAGTAGTTATAATGAACAGTAAACAAACGAGTAAAGGGGAAACTTGTTCATGAGGTACAAACTCATGTTTGCCGTAAACGCAACTCTAAATCAAGGGCCATTTTAGCAAAGACTTGCGCATGTGCAAATTTGTTCTCACCTTCTCCACGTCCCACCCACAGCGGGCAACATCAATTTTCCTTTAACAATATCAGTACGTAATCAAGGGTTATGAGAATTGATTAAATGATCATCCGAGGGAAACGCTTAAACCTAAAAACAAATTGTCTAAACTATTTCTTCAAGGAAATGTTCGGAGACCAGTCTCGAAAATTTGTAGATTTTTGGGGTTAAAGTGTTTACTCGGTTATTTATCTCCGAGGATTTCCTGTATTCGCCACTGTCGCTGGCTGTAATACATAGAAGAAATTTGAAAGGACCGCAAACAAAAGTGTAAAAATGTCGGCGAATGTCATAAACTGTGGTGGTTGCTTACGTGACGATGCCTCAAAGATAAGGGGGGGGGGAATATATTGGAGGTGGAGCAGGGAGGCTGTGGGTAAACACGCGGAAGTAGGCGATAGACTCGCCACGACGAATTTTCGAAGGATACATGTATCTTTCTCTAAAAAAATGAAAAGACACCAAGCTCACGCATTTTCACTCGCTAGGAGGTGAATACTGCTGAATAGTCCGGGAGAGCGAGCCAATCACATTGCTTAAAATAGTGTGTATATGCTAAAATTTCTTGTAATATGATTAGTTCAGACGCCAAACCAAAACATTGGCTTGCCGCGAAAAGACAAATCTTGAGAATTATCTCCTGCTCTTTCGTGTTAGGTAAATGGTCTTTAGAATGAATAATTTGGGAAACGGGTAAATACTGGTCTCTATTTTTATTGCGACCAACAAATATATAAATATGGCACCATGAATAGTCCAGTGTCGAATCAAAAATTACCGCTAAATACAAACACTAACGACACGTTCATACGGGGTTAGCCTCGACATAAAGTAAAATATTCACAAATTCCGGCAAGAAAGCGTTTGAAATTTGAAAATACACAATGGAAAGAGTAATAAAGAGGTCTTCTTCTCGTTGGAATTTGTGAATATATTTAGATTGAGGCTAAGCCTGTAAAAAATGCGTCTTCAGCTTCACTTATTTTATTAAGCAGTCATAGCAAACTCACTGGAAAAGTTTTGTTCAGCAAATAGGTCATTTGCACGATGATATCACTTGACTACAACTACAAGAATCCTTCTGTTTACACGACATGCAAATTAGGGGTATTGTTTTATAAATCTCAGTGAGATTGATAAATTTAAATAAGGCAAGAACGAAATGTATTCTGAGCCGGATTGTTCGAAGCTGGGTTAAGATAACCCATGGTTATTGCGAAATTTGAACTCAAATATGAGAGCTTAAAAAGCAAATTTAGTTTAATTCTCTTTGCCTACAATTTGATGATTGGATACTCTAAAAAGAATAAAGAAATTATCCGAGAAAGTGCTTTTGATAGCAAGAAAAAGAAGCCCGGGTTAAAATTTAACCTCAGGTTAGCGCTAACTGGCGTTCGAACAACTGGGCTCTGGTACGTAGTCACCGTTAACCTATGTCATCTTCAAAATGGCCCATTAGCACATTTCGCACGATGTTAAAAGAGAAGTGTGCATTAACAGGCTAATTTTTGGCGGGGCGGCTTTTTTCATCTTGTTCTTTCTGAATATGCCAACCAATCAAATAATTTCGCAAATCTGATTTTTGTGACGTCATCACTTCCCTTCTCTATGCTGGTCGTGCAGATTAACGTTTTAAGGTTTAAAGTTCATATTTGGACGCTTTCCCCCTGAATTTTTAGTTAACAATTTCAGAGTAGAGAGTTGGAAGGTTACTTTTTTCTCTTGAAACGGTTTTTTAACCATTTTTTACAATGTCTTGTTTTTTTTCACTTTGGAACTTAATGCAACTTACAGTTCTCTTCAACGCAGCACCTCGGTTTGCTAGACCAGGCATGTCTGGTGCTCAAATCTAGAGAGTTGACTTAATCAGGTCTCTCGCCCCTGTCTCCAATGCGGGCGCATCCAGACACTCACGGCTGGAGACCAACACCGCGGCAAAACGCAATGCGCATGAGCACAAAATTTAATATCCGGTCAGCTTTTTATTTCCGGTCTAGTATATAAACCAATAGCGTAAGCATAACTTTGCCGTCGCGCCAAGTTTACAAGCAAAAAGGGCGAAACAGGCAAAAAAGGGGGCCCAAAAAATCACTTCATTCGAAAGCTTATATATTTTTCTATTCTCAAACTTTTGCACCACATGGTTATCTGTTTGCACCAACGGTGAAAATCATGTTTGAAGTTTGCAGTAGCTCGCGAGCGCTCGACAAGACGAATTTGTTTTTACTGGCTTTCTTGCATGCTACTGGTTTGGCATAAGTTAATTTGGGAGAAGGCGACAACTAAGAAAAGAATAACAATACTTATGAAAGAAACCAAAATAAAGACGTCATCATTATCATAAAAACACTAAAACCAGGAAATAAAATTTTAGTCCGTTCAATAATTTGTTTTATTATCAGAGAAAACAAGAACTCAAAACAAAAGATGGGCGGGATTTAATAACAACTTTGACTTTGATGACTGCAGTCACCGGGAAACTAAACATGCCTATAAATGACTTTCATTGAAGAAAATGCCTATTTAATTCTTTTACATGGTTGTTCTTTTGTTGAAGACTTCAATAATTTCAGACCGTGCGGCTCGGCTGCATCTCATGCAAACACGAAACTTCTAGCTGCTAAATGCATGGCATGAAAAGTTCGACTTCTAAAAGCCACTGAACCAGCTTTCGCTCTCTGATTCTGAGAATGAAAAAATAAATAAATAGAGTTGTCAACTTGCTGCCAACCGGCTCAACAGTATAATTAAGCTTATGTTTCATGGCAATCAACCCAGAAACGGAGTTTCGTTTTAAAACACGGTAAAACCCACTGGTAAACAAAACTACAAAGCGATTGTGTGTTGTCGTTTTCCAAATAAAGTTTGAATCGGCTTTAACACATGTAGACTGAGAAACTGAAGAACTGAAAATTAGAACTACAATACACAAGCTTGCAATGATAACGTTTTAATTTTATGTCTTAGTTTCAGCCAGGTTAAGTGAAAAATAACAGTCAAAAACTTTATTTTCGTGAATGAAAATCAGTTTACCTGACGCTCTAGCCAAAATTACACACTGAGTTTATTATCATCTTACCTTTTCTGAATCTAATCGACTAATTGTTTCAGTGATCTGTGCCTGGTTATCCATAAAAGCAATTTCAATAAGTACAAAATAGTCAAAAACACGAGCAGCATAAAGCAGAACAACTGAACCACAAGCTGCACACAGAATGAAGCCGAGAGCGCGCGGGAGACTTTGGTCTGACTGGAAAGTGTGACTGAAAAAGAGACCGGAAATGCTCAACCTGGCGCATGCGTAGACGTTTTGCCGCGGTGTTCTGGAGACCAAGGATACTTACCATTTACACGGGAAAACCGGAAATTCCGGTTAGAAAATAAAATAGCTTGCGCCATTCCGTTTGGAATGTTTCGGAAAATATGGGCTTTGGATTTAAAGCGATGCAATTTTTCTACTCTTTTCAGTCTGCTTAGCATATTTGGATATACTTTGAAGCGGGTAATTCTCAGACCATGTCAAATTTTATAGTTCAAGTTTTTGAGCACGAGATTTCCACGCGCGTGGTTTGTATAAATGGTAAGCACACCGAATCTATATCGTCTCCTGCAATGGCTGACTCGTCCCCAGTCGTCTCTAAGTTGTCTCTACTCATTAATTATTTACTAAGGAAGCGCTTGGGTTATACGCGCGGGGAAGATGGGAAGGCGAGAGGAGGGGAGACGCCGTCTCTCCCTTCTCCCTTCTTCCTTCCCGTCATCCCCCTTGTTAAAGAGCCCGTTCTAGTCTTCCACGCCGAATACTAATAATGAGAGACGACTGGGGACGAGTCAGCTGCAATGGGGCGCCCAACGCGCCATGGTAAAGATTTCCTTCCCAGCAAGGGCACCCAAAGACGGTTTCCTCCTAAGTACATTGAAATCACTTTAATTACTATTTAGAGTAGTTTTAGATCTCTAGAAATGCATTCTAAGCGGCGCTATAAAATTTGTATCGGTTCGGTCATCCTAGGGGAACTTGAGTCTTCTCGAAATTACAGTTTTATTTTCGCGGCAATTTTACATGCAAAGCCGTATTTTGAAAGTGAGAATTTTTCTGATTCCTCTTTCCATCCCAGTCCATCTCTCCATTTTAGTTTTCTCTTTTTCTACGAAAAACAGCCTAACCTGTGCTTTCACATGGAACTGTCTATTTGGTTTGTAGTCCCAACGTTTGAGTCTATTCTGTGGGTAAAATCTCACCATGTGAGCATTCAAACGAAACCTCTTTAGCAGTACTTTTGCATTATATTAATGTAAAGGGGTTAGCCGCAACGATGAGAGTCGGTGTCAAATCACCTATTCAATAGATGCTGCTAATTTCGAGCGAGCATCCTTCCAGAATTCACGATTGGGCAACCTTGGTGCTGTGTTGCAAGGAACCACAGAATATTACACTATCATGCATGGTTCATACAGAACTTTTTGGGGAAAAAATCAAGGACTTTTCAAGGACTTTTTCAATAACATGAAATAAAGACTTTTAAAATGCACAGGTGGAGGGGGGTTCGCTTATTGCAATACCTTCCTTCAGTAAGGAACGGTTAAAAGGGTACGTCAAATAACGGAACATGAACCATGCCAGGGACACCGAGATCATAAGAAAAGACTTCATGTTTACCAAGGAAAATTTGTGTATTGCTGTGCTTTCAATCATTCCTTTACGCAAAACATGTTTTTTTTTTTTAAACGAAGGTTATTTTTATTCAAGGAGCTTTCAAAAACATTCAAGGACTTCTGTGGAAAATTCAAGGACTTTTCACGGATATCCAACAATTTTCGAATTTTTAAGGACTTTTCAAGGCCTGTGCGAACCATGCCATGGATAACACGAGGACTGCGTGGTCTAAAACTGAAATTCTACAGTGAGCTTTTAGGGCTTGTAAACCGTGACAGCCTAAAAGGGAACACATCATACGACACCTTCTCACCAAGGACCATCTGAGTCAAGATCTTGCCCACAACGGGCGCCATCTTAAATCCATGACCTAGAAAGAAAAATTAGATAACGGTCACGCATCTTTAATTTTTTTAAAGATAGTTCCCACGGTAATAATCATCCGTAGCTCCCTCTTTCGGGATGGGAGATATCGAACTATTTTGTGGCAGAGAAGTGCAGCCCCAGCAACCTGCAATTTTCCCTAACCATCTCAAGGAGCCTTTTCCTACAGTTAGGTTAGCTTAACTCGGGCTCTCCGTTTTGGGGAAGGGGACTAAAATTGTGAGCAGGCGGCGAGGGAAAAAATGGAACAGAGGAGGTGGGGAATAGCCCTCTCCTCCCTCCCAGTCCCTCACTCAGTTCGCTTGCCGCCTTTTTTTCTTTTTCCCCATCAAGGAGCCTGATAGCAGGTCGGGGGTTCCAGACTACAGCTTGGACAACTTTTGAGACTTTTAAAACCTTTTACGTAGTTATGTATTTAACATTTCAATTCCGTCGGTGTTAGAAAAAAGGACGTCAATCAAATTCAGTGTTAACGAAACAGGGCACTTTGTAGGCTGCTACTTAGCCTGCATAACAGGAGCTTTATGAGCCAAGCGAGGCGAACGTGGCATTTTGGCGCGAAACAAGCGCTTGGCGCAAAATGCCGCGAGCGCCTGTTATACAGGCTAGCTGCTACTCAGTAGACAGTTATTTTGAAATTAGGCCCCGCGCCGTTTAGAAAGTTACCGCGGAAGTTTAGAAAGAACGGCAATGGGTATTTCTCTCAAGGGGAGAACAAATAGTCCTTCAAATAGAGAACTGGCACGCATGCGTCGCCGTTGCACTTGAAAAGTTCGACCTGCAGCATTAACCTCACCTGAGAACCCGGCTCCAATGACGATATTTTTGTATTCAGGATGTCTGTCCATTACAAATAAGTGATCTGGAGTTACCTATCAGTAAAAAGATAAAGTCCGAAAATTATCCTAAAGGGAACTATTGTAGTATCGTTTAGGAAAGATCGTGGAATGACTTGAATAGTCTGCTGGATGGCAACAATCTACAGTGAGTTCACTGAGGATACGGACGAATTTTCGACCGTTTGAAAAATTTGACCAGACACTTTGTTCACACGGGACCGTTCAATATTCTCGCTCTGTTCACACGGAACTTTAAACCGCTAGGTGTCTTAATTTTCGTACGGGTTATTTTTCGGTTAAGGTAGTTCCGTGTGAACAGAACACCTAAACGCACGAATTTTCCGTGCCGTCTGAATGCCGTGTGAACATAGCCTGAGGCAACGTTTAAACGGTCGGTACCGGACAATTTTTCGATCGGTTGTTGTAAGGTGTTCCGCTCACACGGAACCATGATAACCGTACGAAAATTCAGACGTCTAGCCATTCAAAACTTTGAACGCCAAAATTGAGGTCACGTTTTTAGCTAGTACGGTAAAAAATTTGACCTCGGCAGTGTTAACATCTGGTCGTCTAAATGTTTCTAAGGGAAAGGCCTGTAGGCTTTTGAAAATTATGTTCGCTTTTTTAAGCAAAGTGAAGAAAAAGCATTAAGCATTATTCGAGCATTTTACTGGTATTTTTTCCAGAAAAAAATAACTTTTTTTAGAGAAAATAAAAAATAGGAGTAATTTTCCCCGGAAATTTTTTTCAGAGAAAACGGAAAACAAACTTAAATAAACTCGAAATTCAAAGTGCGGAGATTAGGGAAAAGTTAGTAGATGATTTAGAGGATTAATTTTTACTGATCAAAATGTTATAAACTTGATTATAAAGTTGTTGTTATGCTGCATAACATTTTGGTAGCGATACACCCTAATTAATAGCAAAAGCCTCTGTATTTCGAACATTATCATTATCGGAGCATTTTCGTGGCTTTTTTCTTTTGCGGGGGGGGGGGGGGGGTGACGGAGTAGTTTAGAGGGAAAATGGACAATTAATGTGGGGAAACAAAAGCATAATGTATAAAAGTATATTTTGGAGCTTAAAAAAAATTCAAAAAATCCAAAGAGCAAATGCGACGACCATTGGAATATGCTGCAAATGAATCCTACCAAAGAAACAGAAGACGGAGATAACAGTGAAAAGTGAACACGGCACGGGCTTGTGCAGAACGTGGTTTTGCTCATTATTATGCCATTCTCGCTATCGCCATCGTCCTTTTAGGGTCCATAAAGACCAGTTTATAGGAGCAAGATTTCCTTGTGAAGGAAAACTTCACCAGGTTTTCTTGACAAGCTGAAAACCATTTGTACCCTGAGTAACACGAACTTTTGCAACAAACGGAGACTTTTATCGGAACGAACTCTTTCCCGACCAAGGAATACCCGTAAACGACAGGACTACGTCCAGGGAGTTGTGTAAGTAAAACACTAGAACATTAACGAGGTTCAACATTAATTTTCGGTTTTACATGACATATTCGTTCAGATTATAGTTTTATTTACTCACAGAATAAATACAGGACTCTGTAATACTCGGTTTAGGTTCGACCCCAGGGAAACGAGCTTTAATCAGTTCAGCCACACTGTCGATGTAATTTTGATCAAATCCTCTTGAAGGACCCTCTCTGTTATCAGCATCTTCTATACTAACTCCCGCGTGGGGACAGACCTACAGGAAAAAATAAAAAATACATATAATTTATGCACATAGCCAGGTAGTTGCGCAGTTAAAGGTACGGAAAAACGGGCAACAAAAAGCATGCAATTTGTTTTGCAGCAGTGTGGTAAAACAAGTTGAAAAGCGATGTTGCACGTTTTACCACCCACGTTCAAATCTGTCAACAACCATCCTCGTCCCCAGAGCCACTAGGCTTAATTTGTAACCGACCAGTGGCTCCCTCGTTTCCCTACCACGTGACCAAGAAACGACGGGCTCTGGGGACGAGAATGGTCAACAACCTGTTTTGGTGCAAGACATATTTGATGAGAGTCGCAAAACGCGCAACGTTGCTTTGCAACTCGTTTTGCAACAATGTTGCAAAACAAGTTGCATGTTTTTTGTTGCCCGTTTTCCGTACCTTAAATGTGGCCGACACGAAGGGCTATCTGGTACAGTGTAAACAAATATGTGACTCTCCACTTTAGAAGACTGCAAAACAGTCCGTATTTTTGCGTATTCAAGTACGCGCGAGCAGTCAATCAAAAGGTCTGGAACGAGGCTGAAAACAGAGAGCGAGACTGGGAGAGACGGCTCGCCGCGTAAGACTCTTACGCCAAACTTTACAGATTTCTTTACTGATTTTGAGAAGAAAAAAAAACGACTGTTTTGAAGTCTACCACTTTAGAGATCCGAGCGGCGTAGGTTCGCTCTGTTACAGAAATAGCTCCCAAATCACCGTTCTTTTAAATGTTTGAACAGAAACTCCATCTGGTATGGTTTTAGTGCCGTGCCAAAAGCTTATGTCAAAACACTGTTGAGACGTACTATTTGTGTTGGCGCAGCACAAAGAAAATGGCAAATAGTGGTACTTTTTTTTAGTTCACCTTAATGAGGCCTGGATATTCAAACACTGGAAATCCATATACATGCATGTTTCTGTTTCCAAGGGGCGTAGAAAATATAAATCCAGGAAATTTATCAGGAGAATAAAGATGAGGTGACAAAACTGGCCAATAGCAAACGGTAATCCTCTGCAACTGCAAGTTAATAAGATCACATTGTTAAACATGCTATATTTACTTCCTTGCTGGGATAATAGGAAGCTTTAGCATCCACGATGGTGACGGCAACGAAAACATCACTTTTAAAATCAGTTCGCTGAGTGAGTTTTTTCAACTTTGTTGCCTTTATTCTCATTCGCTGAAAATCATGTCAAATAAAGACGAATTTTCCTGGAGTTGATTTCTTCAAGACCGCACTTCAGTTTAGACTGATAAGAGAAAGAAAAATTCGTGTCCACGATTAGCTAATATCTAGTAGCTGAACATTCTGACACTTAAATATAGTTCATTCATTCATTCGCCTTCGCCTGTTCACGTCCTCGATAAAAATTGAAATTAGGCATTTTCACGTCCTAGTCGTGCCAAGGTTAATAGAAAGACTTTCTATTATCCATGGTCGTGCAGTGACGTGGCCTGTTCCAGGCGTCTGCTCACATCTATTTGCGCCGTTCCCACGATCTAAACGCCTTGAACAGGCTAGCAAACCTAGCAGTGACGGCTCTCTCCTCCACAGAGGCTATCGCTGGGTATTCACCCTTCCCCTCCCCCCCCCCCCCCCCCCCACCCCGCCTCCACTACGATACAAAGAGGCCTCTGCGGAGGAGAGAGTAGTGACGGCAAAGAAATGTACAAAAGAGTGTGACGCATGTGCAAATTGTTACTTTTTTGAAGTTCTTGTTGCTGTCGCCGTCGTCGTTGTTAAAGCTTCCAAATAATAGACCACCTCCGAGTTCCAAAAATCCTCACTTTCAAAATGGGCAAAGTGCACAGCTTTTCTTGTGAAAATGAGTTTTACTTGCATGAGAATGAAAAATCATTTCCATGTCAAAGGCTGCGCACTTAACCTCGTTTTGAGACCGAGGCCCAAGGAAACACGGACATGGGCCATTCACATACAAAGGACAAAACAGTAGAGCAGATCGATAAAGGGGGTGGGTCGTATCAGAAGCATTTTCTGCGAATTTTTGAAAATTTTAATTTAGGGCGGTTTTGTATAATGTAACACCGATCATAACACATTTTTTTAAGGGAGGGTTGTCCAATACACACGAACTGAGTCGGGTCGTATGACGTTCAAGTCGACCAGTCGACCCGTCTACTAGAGTCAGGTCGTGGATTTAAAGGGAAAAGGGCAGTGACGACCCGTCGAGGGAAATAATTGACCCGACTATTGCAGTTTTTACTGGTACACTAGAAATAATCAATGTTAGCTCGTGATAGTTACTGTAGAGGAAGTGAAATCCATCCAAAAAGCTAACAAAACAAAAGTTCGCACGATTTCTGCTAGCGGAAACTAATTACATCGGAGTTCGGTGCACGCCAGTGCCACCAATGGTTTCCCTGCAAAATGACGTCTGAGCAACGACTGCAGAAATTCCACACTAATGACGTTCACTACTCAGATCTGGATAGTGTTTATGATTACTACCCCGATCTGGGTAGTGATGCATCATCAGTATGGAATTTCTGTGCTCGCTCGAATCTCAGACGTCATTTCGCGGGGAAACCAGTGGTGACGTCACGAAATATCGGCTGTTTTCTCAGGCTATTGGGGACAGGAAGACGTAATAATTAATTTTGGAACAGGGATACCAAAGTGGGTAGCCTGTGAACAACCTGTGTTGCACAGACTTGGTCCAAACAAAATTGAATTAGGTTGGAAACATGTCTTATAAAAAAGTTGTGTCAAGAATTAAGGAAAGATTTATTCCGGAAATTATAGTTTTACCGTTACAGTCAGAATATAAACTTACACTCAGAGGTATTTGTATACCAAGGGGTCTAAGGACATTGTTTGCCCAAGGACCTAAGAGGAAAAGAATCAATATCAAAACCTCTTAAGAAGAAGGTTAACTTGTTTCTTCTCAACAAACCAAACTTCTATTAACACACTCTACTCAAAAAATATCAAAAGAGAACCTTACAAATCAATAAAGCATTGAGGGCCACAAGTTTACCAGTTTTATCATAACTGTCGTCTGTTTACCCTCTTTAAATAAAGACGTTATATAATTACCTATCTATGATTTGCCACCAAACATTGATCACAGGGAAGGTCTCTCAAAGGACACCATGTTTTACAGTTTTAATTATAAAACAGTTAAAACTGCTGAATTAATATGGAAGTTTTATTGTATATCCCACTCGAAAAGATTATCATTGAGATAAATAATTTGTGAATTCAATAGTAACCCCTTTCAATCAGGGCTGTCAACCCCCCAAGCCTTCAAATATTGATAATTGATAGGGAAAGGATGATAAATGATGTCATAAGGCACGGCACATGATGTCATTTAGGCAAAAAATATTTATTGACTCCAATCATCACAAATTTGCAATGGCAAAAAATGAGCGAAAACCAATCAGCTTATTACATCACAATGGGATACCGGAGTTGATGAGGAAACATTCAACGTTAACATTAAAATAGCTCAAAAAACGCAAAATAGAAACAAAAATCGAAAGCCTTAATTAGGGAGTGGCTTCTGTAAAGCCAAACCACTTCCAGGTAATTCAAATTAAATTGAAAAGAGTGTACAACGATATATACATACACATTGCACTGTGAACATGAGAGACCTAGTTAGTTATGTAGTGATCATCTCACCTGCTGTTATAATGACACGTTTTGCCCTGTACGAATTTTTGTTTGTCTTTATGTTGATAACAGAACCAGGCTGAATATCCAACACCTTCTCTGCATCATGCAATGTTCCACCAAATTCCACAAATTGCTCCTAAATGAGACATTAATGAATGACAAAATCATTTCTCTGTAACATGAAATCATTCTATGCTACCTACTAAGTATCAACTGTCATTCTGCACGGCCATTCCAATTCTTGGCCAAGAAGACTGAAAAATAATTATTGTATAGCCTGAATATTTTCAGCTGTATCTTTGAGTATCTTAGGATAGTGCAACTCAAGTAGACAGCTAAAATTCAGTCCTACTGAACTGAGCAACTGAAATATTTCTTTGTAGCATCTCACACTGATTCCTCAGGTACTTCCTACTTCCAGCATGAAGAAATATCCTGACAAGACAACTTTTGACAAGCAAAGTTATTCAGCGTCCTAACAGTTTTAATTACAAAGTTACACTGCACAATGAATACTTATTTTTAGTGCGATCTACAGCTAACTGAATATGACCAAAGAATGGTCTGTATTGCGAATAATGATCTGAACATTCGTCGACTAATTGAATATGTAATAGCGTATTCAACACACACTTTAAAGAAGTCTCAAAACAATAAGGCATCACAGTAGGTAGGTACTGATCTGACCACACAAAAAGGATTCCTCATTCAGCCAGCCAGAACTTTCTTAAGATTAGAAGCATTGGTTTCCCTGTGCCCTTCACCTAGACTTAACATTGGATAAGAAAATGACATTTATTGACCTGGCCAAGGGTTGTTCTAGGTTGTTCTAAAGGTGTATAGTGCTATCCAACAGATAAATCACTATCCAATGGATAGGTATTACAGAAACTAATAAATTGCATCATCCACTGGATAGGAATTTATCCAGCGGATAGTGCTATCCACTCTTTTGAACAACTGGGGCCAGCTTACCTGCAGGGCTTTTAAAGCAAGATCGGCTTGAATCAATCCACTTTTAGGCTCAAAGGCCCCACACTCTAAAGATGAGAGATTTAACCCTGGAAATCGTTTGTTGATTTCATCTCCTGTCAGTTGCAAACACTCTTGTCCCACACCCCTCACGTTAGTTATCACTCTCGACAGGTCATCGTAAGGTGGCTCATCTATTGTTAATAGTCCACACCTCCTGAAGCCAGAAAGCAAATCCATGTTAAGATGACAAGAACAATGCCCATCGTAGTTACTAAAACATGGAACGACCTAAAACCACCTAAAACCATCTACAACCACCTCAAAAAATTCAACAACCACCTACAACCATCTACAACCAGGTATAAATGTCTGAAATAGCTTCACACAAATATATGTAGTCCCGCAGAATCCTTTAGTCTAGTATGAACGTGTCTCACTTGTAGAGCCTGATTTTATACGGCCATTAACCCGTTTACAGTTGCAAGAATTAGAAAATATTATATAATGATATTTGATAATTCTTTTCAGCAAAAAGAATCAAAACGTTCTTACCAGTAACGTCCCTTGGCAGGGAGGGAAGACCCGAATATGTGATCCAAATTTTTCGTTCCGTTTTAGCTCGAAAAGTTCCAACTACTCTAGCCTGTGCCAGGCTCTCAGATAGTATAGTACACAATGAGCAAAGCGAAAATAAGAAGCGCGCATATCCCATCACTCCCAAGAATAGGGCCGGGGTGAAAGTTGGGTTCCAAAACATAATAAAGGGATATAAAAATTCAGGTAAATTACTTTAAATACAATCATTCACTATTAAAATTTTTCAACCCATTTTTATTAATTTCGGCTCGTCTTAACTTGTTTTCTTCTGAATCCATTGCATTATAGATTTTTTAAAATAACATTTTTAACAATGATTACACCTACTAGTATCCGTTTCCTGTGTCATGACGTAAGGGAGTTTAGCCTTGCGTGATGACACAGGAAACGGCTGTGAAAGACACTAGGGTTCATCTAAAGGAGTCACCTGGAATGTACAAACATGTTTGGCGGATGAGATGCTAAAAAAATTAACTTATTCTTAGGAATGTAATTCGCCACCTCAGAACAAAACAGCAGTGAAGCAGACTCCAAGAGAGAGAGAAACCCTACCTTGTGCCATTGCGTAAACAAATGAAACGTGAACCAAAACGTCTCACTGGTACCCAGGGTAGAAAAGCCAACTCAAGTCAGTCTTTCGACTACGAGTTTGTTATTTTATTATTTTTCTTTTGTGACTTGATAGTTCATTTTGTAAAGTTCTTTAAGTCTTTTAATATACTTACCATGATCTCGCATTTTTTTTCGTGACTTAAGCCAGTGGTTGATGATACAAGGGACCAGGGAGAGTAAAATTTTAGGGGGAAGTGAATGTTTTGTTCGATTCTCGTATTTCATGTTCGTGACATGTTGTCGTCTCGCCTAATACCTTGTTTTAGATGGTTTTAAATTGTTTGCGAGTGGTTGTAGATGTTTTTGAGGTGGTTGTAGATGGTTGTAGGTGGTTGTTGAATTTTTTTGAGGTGGTTGTAGGTGGTTTTAGGTGGTTGTAGATGGTTTTAGGTGGTTTTAGGTCGTTCCATGTTTTAGTAACTACGAATGCCCATAAAAAACAACTGCTATTTCTACCAGTGATCACTTATTTGCCGGGGATGTTATTAAGGGTTAGGAGCTAGGGATTTTCACCAGCTATGATGAGGGTGGTCCCCTGCTACTTTCATAAAATAATAATAATAAAATAGAACCAAAAGAAATTCTTAGCGTTTTTATTCCCATCCTACTTAACATTCTTACCCAGAAACTTGCAATCATAGAGACAGCCCTGTATGTAATCTCTTTTTTGTCACAAAAGCTCCATTTTGTTATGTCACAGATGAAGATGAATTGGGCCAACCAGCATATGTATATGATTATTAGCTGATTTATTTGATCAGATTTTCACACCCTGCTTATTAGAAGACTAAAACATTTATGTTATAGTACAACTACTATAACCAAGGCCACCTAGACAAGGATGACCAATTGGATTATAGGAAAATAACAATACAGCCCAAGAAAGTTAGTTGTCAATCATAATTACCACGAAACAAGATAAACAACATGGAGCTAAATCAACCAATTTATTACAGTGATATGCCAACTCTCCCACTTTTGGCAGGAGACTTACGCTTTTTTGCCTCGTCCCCCGCTCTCCCGCTTTGGTACATAAATCTCCCGCTTTTTACGTCCACTATAAATATTAAATACTTAGTAAAAAATAAAACAGACTTAGTTTGAGATTTAGCCCATTTTTAGCTCAAAACTTGAATTTTTCTTATTCGCAGTACGGTTTCTGGGGCATTTTTGTCAATGACAAAGATTATTTCTAGCATTCGAATTTTGATAGTATTTACATCATGTAAGACCTCATATAATGTCCTAAGTCATTCCCATTGGGGGCTGGGTCAATTTTTCGGGGGGGGGGGAGGGGGGGGGGTCGTTGAAATTCCGGGGAGGGAGTAAAAAAAAGACAGTCTCCCGATTTTAGGTCTCCAGAGGTTGGCATCTCTGCATTTACAACCTACAGACATGACCTTTTGAACCCACTGAAGAAAGGAAGTGTTTCCCATTGTCCATTAGAGTGAGTGACGGGGGCAAAAAAACATAAACCACAGTTATATTTTTGACTTGTGGTCACATGTTATTGCAAAGAGTGGAAATAATAGAGAAGAAATTGTTGGTGGATGACAAAATAACAGCTTGTGTCAAAGAAAGATTTCTCCTGACTGTTGTATCCAAAGTTTCGAATAGAAAAACATTGTGTGGTGAAACATTTTGCTTTCCTGAAAAACATTTGCTATCAATATTAAATTTTGTGCTTCAAGAAACTTTTTTTTTTTTTTTGATGAGCTGCTGATTGACGCACAACCAACTTCCTTGGAATGTATTGTTATTTTCCTGTAATTTGATTGGTCAATTTTGTGTTAGTGGTCCTGTTTATAGTAGTCGCACTGTAACATGTGAGCTTTTTGATGCCATTTCAACTACTTTTAATCTAGACCAATAATTAGGTATTGACAAAATATCCCCAGCCTATAAGGGAAATCTACATTCAGGGGACACAAAATTTGGTCTAGACAAATGTTCACAATTTTATAATCTTTGTAAATGAAACATCTATTCAGGGGAAAGGGACACTTTTTCTGGGTCCCAAAACTGGGTTCAACCTCCATTCAGGAGACACCTTAGTCCTAAAATCATGACTGACCTGACACTAGTAACAATGTTACACAAACCTTATAAGAGTTCTGCCAGCTATCTTTTCTATGTCACTCCACATTTCAAATGCCTCAGGCATTACTGCCGTTAGAAATGACTGTGAATATCCATAACGTACCAGTCTGCTCTGACCATGTGAACTTCCACGACAATGTGGAAGAGGAAACTATACAGTGCAACAACAACAAGATTAAATTAGTACATTTTGGTTTCCATGGCAAAGTTTGCAACAGAAGCTGCCAATTTGGCAAACTAAATTTAGTCAGCCATCATGCGCCAAGCCGTATTGTCTTTATTAGATAGTATTTTTGGTCTGTCCAAATTATACAAATTGTGTGATAAACTATTTGCACAAAAAATTATTTTTACTCTGTTCCTGGGGTAGGGGGACTGCATATGAAAGGGGTGGGGATGCTTGTCGTCTCGCTTAGGGGTGTAAATTTCGGATTTTGGTCTCACTTAGGGTGTTCTGGGCAAAATGCCATCATATTTGCCTGTGAAGGTCTTGTTTACGGTTGCACGAGAAAAAATAGAAAAATATATATATTGTCTGTGTTTTAACATGGTCTCTTTTAGGGGTCAAAAAAAGTTTGGGCCATGCCCCGATCAGTCTCCTTTAGGGGTTTAATTCAAAATTTCCGACGAGTCTCAGACAACCTAGTCACCCCACCCCCCCACCCTTCCCCACCTCTGAGGTCACGTTTGGTCCGTCTCCTCAGTGGAACGCTCCTCCCCTTAAAAAATCCTGGCTGCAGGCCTGATCATTTTTTGTTATCAAATGCTACATATAATGAAAGGAAGAATTACTATGGGTATGTGAAAGAAGCACCACTTTTCAATGGAAGGTATATGAACGGGATACCTTTTCAGTCAAAAAAGGCATATAAAAGGGTAAGGGTTGGACCTTGTGGCAAAACTTCCATGTACAATACAAGAGTAGCAGAGAGGAGTGGGATGTGGGGCATTTACGGTATTGAGCTTTTTTAAAGCATAATTTCGGTAATTTTGATTTTAATGTACGGTATTGCAGTATCATCTAGCCGTACGGTATACGGTTTTTCATCCTTTTGGTTAACGGTATTCGGTAAGATCCTTCATGGTATTGTGGTACCATTTATTTGCGCTCTCCTGTCTAATACTGGTAAATACAAAGTGCAGCACGAACAACAGTAAGCTAAAAAGCTTAATAAAAATTAATATTTTAAGACTTTAGACTTAATGGTGAATGATTACACAATCTATGATGAAATTGGGAGGGCATCAAATGACCGGGCTTTTCAATCGTTGTACCGATCAAGGTCTCCGCACATTTTCTCGCAATGTCTAAGGCTGATTTCTGATGAATACATGCTTGCGGTAAACAAACACATGAGATGGATACAGCTTTAAGTAAATGCGACCGATCATAGATGCGGTACCGGTATTTTGTCAGTTTTTGACACATTGTTTCGGTATTTGCCAATTTTTCTTACAGTATTGCAGTATTGGGTACCCCCCAACGTCCCGTCAGAGAGTACAGTAAATCCTCTATTAAGCCCCCCTCTCTAATAAGCCACCCCCCTCCCCTTCATCCTTATTCTACATAAACAATTAACATGTACTGATCAGTTATGGTTTATTCAGGCAGGAAATTCATGTGGTTTTTGGTCTCCAGCTGTATGACCTCCAACTTCATGTGCTTAACTTTTTCAACTTTATGCTCTAGTTCTCTGTGGAGAATTGCTACTATTTTCTTATTGTTAGAAAAAGCAGTATAGCACCCGGTAACCACAAGTCTGTCCTGGAGAAACCTTGCTCCTGTTGACGCATTTCACTAAATTATTAGCACCCCTCAAAAGTGCTTGAAAAAAGTAAGCCCCCCGCCCCTGGGGGCTTAATAGAGGATTTTATGGTATCAAGAAAAACGGTTTTGATTTGATGGCTTCGTTTTCCATACATTTGAGTATTAATAAGCTTAAAACAACAGAAATAGCATTGAGCCAGAGATAAGTATAATCCGGATAATTCGAAGTCAAGTATGAATTTTAATAATTCGAAACTGGCGTAGTATTGTTGCAGAATGCCTTATGTCATTATACTAGCATCCTTCATTATGGGGTTCTTTATATCAAGGTTATATTAGGTAGCTCTATGACTGAAAAATGCCCAGTTTTTTAAACATTGAAGCATTTATCAATAAATTGTTTCTCCCTTGGTTTCTACGAATGTCTCAACCATCGAGACCGCCCAGCGCTTACAAAACCCCATATATAAGTGATCCATTGAGTCATATTGGAAAGTTCGGTGCTACGATTATTAGTTTTAATCTTTTAACCTGTTCCAGTAGAAGTATATTTTTCCCCCATGAAGCAAGATATCTAGCAGCCGAACTTCCTTCCACGCCAGCTCCCACAACACAGACATCGAAAAGATCACCAGTCATGGCCATCTTGAAACAGCCTTGAAATGGAGATTCTACCAACAAAAGGACGGGTGATTTTCGTGAGAGTGCTAGATTTTACCCATATTTACAGGTACAGATATGATTTAAAAAAATAGAAACAAGATGTGCTTGTTCTCTTATTGACGTTCTTGTTTACAAGCGTAACCCTTCGAGTAAAACCGGTTCTTCCAGGAGTTGAGTTCAATGCACAATGTCGAGCAAGGCCTCGGCTCAAGCTTTTATTTTCGCGGGAACGCGCGCGGTTGCTGGGAGACCAAATAGGCTTGGATAAATTCTGCCTGCCGGCAGTGTTCGTAAAACTCGCTTATTCTGCTCAAAATTCTGCTCGGTAGCTGCAAAGGGCCTTTCAGAGGCAGTCTCCCTAAAAGCGTCCACTCGATTTCGGACTCGACAAAACTTTTGCCTTACATTTTTACCATCAATACTACTATCCATCCTAATAACGAAATTGCAGTTAGAATAAGGAAATTGTTTATTTTACTACCATTCCCAGCATTTCATTGCTGGACGACCGTTAGCGGCTAAAATATGCGAATTTTAGATGCTGTTTCACAGGTTTTTTAATGATCGTTTAAAGGTATCTCGGGTCATCAATTTCTAGACTATTTGCACTCATTTGGAAGCATATTGCTTCTTCTTACTGTTCCACTACCATTTAGGCATTATCTTTCCGTAATCAGCAAAAACTGGTCGTCTTTGTTTCATTCATCCAATTAAGAAAGCAAAATACACGAACAAATACCTCAAAAGCATCACAAAATTTTCCAGTGTGGCACCTAATCGAGACCTAAAAACGTGTTTTAGTGAAAGATTAAGAGCTATTTTGTCAAGTTATGTAATAAAACTCAGGGGCGGATCCAGGATTTTTTCAAAGAGGGGCTTGTAAGTATGAGAGTTCAGCGCAAACGTCCCAAGGCCAAAGGAATGGGAAAAGGGGGAAGGTTAAGGTTAGGGTTAGGGTTATGTTTGAATATGTAGATTTTCTTCATTTTGATTTCAGAGGTTGAGACACTATTGTTAAGGACTAAGAGTACCGTGCAACAGCGATAGTCGTTTGTCAGTGGTTTGTCTCTCTCTCTTTTTTTTTCTAATATATTTATTGATAATCACATTAAATAATTACATTTACAATACTACAAAAAAAAAAACACTTTAACAATAGACATTAACAGAGTAAAGCAAAATTAATTGTTAAATCATTACAGGGCTAAAAGAAATTATAAAAAAGTACAACAGGGCGGCAATGAAATAATACCGAGTTAATACAGTTAACTTAAATAAGGCGTCAGTATCCACTTTCTTTTAAAGAATTCTTTGTTGCTGATTTTTTCTTCTGTTTCATATTTCGCGATGATCTTGGCTCTAAATCCATAAATGTTTGGAAGCATTTGTTTGCTCCTACGGTCCCACAAATAGAGTTTTCCAGTAATTATAAAATAGTTCAGCAATTGAAGTAAAGGGCAAGCCAAATTCCAACAAGCACGTTTTCCAAGCAGAGACGAATTCGTTGATTCGAAATAAGGCACCAATATAGTTCTCTTTGGTCTCTTTTTACCCGCCTATTTAAACAAACAGACTGGCTTAAAATTAAAGAGCCTTCTTGGATTTAACTGAAAGGCTTGGCATATCTCGTGGCTACCTCTAATCTCTCGGAGTAGTACATAGCAATCACTTCGAGATCAGAGAATCCGCGCTCTTCAGGCATTGTTGACCTAGAGCTGGTCATTTCATCGGTGAAAAGTAACGATCGCTCAGGTCTGCGCTTGTCAATCAATCAGTCATTTATTTTGACACCTTAGGTCGAGGTGCTAGAAAACTCGTTCAAAATACGAACGTCTATAAATATAATCTATAATAATTACAGCTATGTTATGATATTATTCAATTTTAAAAACAACTCAATAAATATATAAAAAAAACTTAGTAATAAAAACATAAATTATAAAAAGCTAAAACCTACTAAAAAAACCACAAACTAAAACGGTGACTGCAAAACTATAAAACACGTTCTAAAAACAATAAAAGCCACAATCGTGCACTATAAGACACGTTCTAAAAAGCTGCAATCGTGCAATTTACTTCTGAAGTCATTAGCATCACTTGAAAGAAGTAACTTGAGAAAGCAAACTCTTCCATAACTTAATTAGTTAAAATATTCTTCTTAAATTTAAGATTAAAGTTAGGTAATTCCAAATTCAAGCCCTCGCCTCTTAGCCCATGCGGTGTATGCCTATATTTAAAAAGGCTTCCAATATAAATAGGTCCCTTACCATTTAAGCATTTAAAAAGAAGTATTAACGCCTGGTGTAAGCGCCTACAATATAAAGATGTCATGCTAGCCGTAGTGAGCAGCTCGTCGTATGACATTGACTTGTTGTGCCCGATTAATTTTCTCAAAATATAACAGTTGCCATCTTCGAGACGGTTGCGTTGACCTGTACCTATGCCTATAAATAAAGGACTGCAGTATTCTAAATGAGGTAATATAAATGCTTTATAAAGTTTTATCGTTGCAACAAGAGGAAGAAAACGCCTTATTCTTCTCAGCGCAGAGGTCTTCGCGCAGGCTTTCTTTAGTTGATCTGATATGTCAAGAACACCCAACGACGGTTTCCTCCTAAGTACATTGAAAACACGTCTTAGGCTATCCAGAGTACTTTTAGATATCTAGAAATGTATTCTAAGCGAAGCTATAAAATTTGTAGTATCTGTTCGGTAATGCTAGAGAAATTACAAGGGCTTCAGTATTATTTTCCCGAAAATTTTAGGAGCAATTTAACGTTTTACGAAAGTAAGAATTTTTCTGATTCCTGTCTCCATCGAATTTTTAAATCCGACAATTTCAGGTTTCCTTTTTTCTAGAAGAAAAAGCCTAACCTGTGGAGCGAAATGTAAAAAATTAAACTTCAGAAAATCATAGGGAATTTATTACATAAGCTTCGAAAGTTCTTCATGAATTGAACGTCCATCTAGAAATTTTTAGCTGTCCTCAAGTTACAGAAAATTTTAGGCAATATTTGCTTCTCTTCTTCTATTTACAGAAAACAGTCGTTTCAAGTGCCCCTGATATGTGTTCTTTATAGGATAGGTCCTTGCCTAGAGTAACTCCAAGAATCTTTAAAATAGATTAGAGAAATTCTATTCTAGCATTATTATGAAATAAAGAATAATGATAGTCACAGGGTCCGACAGATAATGCTTGAGTCTTAGTACTGTTCAGTGTTAAATGGTTAGACTCAAACCACGACTCAAGAGTCTATAGATCTTTGTTGAAGGAAAATTCTAGAATGGTGGGAGATACATCTGACAGGTAGGCAGTCGTGTCATCAGCGTACAGCCGCAATGAGACATTAGGAACACAGAAATTCAAGTCATTAATGAATATGTTGAATAGCAACGGCCCCAATAGTGAGCCTTGAGGAACGCCAGTGTTAACTGTTTTGAAGTTAGAGCATACGCCTTCTAATCTGGCACATTGTTGACGACATTGTTGTGGTTGGTAGGGTGCAGGTGAGAGGGCCCAGTTGTTGGAACGCTGGTTTGCGTTAACCCGGGGTTAAATTTAACCACGCTTTCTTTTTCTTTTTATCAAGAGCACGCTCTCGGATAATTTTCTCTACTCTTTTTAAAGTATCCAATCATCAAATTGTAGGCAAAGAGAATTAAACTGAATTTGCTTTTTAAGCTGTCATATCTTAGTTCAAATTTCTCACTAACCCTGGGTTATCTTAACCTGGCTTCGAACAACCCGACTCAGAAGGCTATAGATGTTTGGGAAAGCATCTTCATCGCATATCACCAACTGGTAACAAAAGGTTGCCTGGAAGCTCCTAATCTGTTGATTGCCAAAGTGTTTACCATCTACGTTCCTAATTTCCCGCTCTCGGAACCAATCAGATTGCAGGATTTGGAGGATTCCGCCCGCTCGCGAGCTTTTATTATATGGCCTTTTCACTATGGACCTGAGCCTGCGATCAATTACAACCAACAAATGGTCATTGGATAACTTTTAAAAAACACGGTAGGTCAAGGAGTTGTATACTTGAGCCCGCGATACAGTCATTTGACATTGGTCAACGTATACCCTTTTTGACAGGGTCAATTGACCATAGCATGTATGTCCATTAGGATGACCACTATCAAGTTAAACACGGACTGTATAAGCCTTGGACAGCTAGCTAGTAATGCCCGGTCATTTCAAGAAAATAGCCCGTCAGAGCGCCCGTACTGTTGAAGCCATATAATAAAATCATGTATTGCTCTTTTGCCGTTCTCGTTGCCATGTAACGCATGATTAAATCTTTTTTATGTTTTTGAGGGGGGGGGGGGGGGGGGGGGGTGGTGGGGATGAATAGCTATCTACGCCGTTTCCAATCCTGATCCAAACCAAAATCCGGCTTCTCTTCGATGCTGTTTGTCCAAGTTGTCCTTTGAAGAATCCGTTCGCTGGTTTGTTTGGCCATTTAATACGGATTTTCAACTTCCGTACTTGTGTCTACGGAGATGGAGTGAAAGCACTCTCCTGCCACCACTGTAGCCTGGGAGCGATTCCCCCGGGGTGATGACGTCATACAGTCAAGGCATCCATACGTACGTCGGGTTTTTCGTGTGGTTTTGGATACTCCGCACGGTTTTCCCCTCTCGTCCACTACCAACACTTTCAAATACAAGTTCGATGTGGAACGATCGAATACTTTCAGATAAGTTCGTGGGTAAAAGAAGAGAAGAGAAGATTGAGCATTCACCTACAAAGAAATTACTCTGATTTCAAAAATTGGGTTAATTAATACTTCCATTTTTCCATTCTGCTCTTCTTCACGATGCGGAATGGTCAGCCAACTGTCTCTCTCTCTCTGTCTGTCTCTCACACACTCACACACACACTTAGGATGAAAGGTGTCAAATGTCTGGTAAAGGAACGGCTTACGCTTTGTCGTTTTCTGGCTACCCCACCCTGTGTTATCTGACACATTTTCCATGATCTCTCCCCCATTCCCTTATCAGCTGCTTGAGAAATTTAGAAATTCGTGATACGTGATGTTTAGATCCTCTTATACAATTCATTTTGTCATCAAATATAGAATATAAGTTCCTCTTCCTCGATAGTTGATTGCAGTAGTTTTGATTTGATAGCTTCTTAAGACCTTGACAAGGGATTCCGTTTATCAGTTTTCATCCTACAGCTTTAACGAGGTTTTTATTCAAAAATTAAAGCGTAGGAATAGTAGAATTTGACCCTAGGTAAAGAGAGTTCTACATGTGGCTTAAAAACACGTACAGTAAATTAGTCTTAATTACAACAAGTATATTTGTAAAGAACTCGCCCACATTTTGGTCTTCTCAGGTGGTTTTACAGGACACGCTTTTCGAAAACGGAAAGCTACTGTGCGCCGAGTAATAATATCAAAGATCCGATTCTTGGTTTTGACAGAAATCTGTGCAATTTGGCTCGGAATTTAAAAAGAAAAAAATTGGCTGGTTTGGGGCTTCCATAATTCAGATTCGGATTCTAGCCCGAAAAGGAGCCCTATTCAGTAAACGAGATAGTTCATCTCGAGTAAAAACCCAATTTTTCGGCGGCTAAAAATTTCTATACTGAAAATTAGAATCGGTTAGATTATGCAAATATGGAGAAAATGTTATGACAAATTGTTCCGTTTATACGACAAGATCTCCTTCTAATGTTAGGAAGAATCAGACCGATCAAATTATACATCACTTTCCAAATTATTTGTATAAAGGAGCTAGTCCGTGTGTCTATATTATATAAACATTACATGTTAGTCGAATCTGACAGAGTTAATTATTCACACTCCCGCATAAATTTTACCATATTAAGTGTTTTATTGAGCACCGATGTGAAAGCATAACATATGAAAATCAGTATCGTTGCGAGTAATTAATTGGTTTTCCTGCTAAAGGTGTCATTCAGACTGTAATTTCTTTATCTCTTTTTGACACATAATTTCTGTTCGTCATTCGTTCTTAACTTTGACGAATTAATTAATCAGCATTGTGTCTAATCTGTACTCAAACACAACGAACAAATACAGGCTACAAACGGATGTGTGGGTCATGGGGCTTTTTTTTCTCGAATTCAAAAACCGTGATTCAGAGCAGATTTTAAGATTTCCTTTGAAGATATTGTCTAAAATTTTACTTTTCGGCTTGTCAGACATGATATTTTTTTTTTCAAAATTAAAGTCAATTACCGATGACAAAATGTAGATTTTATGTGCATGTCCTTTTTAACGCCACATTTGAAATATAAATTGTCTTTTTTAACGTCAGCTGGCTTAGATCGTGTCTGAAGACGATTAAAACAAGTCACATGACCCAGGTTGATCAACATATTTAATGTTGGAGAACAGATGGCACAGTCAAGAGAATTATCAACATTCAAAATGAAGTTGGGCCAAAGAGGCGCAAATCCTTTTTAGCAGTTTGAAACAGGGTTTAGAGCTCAAATTTTAGGGCATTTCGCTTGCGGTTTAACACCATGAACATGTCCAGGCAACAGCTTCCCAGAGGCAACAAACTTTTGCTGCCAAAAATCGAGTACGCAAGAATGGTTGAAGCGGAACCGGTTAACGGGCAAAAGCCAAACACTAGTTCGGGAACAGAAAAGAACAATGGGGAATTAGAAGTTGCAGAAAAGGTTCCACTGTTAAATAACGACTACAATACAGGTTCTTTTACGCGCTTTTCTGTCCTGCCTCCAATTAATGACAGCGTCCGCAACGCGAGGAGGTTGAGTCGGTTCCGGCGAATTTCTGGCGCGTTCGTGTCAGCGAATGGGCCGAGTCCGACTTCAAACCACGAACTTGCAAACAAAAAAGGCGACAATAACAAATCACATAAATACGCAGGGTTCTCCAGTGTGGCTGTTCAACAGCGAAGAGCTTCAGCTGTAGATCACGAACGTATACAAAGTCTTCAAGTCGTTGGTAAACCTTATTCGAGAGAGGAATATGATATTACAACTACCCTATCGATTCATGGCAAGCTTAACGCAAAGAGCCCTCGAAGATCTTTTAGTAGTCCTATGCCAACAGACACCAGTGATTCCAATTGCAGTGCTTGTAAAACGCTTTTAGCACGGCGGCGTTCGAAAACCGAGGGTGCAATGCACAGTGGAAACCCCGAGAGCGTGCAAACATACCAAGTTGCTCATACGTGCAATAAAAATAAAGTGTATACGGAACATATTTTAAAGAGGTTCAACTCGGAGGAGCTGTATTTGCGCAATGACAATATTGTCTCGGAACAAAACAAAACTGTTGCACCGTCTTCTCGAAGAGGAAAAAAATCGGCAAAATTAATCTCCAAACCCGAAATAACAATAAATTTAAAGACAACAAATTTGGCAGTTTCCGATGGAAGGAGGCCTGTTAGCAGATGTGAAATTAGCTTAGATGTAAACGACGCGACTCAACAACTGCAATTGGTAACAGATCGAGAAAAGAAGCAGGCTTATTCTCAAAAACGAAATTTCAATCCACCGTTAATACAAATTGATAACATGGACACGGAGGTCCCCGGGAAACAAAATGAAGAAACGCCTTCAGCACCGGGAATCCCACAAATTCAAATTTTAATCGATTCGCTGGAGAACGCTAAAGAAGAACGTCCTAAAGAGGGGAGAGAAGTTCCTTACACTTCGGTCAGAGAGCAAAGAAGACGATCTGCTCTCTGCCGAACTAATTCCAAACAAGTAGACGATTTTCTTCTTGTTCATAATCTGCGTGATCTGGGCTTACTTTAAGGGAATTAATAGATTTAATCCGCAGAAAGCTTGGTTCATGTTCCGTTTAGATTGCCGGTGTTTGCAGTTTTCTTGACAGGTAGTTGCCAAGTTACGCCTGAGTCTACATTAGAGGGAGGGCAGGTGATGTATCAATACTCAAAACCGAAAGAATTAACGCGTTTTCTCTTCGATTACGTGTCGCTGTCGAAGTCAATCGGAAGGGACACGGAAGATTTGATTTTTTGAACGGATAACAGCACGTATTTTCCGGCTGTTTTCTAAGGGAAGTTTTTCAAGTGATCATACGAGTTTCTTTTGAAATTTACTTTAAATATGAATTATTATGCGAAATCACTATGAATGAATTATTCATTTCGAATAAACGTGAAACTTTTTCCATCTTATAATAAGTGACATTTTCAGAAAGTTCACCATTAGAAAATATCTGAAAATACTGAATTTCGCTGGTAAATACTTTTGGGCCGTTTTTGGATGCAAGTCCCCAGTCGCTGTTATGAAAGGATGTTAAGTATTACAACTGATCAGCCCATATCAAGCATTGAAAAGACCGCATTATATTTTTAATCTCGTAGAAATGAAAAACCAAACTGACCACTCTTGAATTTGTTTCATTTGTTGGCCATTGAGTTAATCCCTGATTTCCTTTGTAAAAATATAAAACGAAGCTACGAAGTCTCTTTTCGTTTAAACGCAAGAATTTATGTTAAAGAGAAAACCATTTGCAAAAAGGTTTGACGGACACGTTGGTAACTTGTTGGGCCGAAAATGGTGTTTTCTCAAGCTCCGCAAGATTCATGCCCCCCTCCCGTTATCAAACTAAAAAGTTAAAAAAGAAGAATTCCAAGATCATATTTACTGTCATGAAAGTCGTTTAAGTTCAGTAGCACTTGAGAGAAAAGAGGTTTTCTGTTTTAACAGAAGTCGCAAAAGTGTCTCCACCTTTTTCCAACTGACTCCAACTATAAACTCGTTGTCGCCTAAGAGTCTACCGAACTGACGTCTAATTTTGCAGTTAAATCCCCTCCGTGATCTCTTTTTCCTTTAACTTTTCTCTTTCTATACCGCTTGGCAAAAGCCATTTATTTTCCCATCTCCACTTTCTGCAGCTCTCTTAGTCCTTTTCACTAGCCGACAGCTCTGAAAGCGAAAATATTAACTCAAGGGTTGACTTTGTTTTCTACAAAAGAATCCCTGATCCACCCACTTACCTCTGACTTATAGTTCACGCCGGCCTTTAAGTGACTTTTCTTTCAGCTATACATTGTCGGTTGAGAAAGGTCAATTTCCTGTGTGTAAACATCGCATAAATTGCTGTGTCTTATCAGTCTGTAATGTATGGTAAAAGTTTACATGTACAAGGCTAAAAAGCTTGTCTTTATCAATATAACTATACAATACATAATTCTGACGTGAAAGATTAGAGCTATACCCGGATGGGGTCTTGATTTCGTGTAAGAAACCAGCAGTTTTAACTTAATAAAGAAAACACACAATTGTTTTGATTGCAGCTGAACAATCTCTTACTTCAAGAGAAAACCATTAAAATAAGATCGCTTTAAATTTCAACCTCAACAGCGAAGTTCATATCAAGTAACGTGGAAATTACAGTTGTAGGGGAAACAAATATTTTCAGGAAAATCATGAGATTTGGATTGGGGATTAAAAACGAAATCAGGGGAGTAGCTATTTTCGATGGCGACCAACTGCGCTACAGATGGTGATTACCATTATCACAGATGTATATTTTTAAACTTCTTATGATGAAAAGATGAGGCAAACGCAGTCATATACTCCTTTTAAGAAGATGGTAATTTATTCTCTCTCAAACCTAGCGGACATAGTTAAAACTAAATTTCCGTCTTATTTCGTATACTAAAACTGAGCGAATATTTGTAACTAGCCAGTCAAACGAGTTACAAACTGAATAATAGGCCTTACTTAAGCCAAACGTGGAGGAAAAGGAAAAAATGATCGCGGAGCGCGAGTTGAGAGTTCAGGCTCTGGGTTGAAAAGACATCGAGGTAAGCGAATACTATATTCAATATCGTGCAAGCTTATGCGGAAATAACCTAAAATTCTCAAAAACACCTGCCGGCGTTAGAGGAAAACTTTCAAGCCAAAAAATTGGCATGATTCCCTTGTTCTCTTTTTGTTGTTGTCCAAATATAACTAAGGGTGAATTTCCACTGTCGCGTAATTTTAACCCATGTGTAAGCGCGTGAAATTACGTACGTATCGTAAAATAAAGGCAACGTATGAGAGGTTGCGAGTAAACGAAAAAGTTCAGAGCGTGACACGTGAAAATGACGAGTATTTTTCTATGGAAGGTATACGAGAGGGGTACTTTTTCCGTCAAAAATGTTATATAAAAGGGTTGGACCTCGAGGCGGAATGGGCCTCTCCGTCTTTATTGAGTAGTCCCCCCGGGGTGTGGCAGGCGTTCGAAGAGATTTCGGGGATGTCCCTCTCCTTCACTCTCTAACGTCTGCCCTGCAGGTTAGTTTGTCGCTGTGGTTTTGCCTGTAAAAGCGACATTAGTGGCTTTAGCTTTTTTAAAACAGGGAGCAATCTACGTCCTGAGTTACCCTCGATACAAAATCAACTTTTTTAGTTTCGGTTAAAATAACTATGGCAATTTTATTTCTCAATGACAGACAAAGCAGCAAAACTGATACTAGAAAATGAGTCTCCGCCCGCTAAGAGTGAATAATCAGATTATTCTCTCTTGCCGGAATAAATGCCATACCATTTTTCCAGCGACACAGCAGCGTTAAGACGGAAAACGGTGCATCAACCTGTTCAGGGCGTCCAGATGGTGTGGAACAAAGCAAGTGTAGAATAGAGGAGAGGGGATTCGCCGGTAAAACCTCGGGTCAGGGAAAATGGTCCATTTGCGCTTCATTCGCGCACATCCGCACACCATTAGATCCAGAGTAAGGGTAATTACATGGGACCGGGACGAACTCGGACCAGTATGAGTTCGTATCGCTCTCCATACATTTCCTTTCATGCATTTACATGGGACCGGCCTAAAAACGAACTCAGAGCGGTCTGACTTCGTGTCGGTCGCTGACCCGACACGAGTTATTTTCGTACAGGTCTGAGACTGTACCGTTCTCATGTAAAACGGAAACGAATCTCAGACCGGGTCCATAAATAGCATGTTTCTTCGTATGGCTCCATCATTTTTTGCTTTTTTTTTTTTTTTTTAGCAAAATAAGAACACTACTATGAATAACTGTAAACAAGACTTAGAAGTAGCTTCAACTGAATGTATGCTTCGGTTGATGTGAGGGGTTGCACATTTTGAGATGCTGTGCATTTAACATGCCACCAGATGAGCGTTAGATAAAGTTTACAATTTTCTGGGAGCAGTAAAATCTACGGTTCTCTACTCACTGTCTTAATTGGCGTAAATTGTGTACCAGTTAGGACAGTTAGTGAATAATATGTTAAATAATCGACTTAAGAAAGTTATATAGCTAAAAGAATCTCCTGTTTTTGAGTTTGTACCGGTCTCATGTAATAGACGAAGCATTTCGTCCCGGTCTCATGTAAACGACTGCAAAAATTACAAATTCGTTCCGGTGTCATAGTGATATGGGCATCCCCATTCCCATATCCCTAGCGTTTTGGGCATACCAGGTAGGAGATGCCCAAGACGCTGATCGCTTCGACTTTGCCTAAATTATTTCCGACTGGGGAAAAGTCAATCACGAATTTACGGCTGAATAGTGTAGATGCATGTTAGAATTATATCGTCTGACACTTTTCGCCGGGTTTATTGCGCAGAAAAAAAAAACCATAGGCAGTAAACGTTGGCTCAAAACATGACGAACCTGAAATTTACAACCGCATAGTATCACTTCGATGTACAACACTTCATTGTTTGCAAAGCTTCAATTTTATTTAATAGAACTGTTTACAAGCGAGCAATGCCGCAATCACCGGCAGCTGCGATCGTCTGATTCCAAACAGCCAAAAACACGAATACTAAACAAAGCAATCAAAAGACAAACATGAATAAAACTGCGTTTTGCAATGTTGCATTCATAGTATGCATGACATTTGAGGCCTGTAGAACTTTTGTGAAGAAGTGTGAACAAATCGGTCCCAGCTTTTCACACTGTGTATCACGAGGGAGGGAAGGGACAGGGTTGTGGGTGGGGTAGTTGGCTTGGCCAAAAACGTCTAAAAGAAGTAAAATATAGACAAAACTTTTCTGAGTTGATTAAGAAAACCTGACATCGTCAGCCTATTTTACCATCTTCGGCTTCTGCTGCATTTAATTAAGTGCCGGATTTTTTTGGTGTCGATCAACTCCCTTGCCTTAAAATTTTTTGTAGTGTGGTTCAGCCTAGATAAAAAAAGAAGAGAAAACAATCTTGTTGACGCGTCATTTCAGAATGCGTGCAAATATTGGCGGGCTTTTAAAATCAAATTTGCATGTTTTCCATGTTGGATATATCTTCTGATAGCTTGTTCCAGGTTCTCGGATAACAACTCTGCGCGGCAACACTAAAACATGGAATCCGGAATCCGGAATCCGGAAATGGAATCACGGAAACGGTAACAGAAACAGAATCCGTGAAAGAAGGTTCCAAGCGATCGATTTGAAAAAAAAATAGCAATGACAAAAAATAAATAAATAAATAAACAAACAGATAGAATAAAGACATAAATGAATTAATTACCTAGGCAGAGGAGACTGCTGTATGACTAGAGGAGTCGTTTCCGGTGAAAAGACTTTTCATACCACTTCCGGCAATGAATGTAAATTCTTATGGCAATAACTAGTTCCTTTAGAAAGAGGTAGCTTACATGAAGACAGACTTCGCTTAAATCGACAGAGGTGTCGTTTATTCAACTAAAAAGCGTTGTCGTCAAGTTTTCGCGGCCTGGGTGTCTTTTCTGGGTTGTCTTCAACAGTGTTCAGTTTTGTTTATCAAGGCATCTTACTCAAGAGAAACACGGCATTGTGGATAGACTAGGAGTAGTCCCCCATTTTCCCTCAAGGATAGTAGAGCGAGCGAAACGCGAGCGCGCGTGAAAATCACCGCCTTTTCTCGCGTAGGGTGATTTTCACGCGCGCTCGCGTTTCGCTCGCTCTACTATCCTTGAGGAAAAATGGGGGACTACTCGTAGTCTACATTGTGGAGTCCAAAGAGAAGAGAGAATGGTGCATGCATTTGCATGCCTCTTAACAAAAATATGGACGTCAAAGCAAACTCAATTACACCGGTATGCCATCAGCTTTCAGCTGGGTGAAACAGTTGAAGTTATTGCTAAAACACCGGAACTGCCGGGTCACGTCACGGGTCGGTCATGCGTTGAGTAGTGGTCTGAGGCCAACAACTACTACTCTCGGCATTTAGCTAAAAATGTAATGTTTAACTGTATTATTCAACCCATAAACTCATGAATAAAAATTACTCAAGAGAAACACAGCATTGTGGAGTCTAAAGAGAAGAGAGAATTGTGCATGCATTTGCTTAATTTCGCAACTTATTACATCAAAATAATGCGCCATGTTTAATAAGCCTCTGTTTCATCGGCCTTGCAGTGCAATAACCCACACCACGGCAAAGCTCATCAAGCAACAATAACAGGAATATATTTGAAGGGACTGCCAAAAAAACTAAAACAAATTCTGTTTGGATTGTACTAAACTATGCAATGTGAAATTCTTCAATTTTCCATCATTTGTATTTGATTCCGTATTCCGTATTCTGTTTCCGTTTCCGTTTCCGTTTCCGTTTCTGTTTCCGTGATTCCGTTTCCGTTTCCGGATTGCATGTTTTAGTGCTGCTCTGAGTTTTCCAACCAATGCGTGAATTCATTGCTTGAAAAACTCATAAAGGATTTAAGTGATATTTATTCTGAGACAAGGAATGTTTAGATAGCAAAATCTCCCAAAATTGGTAATGTTTTTAACCCACATAAGAGCTTTCTCGGCCGCAAATGCCGCGTCACGCAAAAGCCTAGAAATTCAAGCGTCCTCGATCGCAAAACCAAGAACCCTTTAAAACTAAAACTTTGTTAAATAAAGGTGTTTAGGTGCTGTAATACCTTATGAATCTTAGTCTGAATTTTGGTGACGGCATGTGGAAAAACGAGATAAAGTGACGTCATCATCAATAAAGCTTTCAAGAAGGTGGGAAAGTAGCGTAGGCCTGGGTACGAGGTTGATAATTCCCGCGTAAAGTTACATCAGCCTCGTCCCCAAGCTGCGTTCCAGAAGAAGAAGGACAAAACCGACAAAACGATGGCTTCGAATTCCAGGTACGATTCTTTTTTCTTTTCCTTCTTAATAGGTTATCGATGTATGATAACAACAAGTAGCCGACTAATATTTGTCTAAGTAGTATTCTTCAGCAAAGAAAGTTTTAGATGCGGTGGGACATTGCACAGGGACATTGTCTTACACGTTGTTTGTACGCCGAGCGCGAATATTGGAACATAAACGTGCGATTTGAAATGAAATGAACTAAAATGAACTACCGGAAATAACTTATCCGCCGTATTTGTGAAGTGGAAGGAATCTAAGTCCTGTGAATGAGAAACGACGTGATTTATGTGGGAATGTATCATAAGATGGTTAAAACGGTGAAAATGCACATAAGCTCGGTGCCATTTAAGTGTACATACCTCATAAAAAGATGTCTCTGTGTTGTTTTCTTACTGTTTCCTGCCCTATAAACGTCATTTTAGCAAGTTTTGATGTTTATCGATCTTACTATATGCTATTAAATATACCTTCGAGGAGGCTGTTGTGAGTCTGGGGTCCTGTGGTCAAATTTCGATCAGTGGAAAACAATTTGCAGTCTGCAGTGCGCGGCCTGCAGCCTGCAGCGAAAAAAAAAATGAATGAATAAATGCAGTCGAATGATTATTACGGAATCTAAATTGTTTCTAGTATAAAATATTATGCAAATTTAAGAAATTAATCAGTCAGTTGTACATGACTTTTTCAAAGAGTTTAGAGAAGGCTGGAAGAATTGATATTGGCCTGTGGTTACTAAAAAGTATTGGGTCATCTGCCTTAAAAACTGGAATCACTTTGGCTATTTTGAGAGATTCCGGAAACACACCCTTAGACAACAAAGTGTTTATAATGGTTACAAGAGGCTGCGCAATATTTTGGAAAGACTGATGTATTATCTTCATGGATATATTAACATGTCCAGGAGCTTTGTTAGCGTTGAACGATTTAACAATATTGTTTAATTCACCGACCGTTAGTGGTTGCAATGAAATGGATTCAGAAAGAGAGCTGCTCAAGAAATCCTTGGGTGATGAATTTGTGGAAGGAATTTTGCTCGCCAAATTTGGCCCGATATTGGTGAAGTAATCACAGAAATTATTGGCAATGTCAGTAGGATTGCTAATTTCCATTCCATTTTTGGTGAAGCTTGCAGGATACGGTGATTTAGCGACACACCTGTTTTTCCACTTCATTGAGTATTTTCCATGTTTGCTTTAAGTTTATAGATCTAGCCTTATCCAATTTGTTGTCTTAATAATTTTCCCTGGCAACATGAACAAGACAACTTAGCTTATTTCTAAATGACTTATAGTTGGATTCATGCTCATGACTTGGTTTCCTTAGGAATAATTTATACAGCCTAGACTTTGTCTTAATTGATTTCAAGATTCCAGTTGTAAGCCACAGATTATGCAGAGTTTTAGGTTTTTCCCTTGACAAAACTTTATCGGAAAACTCTTGTTATAAAATTCAGTACATTTTTGTAGGAACTCATTGTAAGCGGCATTTTCATCAGCATAAATTAGAGAATTCCAAACGAATTCACACAAAAGGTTGTTAAATGTATTAATATTCTGACTAGAGAAGTTGGGAATGGCAACACTTTCCTTAGACTTAATTGTTGAAGAATGAGCGTCACTGTAACAGAGTGTGAAGATTGGTAAATGGTCGGACAGATCATTAACAATGAGTCCATTGTCACACGAGGCAGAAATATTGTTATTAAAAATGTTATCAATCAGGGTGGCACTGTACGAAGTAAGTCGAGTTGGTCTCGAAATTAGTGGGTAAAGAAAATGAGAAAATAACGCATTAATAAACTCATTCGTAGCTGAATGCAAATCAGTGTTAAGAAGCTCTAACACATTATGTAACACATTTTATTGTCCCTGGTTACCCGGTCAAGCAATTGCTGTAGAGATTAATGAAAAGATTAATGCAATAAGCATGGAGTCAAATGACATCAATTATTTTTCAGTACTGAATGTTAGGTGAGCTCCATACAAACATTGAAATGTTTCTGTTTTCTGTTCTAGAAAAGCAAGGAAAAGAGAAAGGTTGTCATGTTGCTGGTTGGGTATCGTATAGTACTACAATTGTTTTTAAATTTATTTGCTGGGCTTTTACTTATCGATAGACATCATCATACTGACAACACAACAACAAACAAAGATGAAAATAATGTTATCGACATTTTGTTGAAACTAAAAATAGTTAATAGTGTAAAGTAAAGCAATTGCATGTAGGTATTTTTTTAAGAACAATTTATCAGTAGTATTTGGTAGTTTCAAAACCTCATTTGCTCCCTCACTTAATGTTGAAATCCTTAGCAAATTGTCAGCTGGTTTCTGAAAAAATTTGTTGCCCAGTTCCTAGCTCTCCAGTTTTACCCAGTGGTCAGTGTATTTTGGATGGGCCATGTGATGCCTTTCATCTAGGTTAAATCACCAGAATGAACTCCCCATGAGGGCCTGGGGAAGGTTGTACAAGTACGATACAAAAACAAGCTACAGACATTACCTGACACCTGATATCTTCAACTACATATTTACAGTGCTGACAGAATTGTAGTTGTCTTGTATTCTGTTGCTTTATGTTTTTGTATGGCATCTCTGTGTAATGGTTCTTTTTCTAACGCTGTACTTCTGCTGTTCCATAGTCGAGGACTAGGTGCTCTAGTCCAGCAATAGCTTTGGCTCAATGATGCCTCAGTACTGTAAGTACTGTAAGTTCAGGGTATATATTGTGTCCCTGTGTAATGTGCAGTTCTTTTTATAATGTTGTGGTTCTGCAGTTCCATAGTTAAGGGCTAGGTGCTCTAGTTCTACCATGACTTTGGTTCAGTAGTTCCTCGATATCGTAAGTACAGTGTATGTTTTTTTTTTCTGTGTAATGTGCAGTTCTTTGTCTTATGTTGTGGTTCTGCGGTTCCATAGTCAAGGGCTAGGTGCTCTAGTTCTATCACGACTTTGGTTCAGTAGTTCCTCAGTATCGTAAGTACTGTGTATGTTTTTTTTTTCTCTGTAATGTGCAGTTCTTTGTCTTATGTTGTGGTTCTGCGGTTCCATAGTGAAGGGCTAGGTGCTTTAGTTCTACCCAACTTTGGTTCAGTAGTTCCTCGGTACCGTAAGTACAGTGTATGTTTTTTTTTCTGTGAAATGTGCAGTTCTTTGTCCTATGTTGTGGTTCTGCTGTTCCATAGTCAAGGGCTAGGTGCTCTAGTTCTACCACGACTTTGGTTCAGTAGTTCCTCGGTATCGTAAGTACAGTGTATGTTTTTTTTTTCTGTGTAATGTGCAGTTCTTTGTCTTATGTTGTGGTTCTGTGGTTCCATAGTCAAGGGCTAGGTGCTCTAGTTCTACCACGACTTTGGTTCAGTAGTTCCTCAGTATCGTAAGTACTGTGTATGTTTTTTTTTTCTCTGTAATGTGCAGTTCTTTGTCTTATGTTGTGGTTCTGCGGTTCCATAGTGAAGGGCTAGGTGCTTTAGTTCTACCCAACTTTGGTTCAGTAGTTCCTCGGTATCGTAAGTACAGTGTATGTTTTTTTTTCTGTGAAATGTGCAGTTCTTTGTCCTATGTTGTGGTTCTGCTGTTCCATAGTCAAGGGCTAGGTGCTCTAGTTCTACCACGACTTTGGTTCAGTAGTTCCTCGGTATCGTAAGTACAGTGTATGTTTTTTTTTTCTGTGTAATGTGCAGTTCTTTGTCTTATGTTGTGGTTCTGCGGTTCCATAGTCAAGGGCTAGGTGCTCTAGTTCTACCACGACTTTGGTTCAGTAGTTCCTCGGTATTGTAAGTACAGTGTATGTATTGTGTCTCTGTCCAATTGCAATTCTTTGTCTTATGTTGTGGTTCTGCGGTTCCATAGTTAAGGGCTAGGTGCTCTAGTTCTACCACGACTTTGGTTCAGTAGTTCCTCGGTATCGTAAGTACAGTGTCTGTTTTTTTTTTTCTGTGTAACGTGCAGTTCTTTGTATTATGTTGGGGTTCTGCGGTTCCATAGTCAAGGGCTAGGTGCTCTAGTTCTACCACGACTTTGGTTCAGTAGTTCCTCGGCATTGTAAGTACAGTGTATGTATTGTGTCTCTGTCCAATGTGCAATTCTTTGTCTTATGTTGTGGTTCTGCGGTTCCATAGTTAAGGGCTAGGTGCTCTAGTTCTACCACGACTTTGGTTCAGTAGTTCCTCGGTATCGTAAGTACAGTGTATGTTTTTTTTTCTCTCTAATGTGCAGTTCTTTGTCTTATGTTATGGTTCTGCGGTTCCATAGTCAAGGGCTAAGTGCTCTAGTTCTACCACGACTTTGGTTCAGTAGTTCCTCGGTATCGTAAGTACAGTGTATGTTTTTTTTTTCTGTGTAATGTGCAGTTCTTTGTCTTATGTTGTGGTTCTGCGGTTCCATGGTCAAGGGCTAGGTGCTCTAGTTCTACCACGACTTTGGTTCGGTAGTTCCTCGGTATTGTAAGTACAGTGTATGTATTGTGTCTCTGTCCAATGTGCAATTCTTTGTCTTATGTTGTGGTTCTGCGGTTCCATAGTTAAGGGCTAGGTGCTCTAGTTCTACCACGACTTTGGTTCAGTAGTTCCTCGGTATCGTAAGTACAGTGTAATTTTTTTTTTTCTCTGTAATGTGCAGTTCTTTGTCTTATGTTGTGGTTCTGCGGTTCCATAGTCAAGGGCTAGGTGCTCTAGTTCTACCACGACTTTGGTTCGGTAGTTCCTCGGTATTGTAAGTACAGTGTATGTATTGTGTCTCTGTCCAATGTGCAATTCTTTGTCTTATGTTGTGGTTCTGCGGTTCCATAGTTAAGGGCTAGGTGCTCTAGTTCTACCACGACTTTGGTTCAGTAGTTCCTCGGTATCGTAAGTACAGTGTATGTTTTTTTTTTCTGTGTAATGTGCAGTTCTTTTTCTTATGTTGTGGTTCTGCGGTTCCATAGTCAAGGGCTAGGTGCTCTAGTTCTACCACGACTTTGGTTCAGTAGTTCCTCGGTATCGTAAGTACAGTGTATGTTTTGTTTTTCTGTGTAATGTGCAGTTCTTTGTCTTATGTTGTGGTTCTGCGGTTCCATAGTCAAGGGCTAGGTGCTCTAGTTCTACCACGACTTTGGTTCAGTAGTTCCTCGGTATCGTAAGTACAGTGAATGTTTTGTTTTTCTGTGTAATGTGCAGTTCTTTGTCTTATGTTGTGGTTCTGCGGTTCCATAGTGAAGGGCTAGGTGCTCTAGTTCTACCACGACTTTGGTTCAGTAGTTCCTCGGTATCGTAAGTACAGTGTATGTATTGTGTCTCTGTGTAATGTGCAGTTCTTTGTCTTATGTTGTGGTTCTGCGGTTCCATAGTTAAGGGCTAGGTGCTCTAGTTCTTTCACGACTTTGGTTCAGTAGTTCCTCGGTATCGTAAGTACAGTGTATGTATTGTGTCTCTGTGTAATGTGCAGTTCTTTGTCTTATGTTGTGGTTCTGCGGTTCCATAGTGAAGGGCTAGGTGCTCTAGTTCTACCACGACTTTGGTTCAGTAGTTCCTCGGTATCGTAAGTACAGTGTATGTTTTTTTTTTCTGTGTAATGTGCAGTTCTTTGTCTTATGTTGTGGTTCTGCGGTTCCATAGTCAAGGGCTAGGTGCTCTAGTTCTACCACGACTTTGGTTCGGTAGTTCCTCGGTATTGTAAGTACAGTGTATGTATTGTGTCTCTGTCCAATGTGCAATTCTTTGTCTTATGTTGTGGTTCTGCGGTTCCATAGTTAAGGGCTAGGTGCTCTAGTTCTACCATGACTTTGGTTCAGTAGTTCCTCGGTATCGTAAGTACAGTGTATGTTTTGTTTTTCTGTGTAATGTGCAGTTCTTTGTCTTATGTTGTGGTTCTGTGGTTCCATAGTCAAGGGCTAGGTGCTCTAGTTCTACCACGACTTTGGTTCAGTAGTTCCTCGGTATCGTAAGTACAGTGAATGTTTTGTTTTTCTGTGTAATGGGCAGTTCTTTGTCTTATGTTGTGGTTCTGCGGTTCCATGGTCAAGGGCTAGGTGCTCTAGTTCTACCACAACTTTGGTTCAGTAGTTCCTCGGTATCGTAAGTACAGTGTATGTATTGTGTCTCTGTGTAATGTGCAGTTCTTTGTCTTATGTTGTGGTTCTGCGGTTCCATAGTTAAGGGCTAGGTGCTCTAGTTCTATCACGACTTTGGTTCAGTAGTTCCTCGGTATCGTAAGTACAGTGTATGTATTGTGTCTCTGTGTAATGTGCAGTTCTTTGTCTTATGTTGTGGTTCTGCGGTTCCATAGTTAAGGGCTAGGTGCTCTAGTTCTATCACGACTTTGGTTCAGTAGTTCCTCGGTATCGTAAGTACAGTGTATGTATTGTGTCTCTGTGTAATGTGCAGTTCTTTGTCTTATGTTGTGGTTCTGCGGTTCCATGGTCAAGGGCTAGGTGCTCTAGTTCTACCACGACTTTGGTTCAGTAGTTCCTCGGTATCGTAAGTACAGTGTATGTTTTGTTTTTCTGTGTAATGTGCAGTTCTTTGTCTTATGTTGTGGTTCTGCGGTTCCATAGTCAAGGGCTAGGTGTTCTAGTTCTACCACGACTTTGGTTCAGTAGTTCCTCGGTATTGTAAGTACAGTGTATGTATTGTGTCTCTGTCCAATGTGCAATTCTTTGTCTTATGTTGTGGTTCTGCGGTTCCATAGTTAAGGGCTAGGTGCTCTAGTTCTACCACGACTTTGGTTCAGTAGTTCCTTGGTATCGTAAGTACAGTGTATGTTTTGTTTTTCTCTGTAATGTGCAGTTCTTTGTCTTATGTTGTGGTTCTGCGGTTCCATAGTCAAGGGCTAGGTGCTCTAGTTCTACCATGACTTTGGTTCAGTAGTTCCTCGGTATCGTAAGTACAGTGAATGTTTTTTTTTCTGTATAATGTGCAGTTCTTTGTCTCATGTTGTGGTTCTGCGGTTCCATAGTCAAGGGCTAGGTGCTCTAGTTCTACCACGACTTTGGTTCAGTAGTTCCTCGGTATCGTAAGTACAGTGAATGTTTTGTTTTTCTGTATAATGTGCAGTTCTTTGTCTCATGTTGTGGTTCTGCGGTTCCATAGTCAAGGGCTAGGTGCTCTAGTTCTACCACTACTTTGGTTCAGTAGTTCCTCGGTATCGTAAGTACAGTGTCTGTTTTGTTTTTCTGTGTAATGTGCAGTTCTTTGTCTTATGTTGTGGTTCTTCGGTTCCATAGTCAAGGGCTAGGTGCTCTAGTTCTACCACGACTTTGGTTCAGTAGTTCCTCGGTATCGTAAGTACAGTGTATGTTTTTTTTTTCTCTGTAATGTGCAGTTCTTTGTCTTATGTTGCGGTTCTGCGGTTCATAGTCAAGGGCTAGGTGCTCTAGTTGTACCACGACTTTGGTTCAGTAGTTCCTCGGTATCGTAAGTACAGTGTATGTATTGTGTCTCTGTGTAATATGCTGTTCTTTGTCTTATGTTGTGGTTCTGGGGTTCCATAGTTAAGGGCTAGGTGCTCTAGTTCTACTATGACTTTGGTTCAGTAGTTCCTTGGTATCGTAAGTGCAGTGTATGTTTTGTTTTTCTGTGTAATGTGCAGTTCTTTGTCTTATGTTGTGGTTCTGCGGTTCCATAGTCAGGGGCTAGGTGCTCTAGTTGTACCACGACTTTGGTTCAGTAGTTCCTCGGTATCGTAAATACAGTGTATGTTTTGTTTTTCTGTGTTATGTTCAGTTCTTTGTCTTATGTTGTGGTTCTGCGGTTCCATAGTTAAGGGCTAGGTGCTCTAGTTCTAGCACGACTTTGATTCAGTAGTTCCTCGGTATCGTAAATACAGTGTATGTATTGTGTCTCTGTGTAATATGCTGTTCTTTGTCTTATGTTGTGGTTCTGGGGTTCCATAGTTAAGGGCTAGGTGCTCTAGTTATAAATGTGGTTCAGTTCTTCCAAAGTCTTCCATGCACTGTAAGAGTGTACTTGTAGATATTGGGTGTCCTGTTTCTTTTTAGGTTGCTATTGTTTTGCACTTGTGTGACTTTCCCCAGCCCTACATGGTTAAATTATTTGCAGTGATGTAACTTAGATGAAGGGTTGCATGGCCTATTGGAAACACAATGACTACACAGTGAAACTTTTGATCCCTGGGAATTAGGCTATAGTGTTCTTCTATTTCTTTTTGTATTGTGGGAATTAAAGCTTTTCAAATTCTTTCAAAGAGCAAAAACCTTTTGGAGTTACCATTTAACACAGTTTTTCTATACCAAATTGCTTCACTTTGCACTGCGTTACGGAGGCGATAAGAGATGAAAATGCTGTAGTAAAACATTCTTGCTTCACTTATTCTTAGATCAGTACCAAGAAGGAAGGTGGAATGGCCCACCTATCCACCCATGTACTGAATTTTAGTGGTATTATTAGGTTAATCTTATCTTCTTCTTCTTCTGAAGGCAGTTGTTCAACTCTTCCATAACGGAATACATTCATTGAAGTATAAGGTGAGAGTGTTGCTTACTGTTGGCTTATTTATTTATTATGTAAGATAATAAGAGTTGTTAGTTTTTCCACTATGTTCTGATCCAATATTATTATTCCTTCCTAACAGGTTTCTGACAAGTTTTCTTTTTATAATAAATATTAGATGGAACATGGCATTTTTCATTGTCTAGCCTTTGTTTCTAGGTGAACGTGTCCGATGTTTCTCATTTTTCAAGTAATGTCCATTAGTAAGTAAGTTAGTCAGTAATTAATTAAAAGTAAGTAATTATGTACGTAAATAAGTAAATAGCTTTTTAATTAATCGATGAATTAGTTAAGTAGATAAGTAAGTAATTAAACAACTAATATTAATGAAGAAGGTAAGTAAGTAAATGATTTATTAGCAGAGTATGTATATGCTGGCACTATATCTGTTAGTAAGTATTGATAATAAAAATAAAATTTAATAATGATTAAAAAGAAAATGAACATTTACTGTGCATTGATATTGTGAATACTGCTTAAAATGCAATTTGAGTTTTATTATTTTCCATTAATGTATTTATTTATTGTATATTTTGTACTCCAGTTTTTATTTCTACCTGTGTTTTTATATCTTAATCTTTATTTATTCACTAATTTTTAAATAATCATGCCAATAATTATAGCATTAATACTTGATTTTTCAATTTAAATGTTTAAAGCTGGGAACATGGGTTCTCTTTAAACGATCGTTTTTAAATGTATATCTTGTGGTATCTTCCTAGTTTATTCTTAATATGCTCTTATTTTTACATGTGTTGTAAATATTTTTAACTACGGTATAAATGTATTATTTTAAACATTACCTTGATTTTTAATAATTATGGGATATTTTTAGGTATTTCTTTTGGGAGATTTTTTTACGTAGGGCCAACGTCTTAAACTCCCTTTTCAAGGCATTCTTTGTGTACTTAGCCTTAATTTTAAATTTTTGTATTCTTCTAAACATTACCTTGTATTATTTTAAACATTACCTTGATTTTTAATCATTACGGGATATTTTTAGATATCAGCTCGCAATTTAACTTTTTACTGACTATAACCACATTAATTATATTAATCAAAAATCCAGCAAACATTCCCATCACCGATCTTTACAACACACTCTACAGCTGTCTTATATAATCCACCATCACACAATGACGTTTTTGCCAGATCCTGTTCCTCCTTTGATGTGCTGTCTATTGTCAACTCTCCTCAATGCCGCTCACTCACACTGGAACTGAACTACTCACTGTCGTCAGTTTTTCGTACAATTCTTGAACTTCTCTTCTGCCTTGATCTAGCTCTTGATCCTCTATTCATTTGCCTTGATCTAGTATCTTGACCCTCTGTTTCAGTCTCAAATTGAGCTCTCTTTATTATCTCTTTCTTAATTCTACATTTATGTATTGTTTGTGTTGACAGTGCCAATGTGTTTTAGTGTCCTTCATGTGAGAGAGAGAGGCATGAGAGAGAGAGTGGCATGTGTGAGAGAGAGATAGAGAGAGTGTGTGAGCCCAAATGCCCAACTGCGCACGTCTGTGGTAAAGATTGCATAACTTGCACATTAAATTGTATTGTTTACCATTCAAGCATTTTTGTCTTAAAAAGTATATTTATGTATATTATTCCTTTCTGCTATGTTTGCAATGTTTTTAAAGAATTACAGGTATGTTCTGCATGAGGAGGATACAAGGACACAATCCCGCAACCTTTAACGCAAGTGGTGAGTCAAGAGAAAGGGATCAAAATAATGGATAATAGGCCTTTTGCAATAGTTGTTCACATGATTAACTTTCTGTAAGCACAAAAACAACCAGCTCTAGTTAAGACCACTTTCCAAAATTTGCAAGGTGGTACCTTACAGGAGATTTGACAGTTAATATATTTTACATTATTATGTTAAACAAGATTGAGGCATGGAACTCAGGTTTAGTATTAATGCAATTGCAAGTGGATTTATGAGTCAGAGGAGTTTATCAAGAGTTTAACTCATGCCCAATTAAAACCTTAAAGCTCGTGAATAGAAAGCAAAATGTTGAGATAGCTTTTGGGTTTAAAAGTTACACAGCAGTCTCGACTTTTGGAAAGCTTCTAGAATCATATGATTAAATGGAAGATTAAGATACACTCAGGTAACTAGTTAAAACAAGACTTTTATCAAAATTTTGAAGTCAACTTTTCATGGTTATCTGTATTTTTCTCCGGGCTCTTTGATTTAACCGTGCTTATATTCTGGTACGGTTTGAAAGATATCTTACACCTACATGAGTTTAGACAAAACTCTATAAATTGAGTATATACTTATTAAAATTGATGACACCACAAGCAGCACAAGGGACGTGGCTCAACATGGGCAGCTCGATCAGTTCAAATGGGTGAAGTTGTATAAAATGGTTTAAAGAATTTACTGGTATATGTATTTGCCTATTTTCAGGAAAAGAGGAAGGATCAGATGACTGATGGCAAGAAATTAACAAAGAAAACAGTAGGTATGTCATCAGGGCCCAGTTGTTCAAAAACCGATTAGCGCTAACCCAGGATTAAAATTATGTTAATCTGGGTTTCTTATTCTTCTGTTCAAAAGCATTTTCTCGGATAATTTTCTCTGTTCCTTACAGAACACCAAATCACTACATTGCAGGTAAAAAGAATTAAACTGAATTTTCTCTGTAAGCTTTCATATCTGATTTTAAACTTCGCACTAACCCTGCTTTGAGCAATCCAGCCCAGGTCCTTATTTAGGTACCAGTATATGAAAGTATCTTAGCAGTGTCATTGGTGATTTCCCTTATGATGTCAGTGATCGTCACATTACTTTAATTAGCAATCTAAAGAATTTTAAAGTTGTTTCGCACATATTCGTAAAAAAAAATTGCTAGAGAAATTTCCACAATAGAGCACCTACAGTAGAGCACCTGCATTGTATGCTAGCAAAAAGTGGTTATCAGTACAACTGAAAAATAGGTTTGAGCTTCCCCACTGAATCCCAAAAACTCTTCTGTGAAATTTCCTGACTATTGAAAGCTCTCATTTGTACCGGGGCGGGATCCTAATAATTTCATCAAAGTTAAGGTCCAGGAGATCATCAACCAGAACAATCTTCAGAACATTGAAACTTTTCAATAAATAAGTACATAAATAAATAATAGTTTAGATGTAGCACATCTGCTAAGTGGTTCTTCATCTACTTGATTTCCTGGTTGAATGAAAATTTGAAAATGATGGTTTTTGAGAGTACCTGAAGAATAACCTCTCGAAGCAAAGGAGAGCACCAACAACAAACTCAACAAACATGTGGTGTTGGCACCAGGATTTGAACCTGGGCCACAGTGGTGGAGGGAGATCAAGTGCTCTCACCACTGCACCACCCTTGCTCCTCTATATGTGTAATTGGCCTTGGAAAGGTTTTGAATGATGTATGAAAATGACAAATTAGTGATGGTTGTGATCCTATTAGCCATGGGATCAGAGCATTTTGGGGGAACATGTGGCAGGGGTCGGCCAATTTTTGTAAACTGTGCTCACTGTGGAAAATACTACCATTAAATATTAACACTGCAGTGCGTAATGTCACTTTTTAAGTGACGTTTTTGTTTTGTTGTCATCCAGAAAATTTGCTACCATGGCAACATAATGTGACAATTTCTCTTTTCTATTCCTATTCACCAAGCTACCTATTCGAAATTTTGCAGATGACATTCCGCCCATGATGATCCTTGAAGAACATGATGCAAGAACAAGATGATTTAATGATAATTATTTAGCTTTTCTTGTTTTTCTTACCTAATATTACCTAATATTTAAAAATTGTAAGTAATAAGGCTTGATGTTTCTTGGTCTTTAAGAAAAAGGGTATAATGATAGAGTAAACACCCATGTTAGTACCAATTTTATCTAAAAACATGTCAAAATGAGTCTAGATCGCAATGTTAACGTAAGAATTAAGTGTGTGCATGTTAATAAGCAGGATAAATTAATGTATTCAAGATGGAATGACATGTCTATATAACAATTAGGTGGTTGCATAATAGCTATGATGAGGGGGGAGGTTATTGAGGGGGGATAACAACATTTTTATAAGAGTCGAGTGGGCGTGTACTGTTGATTAAGGGAGATATGTATTAAGGGGGAATTTTGATATTTAAATAGGAATTATATAGTGATTAATTCACAACAGGGTCTTGCAATGTTTATGTGACATGTAAGAGTGTGCGTGTTATTTATTTAGTGATAAGTTTACTAAGGTGAATTACAAGGCTTATGTAAGAATTAAAGAGTGTGCATGTTATTAATGTAGTTATTAATTCACAACAGAGTCTTGCAATGTTTATGTGACTATTAAGAGTGTGCGTGTTATTTATTTAGTGATAAGTTTACCAAGGTGAATTACAAGGCTTATGTAAGAATTAAAGAGTGTCTGCATGTTATTAATGTAGTTATTAATTCACAACAGGGTCTTGCAATGTTTATGTGACAAATAAGAGTGTGCGTGTTATCTATTTAGTGATAAGTTTACTAAGGTGAATTACAAGGCTTATGTAAGAATTAAAGAGTGTCTGCATGTTATTAATGTGTAGTTATTAATTCACAACAGGGTCTTGCAATGTTTATGTGACTATTAAGAGTGTGCATGTTATTTATTTAGTGATAAGTTTACCAAGGTGAATTACAAGGCTTATGTAAGAATTAAAGAGTGTCTGCATGTTATTAATGTAGTTATTAATTCACAACAGGATCTTGCAATGTTTATGTGACAAATAAGAGTGTGCGTGTTATCTATTTAGTGATAAGTTTACTAAGGTGAATTACAAGGCTTATGTAAGAATTAAAGAGTGTCTGCATGTTATTAATGTGTAGTTATTAATTCACAACAGGGTCTTGCAATGTTTATGTGACTATTAAGAGTGTGCATGTTATTTATTTAGTGATAAGTTTACTAAGGTGAATTACAAGGCTTATGTAAGAATTAAAGAGTGTCTGCATGTTATTAATGTAGTTATTAATTCACAACAGGGTCTTGCAATGTTTATGTGACTATTAAGAGTGTTCATGTTATTTATTTAGTGATAAGCTTACTAAGGTAAATTACAGTTGATGCTTATGTAAGAATTAAGAGTGTCTCTATGTTATTAATCTAGTGATTAATTCACAACAGGGTCAATGTTAATGCAACAATTAACTTTTGAATTAAGAGTGTGCGTGTTATTTATTCAGTGATAAGTTTACTAAGGTGAATTATGACGTTTACATAAGGCGATTAAGAGTGTCTGCATGTTATTAATATAGTGATTAATACACAACAGGGTCTTGCAATGTCTATGCGACAATTAAGAGTGTGTGTGTTATTTATTTAGTGATAAGTTTACTAAGGTGAATCCCAATGCTTATGTAAGAATTAAGAGTGTCTGCATGTTATTAATATAGTGATTAATTCAGAACAGGGTCTTGCAATGTTTATGCAAGTGTCCCCAAGTTATAAATATAGTGATTAATTCCTAATAGGGTCTTGCAATGTTATGCGACAATTACATTGTAAGAGAGTGTGTGTTATTTATTTAGTGATAAGCTTACTAAGCTGAATTGCAATGCTTATGTAAGAATTAAGAGTGTCTGCATTTTATTAATATAGTGATTAATTCACAAGGGGGTCTTGCAATGTTTATGCGACTATTAAGAGTATGTATTTATTTCGTGATATTATTATAGTGATTAATTCACAACAGGATCTTGCAATGTTTTCGCAACAATTAAGAGTGTGCATTTTATTTATTTAGTGATAAGCTTACTAAGATAAATTGCAACGCTTATGTAAGAATTGAGAGTGTCCGCATGTCATTAATCTAATGATTAATTCAGAAAAGGGTCTTGCAATGTTTATGCGAGTGTCCCCAAGTTATAAATATAGTGATTAATTCCCAACCGGGTCTTGCAATGTTTATGCGACAATTACATTGTAAGAGAGTGTGTATGTTATTTATTTAGTGATAAGCTTACTTAGCAGAATTGCAATGCTTATGTAAGAATTAAGAGTGTCTGCATATTATTAATATAGTGATTAATTCACAAGGGGGTCTTGCAATGTTCATGCTACAATTAAGAGTGTGTGTATTTATTTCATGATAATCTTACTAAGGTGAATAGGAATTAGGAGTGTCTGCATTTTATTAATAGAGTGGTTAATTCACAAAACGGTCTTAAAATGTTTATGTGACAAGAGTGTGCCTGTTATTTATTTAGTGATAAGCTCTCTAAGGTGAACAGTAATGCTTATGCAACAATTAAGAGCGTCTGCGTTTTATTAATATAGTGGTTAATTCACAACAGGGTCTTGCAATGTTTATGAACCAATTAAAAAAAGTGTGCGTGTTATTTATTTAGTGATAAGGTTACTAAGGTAAATTGTAATGCTTACCGTATTTATTCGATTAACCGCCCTGGGCGCTTATTAAATTTTTGGACCTTGAGAGTGGGCGCTTATTCGAGGCTGGGCGCTTATTAAATTTTCAACATTTTCAGCAAGTGTAGTATGTGTATTTTGCATCAAAACAATAAATGGTAATAACAAAACGCGAAGATGTAACAAAGCAAGGTTCCTGTAAAATACTTTGAAGAAAACTCCGTCTTCGGGGAAGTCTCTTATTAGTACTTATTCAATTTTAGGGGTGGTCGCTAATTTGAGTTTGAGTGGGAGTAGGAGGAAGGTGTAGTGAGGTGGACGCTTATTCGAGGCTGGGCGCTTATTAACTTTTTCTGCCCTTTAGGATGGGCGCTTATTCGAGGTGGGCGCTAATTCGAGGTTGGGCGCTTATTCGAATAAATACGGTATGTAAGAATTGAGAATGTCTATGTTATTGAAATAGTGATTAATTTAGAACAGGGTCTTGCAATGTTTATGCGACAATTAAGGGTGTACATGTTATTTATTTAGTGATGATCTTACTAAGCTGAATTGCAACGCTTATGTAAGAATTAAGACAGTCTGCATGTTATTAATATAGTCACTAATTCACAAAAGGGTCTTGTAATGTCCATGCGACAATTAAGAGTGTGTGTGTTATTTATCTAGTGATAAGCTTACTAGGGTGAATTTCAATGCTTATGTAAGAATTAAGAATACACACGTGTTTTTATTTAGTAATTAATTTACGTAGAGTAGATTTAATCTCATATCAGAAAGTAGGAGTGTGTGTTTTATTATTTTATGCTTAGGGTATTGCAATGCTTATGAATTAAGAGTGGGTGCATTTTATTAATCTGGTAATGGACTCACCACGAGAGTATTACAGTGCTTTTGAAATGGTATTTGTAACAGTGCAGAATAACGGAACAAACAGAAATAGCTATTTTGCCGGCACGGACCAGAAGACGAGGCCGGGTAGGAATTGTGGGTAGCTTTTTGAGATATGTTAAGTTGTACGTTGCAATTTGAATCAGTGTAGTTCAGCATTCATTCGAGCTCCTAACTTTCATTTTATTTGCCAATTGTTGTTATATTTGTTATAGGCTTTTGGCAGCTAGTTTTTGCGTACCTCTGCCCCCGAGTTGTCGGCACCGCAGCTGATTTCAGCAGGTGGGGGTGTACGTTCCCTTTTTTCCACAAAGTGGTTTTGGGTTTTCGTATCCGGCGGTGCCGTACTTTTTTTTCTTTGAGACTCGTGTTTCGTCAGGATGTTTTGTATTTTAGTGAATTTTTGTAATCTTACGGACGTTTTGCAATAAACTGGCTTTGAGGTCCTTGCTGGCCTACAGGCCCCTGTATTTATTCTTGTGTGTGTCTTTCTGGGTATTGTAGGCAAAATTTAAGAGTGCGTGCATTTGATTAATCTGGTAATTAACTTACTATGAGGGTATTGCAATGCTAATGTAAGAAGTAAGAGAGTGCATGTTATTAATCTAGGGTCTAATTTACTAAGACTTGTTGCAATAATTATGTAACAATTAATTTATTGCGAAACTAGGTTAATAAGTGTATTAATGGAGATTGCAATAGGCCACTTGCACTAAGAGGTCACGTGACCAACGCTTCGTTTAAACAATGAGTTGGAATCTTGCTGATGCCAAAAATTGACAGAGCACATAAAAATTATGTTATACCCGAAATTTGAGAGGAAACGCATTTAAGGGAGAAACTTTATGGCACTTTGATTTTTCAACAAAGTAGTATGATTTGCATTGGCCGCCATGTTGGAGGGCATACTCTTGCCCTCCAACATGGCGGCGAAAACTATCTTTTGCTTAGATCTTGTTAAATGTTTGATAGTTACGCTCAGGTGTGCTGCAAACGTTCCCACAACAACTTTTCGACATTTTCCTTGAAGTTTAAGTGCAACGGCGAAAGACTGAGGTAATTCATAATTTTAAAAAAAATCACATTTTGGTCACGTGACCAGCTACGAACTTACTCATTTTAAGAAAATGGTGCAGGTTTGAAAAACCAAATCACTATTATTTTGTCAAAGATATGACCCACTAATCGTTTTTCGAAGAAAAAATCATATAACTTTCATTTTCGTAAAAACGATGTCACATGACCTCTTAGTGCAAATGGCCTATTAAATGCGGGTATGCGCTTGGTTTTCATGTTGTGATTAAAAGTGCGCATGCGTTATTGAACTACAGATAAATGCTTTGAGGTTGGATTGAAACATTTATGGAAAGAATTAAGACTGCATGGACTATCAAGCAATGAATATACGTTCAAACGAAGATTGCAGTGTTTTTGTAAAGATAAGTGGGCGGTTATTTTTTATGTTATGAAAGTACGAGTGCGCATTCGTGATCAAGACTGTTACTCATTTTATGAACGAGCGATTTATATGTTTCTATGTGGACAAGAACAATTGCCGTGTTTGTAATGGTTCAAATAAATCAGTGAACCGGTTGTTGATTAATCAAATAAAAAAAATTTAAACGAGTAAAGCAGAACTTTGTGTTTCGTTTTTTATTTTCATAAAAAATCACATCCTTTGATATCCTCAACGTGCAAAAAAACCCCGCTTGTTGTCATATGAAAGCAATGGAACCCATCAAAGTTTTCGCGCCAGATAAGAAACAAGGGCAACGCCACTTAATACGTCATGTTTTGTAAACGGAAAAGGGGGACACAAAAAACAGAAAACATAAGAAGACACAAGGGGCACGAAGAAAAAAGGAAAACGGGGGACATGAGGGACACAAGGGACAGAAGGGGACACAGGGAACACAAGGGACACAAGCAACACAGGGGACTCAAAGGGACACTGGGAACACAAGTGAGACAGAAGTCAGAAGGGACACAGAGGAAACAAGGGACACAGGGGACCCAAGGAGACAAAGAGGTCACAAGGGGACTGTATCTTAATTTTTTAAGATACAGGGCCCCTGTGGAGACCAGCCTTAGAGCTGAATGGGTTACCCTGTGTAAATAAAGTTTTACTTTACTTTACTTTAAGGGGACACTGGGGGCACAAAGGATATATGGGACACAAAGGACACAAGGGGAATAATGGGACACAAGGGGACAAAAGGGACACAAGGGGACAGAAGGGATACAAGGGACACGGGGGACTCAGGGGGCACAGGGAACAGAGGGGACATAATTGAAGACAAGGGACACAGGACTGAAAGGGACAAAGGCGACAAAGGGACACAGAGGTCAGAAAGGACACAAGGAGACACAAGGGACAAAAAGAGACACAGGGGAACACACGGGAAACAAGGGGACACATGGGTCACAAGGAACACAAACGACAAAGGGGACAAAAAAAGGGACACAGGGAACACAGGGACGAAAAGAGACACAGGGGACACAACGGACACAGGGGGCACAAAGGACACATGGGCTTACAAGCGACACAAGGCACACAGGGGACTCAAAGGGACACAGTGGAAAAACGGACACAGGGGACGCAAGGGACACAGGGGAACACAATGGAGGCAGGGGACTCAGGGGACACAAGGGAGACAGGGGAGACAGGAGACACAATCAACCCAAGGGGACACAGGGGACACAAGGGGACACCGGGTACGTAGGGGTCACAAGGGACACAAGGGACTCTAGGGACTCAGGGGACACAAAGGAACACAGCGGACACAGGGATGACAAGGGACACTGGGGACACAAAGGTACAAAAGGGACACAAGGGACACAGGGGACACAAGGGATACACGGAACACAGGGGAAAACAAGCGAGACAGGAGACTCAGGGAACGCAAGGGACACAAGGGTTCCATGGGAGACAAGGGACACAGGAGACATAAGGGACACAGTAGAGTTAGAGGACACTGGGGACTTATGGGACATAGGAGACACAAGGGACGCAGCCGACACAAGGGGACACAAGGGACACAGGAGGACACATGGGACACAGGGGACATAGGGGACACACGGGTCACAAGGGACATAAGTTGACCCAAGGCACACAGGGAACACAAGGGACACAGAAGACACAAGGGTCACAGGAGACACAAGAAACAAAGGGGATCCACGGGACACAAGAGACACGATGGAGATAGGGGACACAGGGGAGAGTAGGGACCCATGGGACACAGGGGTCTCTTGGGGACACAATGAGACACATGGGACACAAGGAGACACAAAAGATACAAGGGACACATGGGACAGAAAGGACACAGGGGACACAGGGTCTCCATGGGACACAAGGAACACAGGAGACACAAGGGACACAGGGGACACAAGGGAGCACATGGGACGCAGGTGACACGAGGGACACAGGAGACACAAGGGACACAAAGGGACATAGGGGTTACAAGGGACACAGGGGACTCATTGGACAGAAGGAACACAAGGGACACCGGACACAAGGGAGACAGGGGACACAACGGACACAGGGGACACACGGGAATACAAGAGACACAAGAGACACAGGGGAGACAAAGGTACATAGAGGACACAAGGGGACACGGGCGACAAAAGGTTACATAGGGAACATAAGGGATACTGGGGACACAAAGGGACACAGAGGACACAGGGGACAGAAAGAGACAGACGACACAGGGGACACAAAGAGACACAGGGGACACAAGGGACACAAGGGGCACAGGGAACACCTCCTCCTCTACGCAGTAATCTTACTTTTTCCTCCTTTTCTCACGCAGTATCTTTTTTCTGCTTGTGTAATCCAACCAGAGTTGCTCTTGATTGGACGTTTTAGCAAATAAAAACCACACAATTTTCCGGTACGGGTACGGGATATGGGAAAGTTAAAAAAACAAGACAATTTTTTACTCCCAAGAAAAATACGAAAGGAATGCGCTACCGAATTTATGACGCTTGCTGACTACGTCATCTTGCGTAAAAAAAAATAAGAGAAAAGGAGCAAAATGGTACTTTATGCAACAGCCATTTACGGGAGTACGATGAGAACAAACTGAAAGAATGTTTTAGTGTACACAAGCATGTCCGGCGGTATACGGCCTTGAGTAGTGAAAACGCAGGCATGAAACTTTTAACCTTGTTTTCAGCTTCTTTCGTTCTTATTTGGGGGCTAATAATCGGACGTTAATGGTATGCCGTTGTGGGAGGGGAATTCGCCAGGTTCGCGACAAAGCAAAATTACAAAGACGTTCTTTTTAACTAGAATTCCAAGTTTGCCGTTTGCCGTAAACTTAATTCTGAATCCCTCTGTTAGCGCAGTTCTAGATATCTGTAATGACCCTTTCTCCAATTAGGCTTAATTTTTCTTTATTTATGGGCGGAGACGGGTACCGTAAACTCCCGATTGTGAGCCCTGGGCCGGGAGCCTTTCAAATGCCTGGTCTTATACAACTTCGTAAGGGCTTTAGGAGGGCTTATAAACTGGGAGCTTATATATAACAGGTAGGTGGAGGGTAGCAATAAGAACCGAAACACAGCCATCATGGATCTCAATTCGCATTGTATTTGACGGTCGCAGCTTCTCCCCGCTTCTCCTCTCATTAGAATGTGGGTGCGGCGATCTTAAAGGGAGTTAACGAGCAGTCGCGGATGTGGGAAACACGTGTTTCCAGGCGTTCAAATTAAAAACACATCAACGCCCTCGATGCGACTTCTTTTAAACCGCTAGCGACTAAAGCCTGCGTGGCAAGCGCAGGTCAGTTTGTTGGTTAGTTTTACTCTTTTTCTCCCCTAAAGGGAGCGCGCGTGTCCTCAAATTTTCTCCCTTCTCCCTCAAAAAACTTGTGCCTTCTGTGCAGCCTACACCGACCGTGACGTCCGAGGCTTTTCTGTCTGTCCTATACTAAATTATTCACCGAGTCCCGCACATCTTACACGATAAATCATGCTTCACGTGCATAACTGGTTTCACGGATCACGTTCCTATTTTGGGAACTTTTACGCTTCACGCGACTCACGCACTAAATTTGGGCCTAATCACGCGTCACGCAAAAACCCTTTGCTACCGTCTAGGAGCGTACAAGTGAAAGCAAGTGTATACAGGTGAAGGTAAGTATGTATAAGTGAAGGTAAGTGCGTACAACTGAAGTAACTGCGTACAAGTTAATGTAAGTCCATGCAAGTGAATGTAAGTGCATGCAAGTGAAAGTAAGTGTATACAAGTGAAAGTAGGTACATGCAAGTGAAAGTAGGTGCATACAAGTGAATGTAGGTACATGCAAGTGAATGTAAGTGCATACAAGTGAATGTAAGTGCATGCAAGTGAATGTAAGTGCATACAAGTGAATGTAAGCGCATGCAAGTGAAAGTAAGTGCATACAAGTGAATATAAGTGCATGCAAGTGAGGGTAAGTGCATGCAAGTGAAAGTAGGTGCATGCAAGTGAATGTAGGTACATGCAAGTGAATGTAAGTGCATACAAGTGAATGTAGGTACATGCAAGTGAATGTAAGTGCATACAAGTGAATGTAAGTGCATGCAAGTGAATGTAAGTGCATACAAGTGAATGTAAGCGCATGCAAGTGAAAGTAAGTGCATACAAGTGAATGTAGGTACATGCAAGTGAATGTAAGTGCATGCAAGTGAATGTAAGTGCATGCAAGTGAAAGAAGTGCAGGTAAGTACATGTAAGTGAATCTCAGTGCTTGCAAGTGAGGATAAGTGCACAGGTGAGTATAAAGTTTAATGATATCAGAAACTTCTGACAGAAGCATACATATGTTTCTGGTTTCTGATAATATCATATTAAACAATTATTGGATGAGGTTTTTTTGATATCCAGATTAATCAAGGACGAGATAGGGATTATCAGCCGAAGCCGAAGGCTACTGATAATGAACTGAACTGATAATTTATTCCTAAACGTGTAAAAATACCTCAGTTTTTTCTCTTTCACGTAGTCAGCAAACAGCTCCTTTGCCACCTTCATCGACCTTTATGTGTTTTGTGAGTCCTTGTCTTCAACCATTTTTTCGATGTCTTGCTCGGACAGGGGCACCCAACGGCAATTTTAGGGAAAATATCTGTTCGGAAGACGATTTGAGATCTAGAATTTTCGGAGCATTTGTTGTAAAATTTCTTGCTTGCCTGCCTCTCCTAGGATTTTCGAACACCTACAAAATAGTATAATTACCCATTTTTAACGGATTTTGAGCCTAAAAAAGGCCACCTAGAATTTTTGGGAGCCTTTTCTTGGCTGAAATTTTCGAGAAGGTAAGTTTTTATCCCTATAATTTTCGAATCACTAGACTTTCAGCTAGGAAATCCGAACAGATGAAAAGTTTTTAGGGGATAAAAATATGCCTATATCTACCGTTTGAATACTAAAATACGTTCAACAATACTATGTTAAGTGGTTTTGAACTATATCCTCGTTGGGTGCCCCTGCTCGGACAACGAAGCAAACCTGGAAGTCATGTTTTTGCTTCTTCACGGCCGGCCTTCTTCACTGACGGCAAGCAGCACAAAGCGCGCGAACTTGACATGATTACCCTTAGAAATCATGCACCGCGGTCATACATGACATGATTACCTGTGACCTTGAGAGCAATCTTGCTGCTTAGAAAGAAAAAACAACAACAAAGTCGTATCTTTTTCGGCGCAATTTTGTATGTTTATACTAACGTGGATAACAGAGAAAGAGCTAGAGCGAGTTATTGAAAACAAAGGAGGCGAATTTTGTAGGAAGAAAAACATGGAAATTCAAAGCGGCGGTGAGAAAATGAGAAATGCTAGCGGCCAGCAAGGTGAAAAGGAGCGGCAGTGAAAAATAAAAGCGAACGTGAACAAAGGAAACAAAATATTGGGTAAGCACATACGAGGATTCCTCCATAAAAATAATGTGTAACTAGGAAGTTTGACTTTTTAGTCGTACAAAACAGCGTTGTAGTCGTGCAAAACAACGGCAAGGGAAAGACAAAAAAGCGTGCTGCACGTGCAAATTTGTTTTTTGCTAATTAGAAGAAAACGTGTGCTGCACGTGCAATTTGTGTTTTTGCTAATTAGATATATTAGTCTTGAAGCCATTTTCATTCTCGTCCCCGTTTAGCGTTACACGAAGTTAAAGTTTCTTTGTTTACATGTTTTATTAACCAGAGCTTCGCTTTTAGCCCTGGCTAAATCTATATATTGGGGAATAATTTTCTATTGCCAGAACTGCCGGAAGTTCCGGCAGGGATGTAATCACACATGAGGGATGCTTTCAGAAGTTTTCAAGAACTTTTCGGCATTTCTTCGCTTTATCTTAGGAGAAGAAAACAACTTACTAGTGAAAACAAAACAAACAAACAAACAAACAAAAAACAGCTGAAAATGTAGTTATGACAAATGGAAGCTCCCATGATGGTCACTAGAAGAGATGTTGTGCTTGGCTTGTGCTTGGCGCACACAAGAAAGTATTTCTGATGTAGCGGGCGTGACAGCCGGCGTGACATAAATGGATGTTCAAGGCCACACCGTGGGTCAACTGACAGAAAATCTGTCAGCTTCAGAAATATAACTTCTCATAAATAATAACAAACGGGAGCTATAAGAAGGACTCCGGTTTAAAATGCCCTTTGACAACCTACCAAAAGATGCAATTATGCCTCACCCTTTCAAAGAACACTGAAAGCAGAAGAAATTTAGCGTATGTTTTCGATTATTAGCGCAGGCTTTTTAAAAACCCCTATCAAGAGGGTGCATTGGCAAATAAATAAAATTTGTAACTGACCATTTCCATCGTGTCCTTGTAGTAGTCAGGCCAGTAAAACCGCTCTTCGATTTTCCGATCGCGGCCGGCGTGTCCAGGAAAAGGAGCAGAGTGGCACTCTTCGAAGACCCTCGCTTTCTCTTCCTCGGTGATAAAGCTTGATAACAATTAAGTCGTCGAAGCGCTGTGCCATCCTTCTCCTTGGCCACGTAGAACAAGGACTCTAATTTTGAGTCATACTCGGACTTTTTGGCAAATTTTCGCAGAGTCGTTTTGTCTTGCTTTATAAAGCCTTCCGGATAAACCACTGGAAAAGATTTTGTATATTTAGCGGAATCCATCTCTAAAATGTTTTCGATTTTCCCGCGAAATCCAGAATTTTTTTGGAGGGGATGGCCAAAACCAGGAGCCGGGATTACTCGGCTCCTAAAGATTTGGGCATCCCGTAAGGGTACCGGGGGATGCCGAAGGATTCGGGAATGGGGATGACACCGGCCTGAGTTCGTCCCGGTCTCAGTAATTACCCCCTAAGATTGGCACTAGTTCATCTAGTTCTAACATGGCGGACATGGCGGATGGCGGGTGAATTTGTTACTCAAGGTTTTCACATTATCGCTATCACGATACATTGTTATAAGAATCAATAATGAATGATTTAGATGACAACGGCTTAGATGCCGATCCCTCATCAACGTGGCTTTTGTTACAGATTGGAGATTCAGGTGAAGATTTTGCGGTTTTGAGTTGTGCTCTTGTCATATTGGCGGGGGAAAGTGCAAGTGAGCAAGCGACTGACTAGAATTCCGGACAAAAGTAGTTGGGAAGTTTGTACAACTTAACAGTAGTTCATTTTAATCCTCAAAAAAGAGATTTTTCTCCTTTGCTAAATATCCCCGTCCCCCCTATTCAATGTTGGGATTTAACAGAAATGAGAACAATTGCGCCCACAAACATTTACGTTTTGCTCAACATCGGGGCAGGGATGGGACGGGGGAAAGAAGGGAAAAAAAGTAAGTAAAAAGTAGCAGCCTTCCCAACACTTTTGCTGATGATTTTAGTTTATTTAAGCTTATTTCATGAGAAAATTTTGGATGGATTTTTGGTTTCAAAGAAGGGAATGGGCAGGTATCAGGAGGAATAAAGAATGAAGGCATTGATGGTCAATTTAATTAATACAGTATAACTTTTACAAGTGTATATAAACCAGCTCTCCCGGATTATCCAGGAGTCTCCTGAATATGGCACCGATCTCCCACTCTCTCGTATGGGTCACCCGTCTTTTGAGCTTTTCTGTGCTTCAGTTTGAGATTTAGTCCATTTTTTCCTAAAAATTTGAATTCTTTTTTATTTTTGTAGTACAGCTTCTAGGGCATTTTTGCATGCATTAAGTCACTGACAAAGATTATTTTGGCATTAAATTAATGGTTGTGAATTTGTATAGTGTGTAATTCATGAAAGACTTCATATATTGTCCTGAGCCATTCCCATTGGTTGCTGGGTCAATTTGTCAGGAGGGGGGTCCTTTGAAATTTGGGGGTGGGGTAAAAGAGAGAGTCTCTGCAAGTGTAATTTACAAGTGTGGCTATCATATTTGTATGGGTAACAGCATGATTTGTAGTGATATTTGGCATAAATTTGGCATTTTGTTATATGTAATTTCACCTGCCATTAGGCAAGTGAAATTTGAGACAATTTTGAAGTATCACGAGTGTTATTTATGCCAAATATCATGTACAAATCATGCTATTATTTGTTTATACTACTACCTGCAAAAGGTTTGTAATTTTCATATGTAGGTATTTTAAATTAAGCTGAAATACCACTGCTCTAAGCCAATCAAATTGCAGATATTTCTCATGTAGTAGTATAAGGAACATAAAAGAATGAGCGAATCTTTGCTGATGTCATTGTTTACATTTTCACTCACTAGCACAGAAGCCACGGCCGTAAATACAAACTAAAAAATTCAAAAGTTTAAAGAGCTGATTAAGTTGAACAACTTGTGCAGTTTTCAGCTCTTTGCAAGCAATATTAAAAGAAATATCAGCCATCAAAAACTGCGAAATTGCTTGGTGGCAAAAAAGTTAATGAGCCATACATTAATTGTAAAATTTTGTGTTTTTAAAAGGGGATTTCTCTGACACCATTTGGTATATCGGGCTCAAATTTTTAGAGATAACTGAAATTCTTATGCTCTTCCAATATTCAGAGGTTTTATTTTATTAACTGCATAAGATAATAGTAAGCATGTGTTAATGAGGCAAAAAATGTAAACAGAGATTCGCCTATAGCCACCCTTGTAATTAGAGGAAAAGAGTGAATCTAAATACGTGAGAAACCGTCAGAAGAAAGCAATACCTTTCCTTCTTGAGTCACAACCTAATATAAATGTGTATTTCTAGTGCTGGAAGTTATGTGTTCAAACACAGCAAGGCTGTCATTAAGGGATGGGGCTGGGGATTCCCCCAGCTACTGTGAGCATGACCCTGGGCTGCTTTCATAGGAAACAAAATGAAATCTAAGGCACTTGTCAGAAATTAGCAGGGGGGTGGGGGGATGGGAATTTTAAATTTGGGTTCGGAAATGAGGTGACCCATCCCTGCAATCGGAGGGAAATTTTCTAACCCTCCCCTTGACCCTGGCCTAAAATATCATGACCCTCCCCCTCTTGTACAAATGATAAAATCTAGTTCTTGCAATACACTGGTATTATGAAAGCTCAAAATTTTTGTAATGCCATATACATACATTTTAGATGACAGCATTAAGCTGAGCCTGACTCTGATTCTGACAGCTGATCACTCGACTCTCCAATTTCTCTCAGGTTTTTTTTACAAAATAAAGAACTTCTTTTTTCTTCTGTGGGTGAACCTCTACATGATCACGGAGACATATTTGCATGACCCTCCCCCTTTTAACGGCCCATTTTTCATGACCCCTCCCTTTTCTGCAGTCTCAAAAAGTTGTGACCCTCCATCTGTTTACACCCCCCCTCCCCCCCCTCTAATTTCTGTCAAGTCCCTAAAGGACCTCCAAATTGTTCAATTCCTTGCCTACTTAGTGCATATACTCAGCAACTTGAAATCTTAGTGACAGCTCTGTGGAATCTCTGTCTCAGATGAATCAGCAGAAGACAAATTTTGGCCCATAATTCATTTATTGATGACCACCAGACCTACCTGAATTATCCATCTCAGAGGGATAATTCATCTTTGGTATAAATTCAGCAATTCTTGGCCTTTAAGTATTGCCTAAAAGTGTTTGTTTTTTGGGAACTTTTGCAACTCAGATATGGATTACTTTAATAGAGTCCTTCCTAAGTTAATAAAGTTATTTTATTTGTTTTACACTTACAGCCTTTCCAACTGGAGGATTTTCTCACAGTTTTGGCTTTGAATCAGCCACCAAACATGGCTTTGTGACTGATTTCAGTAAGTTCTTAACTTAATACAATCAAACCTGTATTAAGCAGACCTGTATAATTTAAGTGGTCACTTACCAAAGTTCTAGAAATCATTTTTCTTAATTTTTCAAGTTATTTTTTATTGTCTTTACCTCCATTAAATGGTCACTTTCAGTGTCAGATCCAGGAGAGGCTCCCCCCCTTATTTTTAGACCAGCTTAGGCCCAGAGGGCCGAAAAAAATTTGTTTGGAGTCTGGATCCAGCACTGACTTTGACAAGATGTACCTTACTGGTGCAGCAGACAGAGTGTGCATATCCTTTAATAGTGGTCTTTTATTTCCTTTCTTTTGACACAATAAGAGGTATCTCTAAACACTTTCAAGTCAATTTGTTGTGCTATTGATAGTTATTTTGCTCTTTGACCATCTTCATTACTGGAATAACTCTTAGGCTCATCAAACATGTATTAAACAGTCAATCTGTATTAAGTGATCAGTACATCATTTTTGTTTAATGATAATATAAAGTAGTATTATTGTTTTCTTAGAAAGCTGAAAGACAGAAAGAAACAATAAAGGGAAATGTTGAACTTAGAACATATTCTAGGGAGATCAAATCAAATCCAAATCAGATCCTTTATTTAGACACGTAACACCCAGGAGCACTAAAGTTCTCGTTAAAACGTGTACATGTATACAAATTAGAAAATCAAAAATTAAAAAAAAAAATTATGCTAGAAACCTATACATTACTACTGAAAAAATACTAGCTGTAAATAGATCTACAAAATGGCTAAAAGCAGAATCTAAAACTAAAGCTATTTACAAGCACTACACCCTAAGCCATGTGAGCTTTAAGAGATCGCTTAAATGACGCAATGTCTTGTGATTCTCTGACTTTTGGAGGTAACGCATTCCAAAGTTTGCTGGCTGGATCAGGGAGATATTGTTGGGTCAAGTCTCTTTGCTTGTCTATTTATACAAGGTAACATAACGTTGGGGCAAATATTTCCTAGTGACAAGTTTTACAAAGTCCAGTTTCTACAGCATTTGCCAATGCGGAAACATATTGTTGGGAGGGAACCGTTAACTAGTGGTAGATAACATCCAGCCTGGGTGCTGTGTTTAAGCATTAGAAGAACAGCTAAACATGAAGTCCCAAACATTTTCTCATGGGTGCAGGCTTTGTAATGTCCATTTTATCCTTTTGCAGGTGCCTTTAGAGTTTTTGTTTTGTCTTGCCTTCAAAATGCAGGTATAAAAATCTTTACCATAACTTAAGCCCAGATATTGTCATATAGGTTTGTTTATATATTTTATATATTTTTCTTTTAATAAACCTTGTTTTTAACATAATTTTTTCGGCTTTTATCTGGAACCCCATGACTACCAGATTAATTAATTATTTAAATATTGATTTAGTCGTCAGTATGGAATTTTTTGGGCTGCGTCACAGGCATCTCTCCTGCAAAACATCCCTGGTAGAGAGGAGAAAGGAGAGATGTTTGTATTCGCAGGTTAGGTGAGAGTAGGCTACAACTGATTCAGAGTGATATCTCTTTCAGCTTCATTTAGCCTTCCCTTTGTGAATGAGTCACATAAAGAGTGTCATAACGAGGAGAGAATCATAGAGCTTGATGGAATCATTCAAGCATACCTCAGCAACCATGTGGCTAACAGGGCAAGCATCAGGCAGGTCATTATAATTTTGAGTTGTATTATATCAGTTGTTTTGGAATGCATTTAAAGAGCCGCTAGTGGGCCACTAGCTTATCAGTTATCACTAGCTCATGCAGCTGTCAATGTTACCCATCTAAATAAAGTCTCCACTCGTTAAACTAGATAATGTAGTATGTATGATGGGCAGATTGGGGAAGTTAATTTGTTCATTATTTTATGAACAGTACAGATGATTGCTTCTTTGGAAGTATTGAGTGTCGATTTGACTGGTGTCATTCAAATTAAAGTTCAAGTGAAAAATGTGTACCTGTCAGCTTCAGTCCGTTTGAATTCAAAGTCGATTTCCTTTGCAATCCTCCAGTTATGGCTTCACTGGAAATTTTGAGTGTTGATTGGTTGATAGCTGGTATCAACGAAATTAAAATTCAAGTGCAAAATATGCACCTGTCAGCTCCAGTAACTTGGAATTCAAAGTCATATTTCTATGATTTCCAAAAATGTTTTGTGGTTTGAACCAGGACACTGGTTTTAATAAATATTTTGTTAGTTTTCAAAGTTTTAAAATCACAGAGCTTCTTCCCATGGACTTAAACAGTTGAGTTTTTTGCTGGGTAGTTGAGGACTATTAAATTTATTTGATCCTTTTATTTACAGGGAGTGTCTTTGCTTGGTACAGCTTGCAAGACATTTGAAAATGAAGAAATGAAGAGCATGGAGGTGAGTTACAAACTGAATAGGTACATGGGAAAGAAACCTTTAAGACGGAATCCATTAAGAAATTGAGTAATTTTACTTTCCAGTGCACGAAAACCCTGTACCAGAATAATTTCAAGCATAGTGGATTCTTTTTTACATTTTTTGAGGGCTATAAAATGTAATAAGTTATATGAAATAACTCCAAAGAAAAGGTTCTTATGGGAGTCGTAGAAAACAGACTTCGAAAGCTTCATATTTCACAAAATGAAATGTTATGTGTTACAAGTTTTACCCGTGTTTTCTCAATTCCTGTGAAGTTGAAATTTATTTTCTCTGACTGCTATAAATATTGTTTTTCCCCACTGAACATTAAAATTACTCAATTTCCTGTTGGATTCCATCTTAATAAGTCTTGTAAACTACCAAATTCCCGTTTGAAATTGCCTTGAACCCATTGTGGTCAGTAGTGAGATTCCATTGTATTTCAGTGCTGGAATCCTCAAATAAAGCTGCTAGTTTTAACCCTGTAAAATTCATCAAAATTTTGCAAATTTCTTTTTGTAGTAAGCTAAAAAAAGGCACTTTGTTAAAGTGCTCTTTAGGCCCAGTTCATGTGTCAAACTCTTCATCACTGAACTTAATAGCTTTTTGGGTCAACCCAAATGATACAAGTTCAAGGGTTGATGCAGACGTCAAACTTAATTTGTCAAACTCAATTTATTTTTACAGTTTACAATGGTCTGAAATGTTTACCAGTGAAAATAAATTACAGTTATTTATGCATTAGGTGCAGCACATGAAAAGCAAACCAAGTCGAAATTCCCATGTGGGCCACTTGAACTTAATTCATGGGTCGACCACAATAAGATATGTTGGACTTGATTGATTCAAACGTTGATCTTTTTATGTACTTAATTGTAGCAATTGGGTTTGGTACATGAAAATATTGACATTTGAACTGGGCCTTAGCAAAGAGGGTGTATTTGAATGGTCACACCGCAGGGTTTTGTCCATGCAACCAAAAGTGAGAAACCAGTAGAAGATCTAGGGGGTGGATCCGGGGGCCTGGACCCTCCCTATCAGACCTGATGCTTGTTTGAGTAGTAATTTTTTTAACAAAGCAGTGTTTTCCACGCCAATGGTGACTGGTGTTCACAGATTGAGAAACACTTGGTCATCTTGGTGAGAAGTAATTTGCCTCAAAAAATGTTCAGCAGTTCTTTCTAAGGTCTTCTAAACCTAAAAGATTTAAAATGAGGAAAAGGCAAGATGTGGTTGAAACTTAAGGTGACTGTTATGTCATTATAGTATCCCAAATTATGACTTGTTGATAGATATTATCTGTTATTATAGTATGAATAACATTTGCCTTAGCTGTGCGGTAAGAGTAAGCTGTCCGTGTGGGGGATATTTCGTGAGAAGTCATTTGCGAGTAGCACATGAAAAAAGATGCAAGTTTGCTCATGCGGTCCCTTGCAGATTGCTTCTCTTGCCACTTGAAATGGAGAGCTTGCTTGCAGGCTACATTACCAACATGAAAGAAGATTTTAAATTCAGATTTAGCAAGTGTAACAATCTAATTCACACAGTCTAACATGATTCCTCCTGTTGTTTGACTGAGTATCATTTTTTGCACTTTTCCCAGATCAAACTTGAAAACAAGCACCTGCATGGACACTTTGCTGTAATGTTTGGCTTCATATGTGGTCTGCTAAAGCTGTCACTCATTAAAACCCAACAACTTTTCCTTTTTTCTACTCTGCGTACAGTAATTGCCAGTGCTGTCAGACTTGGTAATGTTGGCCCTTTACAGGTGAGGTTAACCCAACACTGGTGTATTTTGCATTCTTTTAGAACTTGTTAATTCACTTTATTATATTGCTAAATCCGCTAGCAGGCATAATGAAGCAAAACCTATGTTTTAATTGGCTGCCTGAGATGAGGTGAACCCAACTTCCCCTATAGGGTTTTTCCAGCATTGGTTCCGCAAGAAAAAGTCCTCTTTTTGGCAGTGTAATAAATCCTTTATTGACCAAGCTTGTTTAGTCAAGATGGCTAAATATTGGCCTCCGCCTACCACGAAGAGTAGTTAGTTAATATCTGCCAAACTTATAAAGTATATGGTGCTCAGCACTTCAATTTGTCCAAAAATATGGTTTTTCTATCACTTTAAACCAGAAAATATTTACCAGGGGCTTCTCAGTCCTCCTTTTTGCAGTAAGCTTAAAATGCTTCTCACACACAACTGGGAACCATGCCAAGCCGACCATCAACACCACAAGTCACTACGTGTAGTATTACGACACAAAATAGCGAATAAACGGCTGACAAGAAATTATTACTAATTACCATAGCAAGCAGAACTACAACACTACTTTTAATGCTAAAACAGCCCCCAAAACACATGAAGGGTGGGTGGGCGTGGCTGGTCAGGCAGTGGAGGATGGCAGCAAATTTAACTTGCACCATCTGCATTAGGCAAGAGACCTACTAGACCTACTAAATTTATTCTGACACAAAGGCTAATCTGATCTATGATCTGAATTCGCCACTGGTAATGTCTTCATAGTGCTAACCGGTAGCCTAGCCGTTTCTTTGAAGTAAGCGGCTATCTATCCGTACCTATCCGTATCTACGGCTACGAGTAGGTCTGTCAGACCTGTCCCCTCACATTGAGTTTCATTTAAGATTCCTATTGTCTTTCCTGATGCTCCACCGCCGCAGGATAGGTTTAGTTGATACAGCCCATGGCTCGCAGAGCGGGACGTGGTGAGTTAGATCCCTAAGGCTGGACCATTACTTACGAAGTTAAGGTGACCGAGAAAGACGGTACTGCATTTTCCCTGCAAACGGCTTGGCTTTGGTGTGGATGACCGCGGATAAATGATCGTGTGTCCAACAGGGGACGTAGAAAACCATGTCCTCAATTAGGGCTTCTGATAAATACATTGACACTCACATAATGTTATTGTTGATTAGGCTGTAAAGTTTACTCTTCATCAGATTCGCTCTCATCAGAACTAGAGACAAAACTATATGCGAAAGTGGGATTTTCCTTGAGGAATTCTTCAATTTCGTCGATTATTCTATATTGCAAGTGAAGAAACTTCAGCTCAACATCAAGCTCCGTCATGCATTCTTGGTATTTTTCTGATGTTGTGATGGATTTTTTGAGGAATTTGATGATCTCTGTAACTTTCTTGTGTTGGAGAAGAGAATTCGGAACGGGAAGTGGCTGCCCATAAATCTCCTCTGACAGAACAAGATACTTAAGAATCTCTGACATCAAGATTGGGTGCGTTTTCGAATTTTCCATCAAATCCATTAAGTTTTTTTCACTTGGAAGTTTGCTTGGTGGATCAAACTTTGCCATCATTTGGGCATTCAGTGACTCAAGCCATGCGTTGATAACGTAGAATGGTTTATATGTAAACATGAAGTTCATGGGAAAGTCTGACGTCGTCTCAAATGTTCTTGATTCTAAATCCGGTCCCTCGGCCATGTGCTCATCAAAAATGGAAAAACCATTTTCCAGTGAGACTCTCCGGCTGTGATCATCCATTTGTTGAAGAGTGTTGCATCCAGTGATGAAGAAGTGCTGGCAGTACTTGTTCTTCACGCAGGTTCTCAGTTCTTCCATCAAGTCTTTCACTCTTTCGCCAATCGTTGCATTGGTCCACTGGTCAGTAGGTACAGTTTCAAGGGCCCAGAGGAAAATCGTTTTGGCTGTGTAGGTAGTTATGACAGATTCTAACTTGATGTATCTTGAAAACAGGTACTTGAAAATGAGGTAGGACATCTTCTGTTCTTCGGTGATTGAGGTCATCAGTGTCCTTTCCGCCAATGAAAATGAATACCTCCACTGGGTCTTTGGGGTTACGCTGTTTGTTAGAAACTCGTCTCCCATCTCACTTTTGCTCAATGTTCCTGCACAATTCGCTGACGCGTCACTCTTGGGGACATCGTGGCATCCATCCATCACGGCGTCGGGGCTAATATTCTTCTGGCTCTCTAGCGCAGCACCTTTTTTCGCGGCCTCTTCTACGTTTACCTTGTGACTCGATGTTTCTGAATCTTCTCCCGATGCTTCAAATTTTGGCACAACATGACATCCATCTTGCATCACCTTGTCTATGAGCTTCCGTGATGGCCATCCAGATGGTCTATCTCGACTTGGCCATTCCTTGGCGCAGCTGGGCCATTCCTTGCAAGGCACTGACAAGCTGACATCCTCAGTGAGATAAAGATGCGTTCCTTTCTTACCCAAGTCACTCATGCACATGACAACATGAACCGCTGGACCAGCTTGCCCCACGTACTGAAGGTAGTCATTTAGGGATATGCAGTCTTCAGCATCGAATACATTGCCGTTCTTATGATGTTGCTGAATTCTATAGACATTCATTATAGCTGTTATGATTGTAAGTATGTTGTACATTTGTTCAATAAGCAGCTCTGAAGACAAAAGCTTAAGGCCGCGATCATGTACACACAGATTCTCCAGACCAATTATTCCCTCCACATTTGCAGGAGTTACTAGGTCAACACGTCCAGATGACACAGAAGGAATGATTTTCAGCTGTAATGGCATGTCCGGAGAGTCATGATGAATATTTTGCTGGGTATTCTCACTCGCTGTTATATTTGTAAAACAGAGATTGTAGTCACATTCAAAGGAAAGACCAACGTCTCTCATGATGTCTTCTTCAGAGTCTACAGGCTGTCTAATGGGTTGTATGATTGGTACATCTTCTGGCATGCTGCCCACGCGTTCAGCAACAAACCTCTGATTCGCTAAGAAGCAGTTATCCAAATCAAGCATTCCACTGTGCTGCAGAAGCTTTTGTGTTGTTCCAGGCAGAAGTTGCTTCACTACGCTCTGTAGGTTTGTTTTGACATGTCCAAAGCAAATCTTCTTGACGACGGTTGCCATCGTGTAGATGTTAAAATTCCAAGCACTGTAAGGGACACCCTCTGGATAGTCGACTTCAAAAGGACCATCATCTGACCCTGCAGTGGCCATTGCAACTAAAGAAAACCAAAAAGAATCCGTTATTTGTTATGTATTAATAATACTGTAGTATGCGTCATTCAGTTGACATTCCGACAATCCGACCTCCGTGACATTCCTGGGAATTTAACATCGACCCGCTGTTTAAGGGGGCAGTCCGTTTTTTTTGGGGGGGGGGGGGAGGGGGGGGTGATGTTGATTTGGGAAAGAAATAAATTAGGGTAGGAAAGGAATATGCAAAAACTCTGTTAGTCCGCTTATGGGCTCAGAGGCACCGTGTTGTGGTGGTGGACAATCTGGTATTCAATTCATATTTTAACTTTTCACAACCCCCAAATCCAATATTTTCCAATTTTCCAAAATTTTAAACATCCCCTTATTTTTATACATTAAAAACATTCGCAAAATCATCGAAAAATCTCAAGAACATTATTGAACCAAGGACTCTTAACTAAGTGAGTCATCTTTTGATGGAATGAAATCTTGGCTAGATAAGAGCGCAAACGAAATACAACGCTTTTAAGAAGATTGTCCCTCAAAAAACTGCTATTTCCCCCACCCGGGATGAAGTATTGGGTTTACAGTGTCGTATATATAACCCTAGCCTATAACAGAGCATCAGTATTTTAGAATAAAATATGAGCACATTTCAATCAGGCTCTCAGTTATCAGACGTGCTTCAACCCGCATCAGACTTTCTTATGTGCTCAATGGAATTCCTACAACGATATTCCAAGCTCAACTATATCTATCTCCGACTAAGCCTGCCATCTACTGAAAGTTGACCTTGTTAAAATACGCCATTTGAGTGAACGTGAGGCTGAGGTTGATCTTCTTTTGATGCAAACCTCCTTCCTTTTGTAATGGAAATTATGCTTAAAACAGGGGCACCCAACGAGAATATAGTTCAAAACCACTAAAACATAGCATTGTTAAACGTATTTTGGTATTTAAACGGTAGATATAGGCATATTTTTATCCCCTAAGAATTTTTCATCTGTTCGGATTTCCTAGCTGAAAGTCTAGTGATCCGAAAATTATAGGGATCGAAACTTACCTTTCCGAAAATTTCAGCCAGAAAAAAGGCTCCCGAAAATTCTAGGTGACCTTTTTCAGGGTAAAAATCCGTTAAAAATAAGCAATTTTACCATATTTTAGATGTTCGAAAATCCTAGGAGAAGCAGGCAAGCAAGAAATTTTACAACAAATGTTCCGAAAATTCTAGATCTCAAATCGTCTTCCGAACAGTTAATTTTCCGAAAATTGTCGTTGGGTGCCCCTGTTAAAATAATACTTGTTAGCATAAGAGCAACATCATTTTCATAATAAAGGAGAAAGGTTTGTTTCAAAAACAAGGTCAATTCCAGCCTCTTTTCCTGACCTGTAACTGTAAAATATGCTACTGGCCGGCAGCATATAGTAAATTTCGATAATGCACATGTGTATGTGATATCGAACACAAGCAGGCTCCTAACACAGGTCAGCATTAAGAAGATGGAATATTGTTCGGTGCAGCCCTTAGCTCTCCCGTTAAGTTTCGGGGGCCATCTTGAAAAAGACATATCGGCTTCAGTCCGTTTCGTATGTGTTCTGTTAAATCAGCGCCCCAGGACCCCGGTGCAATAGACATTTTGTTCAGTGTTAACGCCTCCGGGGGCTAACGTCCCACCCTTGGCCACGTTAACCCTTTTGGTCCCAAGAGTGACCAACATCAATTTTCTCCTAACAACATCAGCAGATCATCAAGAGTATTGGTTATGAGAATTATTAAACTGATTACCAAATGGAGAATGCTTTGATTTTAAACCAAATTCTCTCAACTGTTCTTAAAAGAAATGTCTGGAGATCAATCTGGAGAATTTGTATGTGTATCTTGGGGCTTAAAGGGTTAAATCCCCATTATGTCCCGGGGTCAGGGGACGGAAATTGAAATTGACTGATGGATTATGTTGTTTGAGGGTGTCAAACCACATGTCACGAAATGCGATCTGTGTGGCATCTTCGACTTTGGATTGGCCAGCGTTTTTTTGGTTTCTCAAGGCCGATCAAGCCTAAATTTTAAAGCTTTTTTTTTTCGAGAAAGTGGGTTACAGCAAATGCATACAACAACAGTCAACGACCAGGTAGATCTTTAAGCCTCCCAAATCTTGTCTCTTGTAAGAAAATAGAAAGAAAATAAGGCTGATGAAATGCGTCACGCAATGTTTGTGATGTTTCAGCTTGGTTGCAAAAGGAAAAATGAAGCGAGCTACTTAATTACGTGAAATGGCTCATGTTTACCCATGTCCTTGTTACTTTGGAAGTTTGTTTCCATCCGGACATCTGCACGTGTCACAGTCAGAGTTCGTTATACGCCACTGTCACAACTCAAACAAACGTAGATTAACACTAGGGATGACAATTTACGTAAATCGCTCTAGCCGTAAATAACATTTTGACGCAATTAAACTGTTTAGGACCGAGCTAAAAGGGTCAGGTTTATGTCTCATAATTCTTGAAAAGTGGCCCTGGATTCTATGTGAGTTTGACTTGATTCTCAGAATTTACTGAGCTTGGCACCACTGCTCAAGATGCGTTTCTCGGTATGGTAAACACAAACTAATCAAACGAATGAAAGCCTGTTAAAAATAATACTCTACTTCCGCTTCTACATGTACAGTGTATTAGTCGTTGACTATATTAAGTTCTTTGCTGTGCGAAAATCAAGCTCAGACTTTTCGTAAAACGTTAAGGAAACGAGTAGTAACTAGAAGTACTTTCTTAGAAATTGAGACAATCGGGGTCCCGAAGGCGGGAGAGAAAAACACAGAGACTCAATGGAAAAAAAGTTGTAGTTTTTGAGCCTGAATCGTTACCATTACTGCCTGACAGTGCTGCTACCTTAACACAGTACATTAACTCAAAAAATTAAGTGAAACTTACTCAGAGTAACTTAGAGGATCGCTGGTAGTTTGCGGAAGTGAGATCCTTGTCAATGTCGAGAAAATGATTAACTTCGAATTCTGCGACAGGGACTCAGTCCCAGGGTGCCCGGTTTTCCCGACAGTCGCAGGGTCTTGGTAACGAATATAACACCGATGTTGTTACCAATGTGGAGAAAAGAAGCACGGTTTGCGAAAGGGTTATTGGTCTTGGTTAAAGGCTATTGGTTATTGGTTAAAGGGTTATTGGTCTTGAGGAAAATAAGTAGATATTTAATTAAATAGGGAATTGAATCAATACATAAATAGTCCACCCTGCAAGCACATCTTCGTCTTCTTGATTTTCCTTTGAAGAATATTTTAACTTGAGCAGTGAAAATGCTAACATTTGATTGGTACTTGTCGATGAATCGCCAGTTACATAGCTATTGGCAGAAGCAAATCACACAAACATCCATTACATGATCCGATCGACTCCTGCCATTGGTATTATTCTAGAACCACAGACATTGCTATAGAAACAGGTTATCGTTATCCACTAACTAAAATACCTTATGAAATTAACAAATGTCAGGGACACCCAGCGACTTTATTCTGTAAAGTAACTGTTCGAAGGAGCAAACATTGCCTAGAAAATTCTAAAGCTTAATAGAGAAAAGCTAACAATTTCTGGATAACCATTCAGTTCCTTTAAAATATTCGGAGGTTTTCTATAACAGCTTAACTACGATTTTCGGAGGTTGTGTTAGTCGCATTTTGATACCAAGATGTTGCGGTTATTGTTGAAAAAGGTCTCCTAAAGCTTTCGATCTTAAGACAAAACTTCCCCTAAAATTTTCTAATGATAGGAAGGCTACTTCATGTCCTCGAACTTTCAACCGGACCCATAAGGGTAGCTAACACTTTCGGATGAAACGAAAAAGCCACCTAAAACTTTCGTGATGAAGACATCCGAGCAGATAAACAGTTTTTAGGGCAACTTCAAATTAACCAAACAGGCTTCTAAAGGATAGAGAAAACCATCCGAGACACTTGTGGCGTTTTTGGAAACAAGAAAGCTCTGTGCACCTCCGAGTTCCAAGAAGCCAACACCGTAGGGTTAATACCCAGGGCTTTAAAATAGTTTAATTAATTTTTTTAAATACAAAGTAGCAATTTAATGTAAAAATGGCTTCAATGTTAATGTTAATATTATATACGAAATTTTAAGCTTTTTCAATGCTTTCAACTGTACGTTTTCTTAGTTTTAAGCATGTTTTTTGCTTAAAACATAGTAGAGACTAACCTGAGAAAACAGCCGACATTTTGCGACGCTACCACCGGTTTCCCCACTAAATGACGTCTGAGAAACGAGCGCAGAAATTCCATACGGATGACGCGTCACTAAGCAGATCTGGGTAGGGTTAGGCTTCTGATTGGTTGAATCAAATTTTACACGCGGCACGACCAATCAGAAGCACTACCCAGATCTAGACAGTGACGCGTCATCAGTATGGAATTTCTGCGCTTGTTTCTCAGACGTCATTTGACGGGGAAACCAGTGGTAGCGTCGCCAAATGTCGGCTGTTTTCTCAGGCTAAGTAAAGACCTTATTTAAAAGACTTTTTGTCCACCTTAGGCCCAGTCTTTCCAGTTTAAAATGCAGAAGAAAGCTGAGGAAATAAGGAGGAAGTGAGTATTGCAGACATCATTTAATAGGCCGTATTCGTATCACCCGTAATAGACTTTAATTAGCTTGTATTAGAGCATGGCTGGGAATTAGCAGGGGACAAGGAATCTTCCTCCTCATATTAGCCTTGGTTTGCCAGCTACAATCTAACCTGTCATCTGACGTTATGTTTCTTGTACCCTGGGTGCCAGAGACTTTTCATGCGCGGTTTCTGGTTTCGGTCAATCGGTCTTCGGCCGAAGATCTGTCTGTCGGCCAAAGGGCGACACTGAAGCATCCCGCCGCCCGCGAGAAAAAATCCTCCGGTACTCAGGGTATCTTTCTTGCGCTCTCAAAGTAAAATCGTCTGCTTCCTGGGCAGCTACAATTTTTGTTACAAGTGTCGTAACGCTTACTATCTCTTTCTTCTCCCTCAGTTCTTGGATTTCCCCCCGAATCTCCCTCAGTCCTTTTCTATGTTCCAAAACAACAATTGGTGTGTGTGTTTATGCAGGTGGGGGAGGGGTCAATTCCGTTAATCGTAGGGGGAAGGGGTCAATTCCTGTACTTTTGTATCACTCGTGCATGTATCCCGTAAGGGTCGACACGCAACGCTCCTTCCTACTAATTTAATAGGTAGACATATTGTGTGACGACCGTAAAAACAGGAGACTAGGGTATCTTGTATTTTCGGAAAGTGTTGGTAGCTGATTAGACCAGCAGCAAATCTTACTGGCTTAACAGTGCTTTAGCTGTTTATCTTGGTTGAGATTAAGTACCGAGTTTAAACCATTTTTGCGTTAAATCTCTCCTAGGTTCGAAAATGTCACCGTTGAGGAAGCAACAATAACAGCACCAGTGGCAGACTTCCTACAGGGCGCGCATGATAACTTGTTTTCCAAACTATTTTATTCTTAATAAATCCACACCCAACATAGTCTACTTCCCAGCGTCTTGGGCCTGGGTCACGCAACCCGGGAGCTTTGCGCGACTCCGGCCTGCGCGGAAGTTAAGTAGACTACTATCAACAATGACAAAAATCAAACTCCAAAGGATTTTCAAATCTGCAATTGTAGATTCCAGGGCTGTCTAAAAATAGACTGCCAGGGATACCCTAAAATAATACTCCTAACGGTGTCTAAAAATAAACCCTCAGGGATACCCTAAGTTAAGCTTCCAGAAGGGTGTCTAACAATGAACTCCCAGGGATACCCTAAAATAAACTCCCAAGGGTGTCTAAAAAAACTCTTAGGTTGGGATACCCTAAATTACACTTCCAAGGGGTTCTAAAAGTAAACTCCCAGGGACACCCTAAAATAAATTCCCAAGGGTGTCTAGAAATAAACTCCTGGGGGTAACCTACTCTAAATTACGCTAACAATTGTAGTTCTGGAAGTTTTGATATTGAATTGTTTAATTTTCTTAGCCGAGAAAGATGAGACACGTAAGATTGGACACATTCGTACTAGTTAAAAAGACTGTAACTCGGGCCAAAGGGTCTGATGTTTTTCTGTAAGTAAAAATGTGTTAATCTCTCATGAAAATCCTAGTTATATGTTCAAGTGAGAACATTGAAGAACAAAGAAATGGCTTGACTAAAACTCTTTTATTTCAACTTTTATCAACTGCCTCTATTTTAGTAACAGATCTTTTACTCTCTGCTTGAATGGGAAATGAATGGTTAAATGCACTAATATGGAAATGAATATGAGATGCCCAGGTGGATGGGAAGGGGTGGGTGTATTGTCTATAATGAACCGCACGGGAAAGCCACGCCCTCCCTAGTCAGACTATGTGGAAGGTTAGGGAAAACTGTCATCTGGTCAGAAAAGGGTTATTCAAAATATCTCGAATAGCCTTAACTAATGGCTGACCCATTGCAGTAAAACGCCGGCGATATGCAATGGAGATTCAGGTTGCCAGAATCGTTTATCCTAATCACAAAAACGTGAGTTTAATACCTACAGGGTCGGTTATTTAAACGAGGTCTAACTTACACCGCGATTTAGGAAGTCTTTGGATCTCCAGATCTCTTCCGTAGTGGGTTTTCAAGAAAAATGCTTTTCTTGTCCACGCCATATACTTTTATGAAACCGTTCACGATAATCGGTATTTACATAAAAGCGTTCGGCAAACTGTAAATGGCTTAGAACGCGGTTTTGTTAAATACTGGCTAAAGTCGGTTTAAATAAGTGGCCCCGGCATACGTTTTATCTCTTAGCCATACTCCAGTACTGTATGAAGATGGGCAGATGGGCGTGGTGTAAGACAATATTCTATTTGGTTGTATATTTTCGTCGGCAAATGTGATTTCTTTACAATACTTCTATTTAAATCCTAGCCATGTCGCTGTACAGATCGGGAGTGAATCTTTTTTAATCTATAAACTTTTGTAATTATATACTAATTAGGAAACCCCTTTGTTTTCGTTCGTCATAAGCAATGTTCTATTAACGAAACATTATGGCACTTTTATCGTTTGTGTAGCGTATATTACAAAGCCAAGAAAAATCTGAGTTACTTTTTTTCGTTTCGTCATATTAAAAAGTTCTCAAATCGTTCCTCGCTGCCAAAGCCGTCGTCGTAAACCAGCTTAGACAGAGGATAATGAGATACTGTTCCCGCAAAATCCGAGTGTGCTCTTCGTCTTAGTCCCGGAGAGACCTCGTCTCTGTGGAATGTCGTCGGAGAATCTTCGGTAATGGCATAATCCAAAAACACAGGGGACCAATGGTAGTGCTCGGGAAGACTTATTTTACGATCAAACTGCGGTGGGTCCTCTGGTCGGTCCTTGATAGAGTTGAGGACGCCTCGCAGCTTGACGAACTGTTTCATTAGATCCTGGTCTTGCTGTTGCAAAGATTTCTGTAGGAATAAAAACAAAGACAAAAAAACGCTTGTAACTGATAAGAGCCATGTTGGTTTAACCTTGAAAACTGCTTTATGTAATTGTTCGCCATTTGTTTGATTTCCAATCAACTGCTCCGTTTCTGGCTCCCCAAGTTATGAAATTACTTTCAGTTGACTTCCACTAACTCGTAACCTGAGATCAGGCTCTATTTTCGTTTCGCTTTGAAAATTACATTCCTGCGGGCAACCGTTAGAGAGAATGTATGAGAACAGCTAAAATTGGGCTTGATCTCAGGTTAACTTACTCGAACCATTGCTAACTAACTAGAACTAAAATCGATTTCCCCCTGGATTTCCTTCATACGTTTACTGTTATTTTACCCTCGATAACTCAAACCTTCCACTAACTCGAAGTAATTTTTGTTTCCCCTCAGATCATTTCTATATAATTTTACCCTCCATAACTCGAACCATGTTTTGAGCCCTTAAAAAGCCGGGAAAAACCAGTGTACTGGCGTCCGAAACATTGGATTTTGAAGTCCCATTGACGTGTTGTAGACATTTTGTTTATTAGTTGAGGCAAGAGAGAATGATCTCATTCTCTCTTGGTTGAGGCTGATGTTGTTTGTCACAAATCAAACGTGAAACAGCTTTACTTCTCAAAACAGTATAATGCACGCTCTGTTTTGTTACGGTACGTTCTGATTTATAATCTAAAGGTATCTTTGAATTTTCTCATAACATTTCTACAATCAATGTCAGTAAAATGTACACTGTATAGTCAAAAACTCTTTTTACCTTGCTTCCGGCTGTTTTCTTCGAGCTCTCGGTAACTCGAACTTTTTTCAATTTCCCTCAAAGGTTCGAGTTATCGGGAGCCGACAGTATAAGTAAAGGAAAGCCCCATCTCAAACTATCCAAATTAATCCTTAATTGAACAGTTCGTAAAAATTAAAGGATAATATCCTTCCTGACAATATCGAATTAACTTACAGCTGTAAAATTAGCTCTGAAATCTTTGTTCAGCAGCGAATGAGTTGCGTTTTCGCTTTCTCAACCAAAGGCCGTATCTGTTCGATCAACCAAGCAGATTCTAATAATCTTAATCGTTTGTTGTTCACGGTCAAACAAAAATTGCTCAAGTAGAGGACGCAACAGACTATGAGGAATGGTCTTTTAACTCCAATGAAGCCTATGGACTGGTATTTTCTGTATAAATTATCACTGTGTTCCAACAAAAGGTTCTATTGTTGTTGCTCTGTGGACTAAATAAGTCACAAGTTGCTTTTAGATTTCTAGTTTGTCAGTCGGCTGTATCTAATCTGTCTGGGATATTGGGCAGTGAAGACTATGAAGCCGTATTTTGTTGGTAATAATATTTATTATAATCCACGAGAAGCTTCTAAGTGCTTAATCTGTGGTAAAAATCCCTCAAAAAATACTATTGCACTACAAGACTATACTCATGCATGAATGCTCATTGCTTGATATTAGAATTATCCCAAGTCCTTTTCCAAAAGCAAATGGGAGCTTTCCAGGGTTGAAAAATCAAGTCATTTAAATGAAAACAATTAGCTGAACTTTGTTATTTCCGACTCAGTTAAGTTCCGCAAAACTGCTGATTGGCAACCGTGTTAAGGCTGCACGCACAGAAGCCCAGCAGTTGATAGAGAGGGCGGGACCTCAGCCTTAGAAAGATTTCAGATGCTGGAGCAAGAAAAAAAACAACAAAAGGTAAACAAGACCTGGAAAGTTTATTTTATTTTTTAAGTAATAATTTTTTAAATGCAGAGGAGACTTTTGTTACGAAAGAAGTGAGATTGCGTGCGCCACTTTGCACCCCTGCGCTGGCACTTTACACATCTTTACACCCGTTTTATCAGTCACATAGCTCCAGGGTTGTAGTATTTGCAACCCTAGACACGCACACCGGCATATAACACGCAGCAGGAATAGCTGACCCAGAACGATCGTAGACGTTTCCTAAAACAAGTTACGTAATACTGAAAAAACACAAAAGTTTCAGGACAGAACGGGGATAAAAAATTGCCCTTTTACTATCACTCTGAAAACAAAATTCCTCTAGAGCCTGTTTCGAATGTTTAAAGATGATCTACCCGAAGCCTACCCATCTCCTGATAACAAAGCAAAGTTGTAAAAGTGATAAGCTGAATTGAATTCATGCACGTGACTTAGCCAATTAATTCCTTTCCTTTTTTATAATTTTAGTTGAGCTATGATCGTTCTTTCGGGATTTAGGCAAGATAGTCTTTTCTGAAGATAGCTAGCATAACAAAATTCTCGGGAAGTGTTCCTCTTCCGCTCCGTGTGGTTTTCTAAAAACAAATAACCGGATTTACGCACCTACGTCGCACATGCGGCCTTCCTGCAGAGGTATTACTTGTAGTTATAAACAGCCACTTTTAGCTTTGGATTGACCAGAAAAATCTCTACCTTTCGCGACAAAATAGGCAAAATAGTTCTGACAATCAACTTATCTGCTCCCTCTGATAGCTTCCAGTTCATATACGAATGCTTTAAGTGGGGCTGCTGTTGTCACTGAGTTTGAAGTTGCTCTTGAAATAGCGTTTATCAAATAAAAACTTCTTTCATATTAGTCACGTAGGATGGTGCTCTGTTGTAAAAAAAGCTTCCTTTACGTCGATTTTGCGGCATTATTTTTCAGTTGCTAACCGAAGAGAAGGGTTGGCTAATCGAGGTCTCGTCTTATACAGTCAACTGTACATGTGCTTTCATTTCTGTTTAATGTTTAAATTAAGAGTCCATCATAAGTGCGACCGCGTCTACGTTTTAATAAACAAAGCAAACTAATTGCATCATGCCGAGCAATTGTCCAATTTTTTGCAAGTGAATTTCCGTGCGCACCGTAAAAGCTACAATCTAAAATCAAGACTTTTCGTCTTATCTGAACGCAAGCGCAGAACAGTAGCTAAACGCAATTGTTCCAAATTTAAGGTAAAACGAAACGTATTAACTTAAGTGTTTAGATTTTGCAACTTGACCGGCTACAGCAAAGGATTAACTGGACTTGTTTTGACTCGGTGGTACTTACTATTTCTTTCACGATCCACTCTATGGCTCCGTCAACGTCGCTCTTGCGCTCTTGGAAGCTCTTCGACATTCTCTGCTCTTCGTTGAGACAAAAGGAAGGCCTTCGCTCCAAAGGGGACTCCAAATTGCTGGATATGTCGGACTGGATTTCCAATTCCTTTGTTTCGCTATCGTCTGCTGTACACACTCGTGTAGTGATACCATCAGAGGACATTATCTTAACATGAGCTCACGACGTTTTATAGACGAAGAACGTTTTGATTAAACCTTTGATCCTGGCAGCAGAGTTTCACTCAATTCAGTCTAGTTTGTCTGATGGTCACTGAAGCGCGAAATGTTTCAGTTTAGCATTGTTTAGTGACGCACACGCCAGACAACCTTGTTTCTTCTTTTGACCGATGTATAAATAGCTGGCAGAAGCACATATATGCTTCTGCAGATAGCTGCGTGTTCTGCGTGATAATGCTGACTAAATGCTGACTCCAGGTAAACAACGAATTGACGATCTTCCCGTATGTCAATCTGTCAATATTTAAACCAGAGTGATTGACTAGAGAAGAGCAGAAGTAATTTTTCAATTACCAATTCCGATTTTTTGAAACGCAGTTCTGACGCAATGATCCATGTTTCCGTTAAAACATTAGAACACAATGGTTATCTTTATTAGCAAACGAGTTTAATCAACCACGTGAGTGCCAGTGTGTCGACGAGGATACCTTCGATTACAGCCTACGTGTAGCCGCGTGCTACACGTAGGCTACTTCGATTGCGATCACTGAATCGTTGACCCACCCCAATGTATTATTATACATTGTACTTACTTTCCGTCTTCTCATTGGCTAAAAGCCTACAGCCAATTTTGGAAATTAGCGCAACCTACAGTTAGTTATCTGCTAGCAGATAACTGCCTAATCTGTAGGTTGCGCGCGCAAAGCATGATTTCCACTGTTGTTGTTGACAGTGACTGACGTTTCGACAACCTGTGCGATCTGATTCGTCAATTACGTCGCGATGTTATTGGTCGTTTGTCAGTTAAGCCGTGGTAATTGTCAGTTCTCCAGTCGTTCTCTCGTAGTTAGTTTTGCTTGATCTCGTCAATGAGTCTTCTGTACGGCCCTGGTAACTGTTGGCTACGATTCAATGGCGTTTGTTCTAAGTTAGTAAACCAGGGGCCGGTTTCTCGGAAGTCCCGATAATTAACGGGCCCGGTAACATTAAAGATCGAGGTCTCAATAGTTTTGCATCTAGCATGATAAAACCATCAGTTAGTGAAACAAAATGGAGTAGTCTGCTAGCCAGGACCCGCGCTCTTATTCTATATATTTCGATTTGAATATTTGATTTCGGGCCCGAAATACCGGGACTTTCGAGAAACGGGCCCCAGCTTTCTAAAGTAAGACGTTGATAGTAGTGTGTAGAATACGTTGTACATGTTTCAGAGCACAGTCCCAGTCAATTTGATGTTTCGTCTGTAAATGGTGCTCAGCAATGTGATTGTTGACGTCACCATTCCTTGTCGCTCGTTTGTGTTCAACCTACTTTTGAAATGACTCCTGGGTTCAAACCTTTCACAATGTATAATAAAACAATGATCAGATTCGGTTTTTGTGATACCCTAAATAATCAAGGTCTCGGGAAGTGTTTATTTCCCGGTGTTTATTTCATCCGCTAAGGCATTTCGAGAACGGACCTTTGAAGCCAGGGTAACTTCTGACAACCAGGGCATGAGGTTTGTGGATGTAATTCATATTACAATTTTCTCACGATTTGATAAGGATTCTTTAAAACGTGGGCTAGTTAATATTCATTCCGTTTTTGAAACCCAACACTTTCAAATCATTGCAATCTGGGCCGGGAAGCGTTTCCATGGGAATCCATTTGCGTAAGCTGTGGTCTTTCAAAGGAAGATATTCCCACCTGACGTGGGTGGACAAGTTTCATTTGACATTTCCTCTAAAAACTCCGGCCCTTTTCCCTTTCAGTCCTTCTAGGTCTTCTAGGTTCTTTAGTACTAGAACCCCCCCGGGGGGGAGTACTTTTAGAATTTCTGGGTAACACATGTTTTAAAACTCGTAAACGTTAACAAGGTTGACGTTAGATCCGGGTGCTTTTCCATATGCTTCATTATTACTGTGAAGAATGATAGCCGAGAACTTCTTTATATAGGGGTTTCGTTATGTCTAGGTTCTTTTCGGTACATTTTACAGGGGCACCCAACGGCAATTTTCGGGAAAATATCTGTTCGGAAGACGATTTGAGATCTAGAATTTTCGGAGCTTTTGTTCTAAATTTTCTTGCTTGCCTGCCTCTCCTAGGATTTTCGAACATCTACAAAATGGTATAATTACCCATTTTTAGCGGATTTTGACCCTAAAAAAGGCCAACTAGAATTTTCGGGAGCCTTTTCCTGGCTGAAATTTTCGAGAAGGTAAGTTTTTATCCCTATAATTTTCGGATCACTAGACTTTCAGCTAGGAAATCCGAACAGATGAAAAGTTTTTAGGGAATAAAAAGATGCCTATATCTACCGTTTGAATACTAAAATACGTTCACCAATGCTATGTTAAGTGGTTTTGAACTATATCCTCGTTGGGTGCCCCTGATTTTACTATTACTCTGAAGTCTAAAGCTAATTGAGCAATTCAATACATGTCGTCATTTATAAACGAGAATTTTACATTCTGTACGAACAATGATCTCTTTTGTAGAGATCCAAGGGCGACGCATTCGGAAAAGCAAACCTTTCCAAGCGAGGCAAGAAGTGCGAGTAAAGTGCCGAAGTGCTGATCTTGGTTGTCTTCAGTCCTTAGAAGTAGCTTTTAAAAGAGTTTTGGATGTTCCCACGGGAAACTGAACTCCTCTGGACCCTGTGCCATGGACAGTTGCTTCCCCTTTATTAGAACTCGTCGACATGGCCAGGCTTTAGTTGGTGTACGTATCACTTGCTTTTAAGTTTTTCTAAATATCTGTCAGTCCAAGAAATGTTTCTGATATTATTGCGTTCGACGTCAGGAGTTTAGGTTGCGTTCTCCTCTGCTTCCCCCTCATCCCCCGCCTGGGGCTGTTCCAGTCTCGGGGGGGGGGGGGGGGTACTGCCATATATGGGCTATATAGGTTATGCCGCTGTAAAGGGTATGGTTTTCAAGCAGTTTACTCTAGGATAGGGTATATAAATCAGAGCGTTTGGGTCTAGAATAGGGTATCATTTTTCAGGAAACTGATTAGTTGGTTGAATGTTTTATCTAGACTAGTGATTGTGGTATAAGGTTTTGTTTTGGCTAAACTGTCCTAGTGACCTCAGTAGTTTCTAGAAAACGGCTACTCTAGGATAGGGGGGATTTAGGGAGTATACTCTACTATAGGGTAGCAAAATTCAGCTGAACTGGCTCTGGTATAGATTACATACCCATATCGCGGAAAAGGAGGCACTGCAGTAGCCTGTGTACAGACGTCCCCTCCCCTCAGAAAAAAAAAATTATGAGGGGAGGGGGGCATCTGTATACAGGTTAGCACTGCAGTAGTCTGCTACACAGCCGTTTTTAGGAGCGTTGCGTGACGACACTAAAAACGGCTTTGTAGCAGACCAGCACTGCAGCTAAGAACCTAGAAGGAAAAGAGGTAAGCGACGCGCATCTAACGTTCACCAGGAGCCCATAATCCGGTGTTCACGCTCAATTTTTCTAATCCTTTGTTTCTTAGGGCGCAGGAAGAAATCTCGAGGACGCGCGAGGGGAGAACAATCCTCACCCCTCGCGTGTTCCCCTCGCCCGGCTTAAAAAAAAGGTACGGGAGCCTGCTTATCCTACGGACACAGGCGTATTATACGTCTGTGCCCGCAGGCTATTGGTGAGGAGCGTTACGTGACGAGATAACAGCGTCCGCGTAGGAGACTATTGTCACTAAACTACTGTTACCTTTTCGAAAGAGAAAGACGAGAGTGGGAGAAAGGGCGCTTATCATTCTCGTTCCCGTTTCTGCGTTCCCAGAACCGCTATCCTATCTGAGGCGCTGACCAAAAGGAACGCAGCTCTGTGATCAAGAATGGCGGTTGTTAGAAGATTACGAGCATTTTTGGCATGCTGGTAGCCCGCAGGCTATCGCCGAAGCGTCATGCAAATTTCGCTAAAAGTGTAGTCGATCACCTCGCACAATATCATTTGATGTGAAACCCGAAAAACATAAAAATGGTCCAAACGTTCTTTCAAAGAGAAAAGAAATAAGACATACTCTTTCAATCCTCTCGACATTTTAGACAATAGTTCCGGTCAGACCCAAAAACGACAATGCGGGGACAAGGGCGAAACTCCTCATTGAAAATAAAAACACACTCCGAAACGGTTTCAACGGATCACTTTATTAGGGTTTACAAGCAGTCAGAGATCATTTATGTATCTATTACAATTTCAAGAGGTATCAGGTCACAATTTTACCGTATTAGCGAGCAAAAAGTTGTGAAGTTCTCTATTTCTCTAAAGTCAGTTCCGTGTACGTTCAACTCTAAAGTCGGGTCCTTTTGAATACATTAAAATCACACAGTCAGAAGTTTATAAACCGAACATAAAACAGGAAAAATAAACAAGTTCTTCACGAAGGATATGAAGAAGTAATTTGGTTACTTGATATGACGAAATACTGGATTCATGAAACCATATTTTCAGCTGGCTAAGTCAGGAACGAGCGATAGACATGGCTCCAGGACTTCCCTTGACTTCTTGGGCGGACTGAACCAGCATACACAAAGGACAGCAGCAAGTTGCAATGAGATCGTTCAGGAACGTACCCTCGATTCCGTTCTGCTCACGAATCTTGGATCGGATCTGCGCCATGAAGAATAAGTTGGCGAGAGGGATAAAGGTGGCCAGACCGCACAAGACACAGCTATCGCCCACAGCCTCGGCGTTCTTTCCAGCGGTGTAACAGTGGCAGAAATACGTTACAAGGCACGTACCACAGTCATCAAAGCAACTAAACAATCCATGCGACCACTGCTTTGCCATAGTCGAAGTTTGATCCAGAGAAACAGCGGAATAAAACGGGATAACAGACCACAATTACGGGGTAATCAGCCAGTCCACGTTTATCGCAATGAAGATGGGACAGCGCCTAGCTATTGTCGCTCTACTGACTCATTTATTGAAACGTCAAGCAATGTGATTGACAGTCTTCAAAACGTAGCGTAATGTAATCTTAATCGAACTCTATGGTGCAATCGGAAGTTAAACAGATGAGGGCAGAAATATCATTTTTTTCCTGTTAGGAATTTGACAAAAATACTGAACCCACAATGGACTAAACTGACCCTTTTAACAACGGACAGTAAAATGATTTTCTGACTATAAAAAAACTATGTTTGTACTTCAGAAAAAAGAAAAGCGGTTGCTCAGCAATAGTCAGTTGCAATAGAAACAAAGTTAAGCGTGATGACGTTTGCGTGACAAAGTAAAATACTTATTAGAATTAGACTCGGAGACCAATATCATCGAATTTATTACAAAAAAACTATAAAGAAAAAAAAAAGGCCGAGCTGGCACCCTGCAGTTACCTTGAAGATCAATTTTACATAAAATAAATGGAATTAGACGACAACTCATTGCTATCCTACTGTCAATAGAGCACCATCCTTTAACCTGCAAAACAAAGACCGAAAACAAGAAAAAGAGACAGAAGCTTGAAAAGAATACTCTCGCTGGGAGATCGCTTTCGTATTCGAAGCTCAGAGGAAGCAAACGGAGAAAGCAAGGTGTCGACAACGCGGAAGTACAGCGTTAGCAATGAGTGAAACTTGAAAGTCACGAGGATATCGTGAAGGAAGAATATACTGATAAGATTTCGTCACCTGTACTGTTATGATGAAAGGGTAGTTCGCTTGTTTAAAAATCAATCATGCAGTTTAACACGCACATAAGGGAAGCAGATACATTTCAACTTCATTCAGATTAAATCCTTTATTATAACCAACCGAATTCATTATCATAATTTAAAATCTCTGGTTGTTACCTAGGTTTCGACTTGATCGATACGATTGCTGAAAATGAAGGGAAAACCTGACAGCTCTTCAAAGATCACTGCGATACTGCTGGTTTTCATATGATCGCCACAATTCTTTAACCTTTTTCAGCCACGATTCCAGGCTTGAGTTACCCTTTGGTCACAATTAAGAAAGGCTATAAAGTTATTTTCCTCAAAACGAATTTCGAAATGTTTTCTTCAGATGCCAGCCTTGCATACTACTAAGTATTCCTTGAAAACATGGACTACATATATATACACGCTGACTAATAATAAGGAAATTAGACCATTAAGTGAAGGGACATAATTAACTTGTGGCTTCTAAACCCTTTCATCTCAAAAGGTGGCTAAAACTCTAAGACATATAACAACCATCTTGAAGTAAAATATTGAGAAACACTGCAAGAAGCACCAATCACAATTTTGAAGGAACATCAAACGGTTTCATTTTATACATTTTACAGAGCTACATACTAAATGATATAGTACGGTCTGTACGTACCGCTAAAGAGGTTTCTGAACTGTCGCTCTAGAGTTTCTAGCCTGCGAAGCAGACCTTTCCAACCGGGTTATGAAAGTTGAACCAAAAGGAAAAAACAAACAAACGCGGAAACGCTTGCTACGCAGGCTACTACATATTTTCATCCAAGGACTCAAAGGTTAGCAAACTGCACCTTGCCATAATAAACTCTAGTAGTGATATCATTAAAAATAAATAAATAAATGTACACCGTTGTCGACCTTTTCCGTCACCTTAATACATATGTTGTGGTTTAATGTTATCCGTGGTTCAAATTTTATTTTCCTTTGTTTTAAACTCATTACCACACATTACCATACCCAAAAACAAAAGAAAATAAAATCTAAACCAAGGATAAAATTGAACCAGAACACATACATGCAGCATCTATTAACTTTAAGTCACTTCCACTCCAAGGGCTGCTGTTATTACATAGCACATCGTGGGTGACAAACACGGTGATCAGGAGATTTTAAAGTGCTGGAAGAGGTAACTTATTCAAACGTACAGTTTTTTTTTCAATCGAAGGAGCACTATGTTTATTTGAGGGCAAAATAAAGAAATATAAAGACAATAATTCATCCCATTTAAGGTTATCTCATTATAGTGGAACTTGCATGATTCAGGATTCCAGTCGTAACTAGGATTCCGCATTTCTTGAGCTGTACTCCGACTTCTAAAGGCCAGGATTCCGTATTCCACAAACTAAACATTTACGTATTCAAGAACCGCCTGATTACCTTACATGGGAGCGAAAACAACTCCTTACACTGACCCATGAAAATACCGCATTCCTGAACAGAGGCGTGGCAGTTAATCCGAAATGTAAATAAGGAATAGAAATGCGTGGTGCACTTAAGGTGACTCGACCCAGTTTTTTTGGGGCGGTACCACCCTACTTTGAAGCTCTCTGGTATCCCCACCTTTACTTTTATCGTAAGTCTAACACATAGAATGGATAACATATAGATCAATCTACAATATAACATAAAATTTTTGGCGATCGGAGTAATTGTCACGTGGTTATAATGCCACGCCCCTTTGAGGTCTGAGTCGAAAATCTGCTGTTGCCGGCATTTTTTCGTGAAAATCTCTCGGCTACACATAGTGCGCATTAGTGCCTTGCGCTGAACAGAGTTTCACCAAAATCGCAAAGACCCAATTCGAGAAATTCAGCGGTTTCCAAATTTAGGTCATAATTTATGCGAAAATGATAAGCAAACTTTACACGGACTATATCTAATAAACTATGAGATTCATCTCTTTATTTTGGGCATCGTTATAACAGATGGGTCCTTGCAAGTCAGCAAAACGCTTTAGGGCCTTGTAAATGCGCGCGATTTCGAGCAAAGCAAACATATAGAAATTATAGTTTTCGCTATTTGTTGACGTTTGTCAGCGTTCAAGAGTCCTTCTCACGAAAAAAGCATTTTCTTAAAAATTCGTAGTTTTTTTTCCTTCAATTTTTTTCAGGGCCACAATTGATTAACTAACTACCCAGACTCTGAATTTCATGGTAATTGAAAAACTGTGACATTATCTTCTATAAGCCCAAACTTGAGTAAACATTGAAGATTTTTAGCGTTTTGGCTGAGTTTGTGCTTTGGGAGTTGTCTATTGTTTCTAGTCTGTCATTATACAGCATTCTTGTTCAGCACGCGTGCAAAGACCGCGCTTGGCTGACTTCCCGAATGCTCACCGAGATATAATAATTTTGGTACAGTGAGACAGGCCATCGCGTGATACATAGAGGTTTAAGTCACAATTTTTAATCAATTCTCGTGCTTCTTGTGCCTTTGCAAAAAAATCAAGAAGTGTTACACACTAAATCTACTTACTATTAAAAAAATATCATTTTTTCATAGGTTTAATGCAAGCCAATAATTAAACCAAGTCGTGACGGGAATATCTCGGTGAACATTCGGAAGTCAAGTCAAAGGGGCGTGACATTTACTCCGATCGCCAAAAATTTTATGTTATATTGTAGATTGATCTATATGTTATCCATTCTATGTGTTAGACTTACGATAAAAGTAAAGGTGGGGATACCAGAGAGCTTCAAAGTAGGGTGGTACCCCCCCAAAAAAAACTGGGTCGAGTCACCTTAAATACCATTATAAGAGTGCTGCTGCTTTTGAACACAGGATTGTTTTGCACAGGCAGTGACTGGTACCAATGTTAAACATTTTCCATGAGTGGAGTTCTTTTCTGTCTTTGTGTTAAGTACTTGCTCCTTTGCTGAGCAATCCAGGCGTTGATCTGTTTTTCATTCTTGCTGTACACATTTAGAAAGATCCCCAGGAGAACAATACCACCGGACCAAACGTAACTAAAAGAGAAAAAAGAAAAGAAAAGAAAGAACCTACACTGAACCTGTTTTCACAGAGCCTGTTTCTCCTTACAATACCAAGGTTGTTTAAGGTTTCCTCTATACGGATACTCGAATAATTAACAATTATTCCACGAGAGCTTGTTTCAGTAAGCTACAATAAATATCAAGCCTAAAAATCTACTAGGACTTATCAGTAATGTCAAACCTTCCCGTGTGGAGATAATGAAATCAATAAAGTGGTGAATTAAAACGCGTGATGTGATGGTTTTACAACTTTCTACGCCCGAGATATTCAAGCCTGTTCAGGGAGAAAATGGTCAAGTTTTCCACGGTGACAAGTTCTGTTTGTTACGGATAAGCCACAATAGGGTCATTTATACGAGGAAAAATAAGACGCGGCTTAGCTAAGACGCGTCTTATTAGATAAGACATGCTCGTATAAATGGTACAGTTCGCGTCTTATTTTTCCTCGTATAAATGGCCCTAATATAGTGTGATACGGAGCTCACTGAGGGTAAGGGTAAAATCCTATACTTACTGTATTGTGAAGGGTTTAGCGAAAAATATAAATGACAAAACCATTGTGACAGCTTTACGACCTGTAGTCACTGGAACACAAAATAATAACAGAATTAGATGAAAGTAACTATGACAATGATATTGCAGAAGCCTGTGTACATCCGCCCCCTTCGCTCAAACAAAAACGACGGGAGGAGGCGGATGTACACAGGCTAACAATAATGCAGTTAATGGTGTTATTGACTGTTGCACTACAGGAGTCAACGGAAAGGCGCGAGTATTATAGCCTGCGAGCAAGCTCTCCTTTTTTAAAATTTGGGGGGAGTCGCGAGAAGTCACATGAGAGCCGCATTCGAAAAGAGATGCTAGTGCGTTCTCTCACAGCTCGCAGGCTACGAGTGTTATGGGGAATATTACAGTCTGGAGGGAGCCTTCAAGGTGGGGTCAGACTAGAAAATTAAGCAGAGGGCAAATTGGGGGAAAGAAAAAAGGATGGGACAAGAGAACTGTTTACAGGCTGAAAAGGTGACCGGTCGTTTCGCTAACGTTCCGTTCGCTAACATCTTAAGTCGTTCCGCTAAGAAGTGAACGAGCGCTGCGCAGATATATGCTTCGTTCTCTCAGTCATGATACAAAAAAGTGCGATACGAATGTATATTCCTCGTTCTTTCAGCCACTGATCAGAAAGTAGTTAGGGAACTGACCTCACACGTAAGCAAAACGACTTCAGAAGTTAGTGGTTAAGCAGTATCAAAACCAATACGTTGTCAAGGTATTAAACGCTGGTTAACGCTAACCATGCTTCGAGCAACTGGGCCCAGGACGTTGGCGAAACGACCGTAAACCGCTGAAAATATACTGTGTTTGGTAGGAATATGTTAAAATTATATTTCAAGCACTGTCTTACACGACATGTCTAGATCACTTATCACGACCAATGACATGAAATTAACTATGTTTGAGCGTCGCCTCAATCCGTTTAAAAGGGCATTTGGTAGTTATGGATACCGTATTTCCTCGAATAATAGCCGTCCCTCGATTAATCGCCTCCCTCGAATAATCGCTCCCCTTTGATGGTAATATTTGAAATAATCGCCTCCCTCGAATAGTCGCCCCCCCCCCCTCTCTGTCAAGCTGAAGTGGAATCTGATCCAGCAAAACTGATCAGTTACGATTCAAGCTCTGAAAATTAATCAAGGAACCAAATTTCGAACACTTTAAAAGCCCGTCTTCAGTTTATTTGATATGATAATTTTTGGATTTATTGGGATAATAAAACAAAATATTTAGGGCACGACTTCCAGTGAGTAATATTTGAAATAATCGCCCCCTCTTGACACGAAAAAAAGAAATAATCGCCCCCGGCTACTATTCGAGGAAATACGGTAGTTTCATAGTGCTAGACTGAAGCCATTTTAAATAAAATCTGGCCACTGATTTTTGTTTGTCATTGATTGAAAAATAGCCTTTAAGATATTCACAGTACTTGACATAAATGACACGGCCTATTGACAGGCTCTCAAGAATATTACTGTAAAAAAAGAAAGAAACTCATGGGTAGCTTATTGACACACCAAGTATTTTCAGGCTATGTCTTTTAAAATTGAAGCTGAGTAAATATAAACCTAAGAGAATTGAAAATCGCTTAAATGATCGGTTAACTGCGAACGAAAAAACACATTAAAATAATTAATAATATTAGTACAACTTTGGGTCATTCAAATGTTCTGTAATTACAACTTTGATTAAAAACCAGCATCCCATCTCACTCAGTTTATGATTATAAAGCAAATGTGCTCTCTACTCAGTCCAATTACCTTCATACATTTAAATTATTTTCGTTCAAAATCGATTTTTACAAGAAATATAGAAATTCACGACTGTTTTCTACGACAAAATGCAGATAGCACAAAAGCTATGAACTCAACACATCTTAAGTGCCTCTAGCATTTAAATTTTGTGGAGGAACTAATTACAATGAAGGCAAAAGTAAGTTACTAGGCTACCAGGCACTCATACAATGTTTTATTTCATCCACTTTGAGATCACTGGCGATTCGTTCAATCTAATTGGCTCTCAGCAGTGTGATATATTCCCAAATCGCACCTTTTTCCCAGCCAATGAAAAAGGTTCACTAAAACAGCACGACCAAACAGGTTTCAAATCTTGTTTAAAGTAACAAATCAAATTGCAGGTACAATGGATGTAATAAAGTGGTAATTGAACTTCATGTTGTGCAATTTTGAGTGAAATCATACTTGTGATTTAAAAATCGAACTCGCGCTGCGCGCTCGTTCAATTTTGAAATCACACATATGATTTGGACCAAACTGCACTCCACTCAGTTCAATTACCATTACACAGCACAGCCCTAATAAAAGTAACATTCAAAGGTTAACTATATCTACTGTGGTTCAATTTCATTCTACGCTTGCTGTAAATTTGTAAATTTAATTTTTCTTTGTTTTTGGGTATGAAAATGTATGATGATGAGTTTGAAACGAAGGAAGATAAAAATTAAACCACTGAGCTAAAATAATTATTGATCCATAACATATCTAACACGATTTTCAGGTAAAAAAGCTAGTAAATGTCAAAATCGTTATAAAAGCTAAGTGTAAATCTTAGCAGATGTATACCTAGATTGCATTCTTGTGTAAAATATCGCTGTGGAGAGTTATATTGGCTTTAACTCTCCACTTGAATGTACAGCGATATTTTACACAAGAATGTAACAACTTGACATCAACATTGTACCTGTGACAGCTAATAGAGCACCAAATGCTCTAACAAGTGTGAGAACAAATGTAATTCCTAAATATCCAGTAATTGAAAAGATGAATGCCAATCCATATGCTTGAACTGGGTTCTACAAAATTAAAGTTAAGGACAACGCATCAGTTTTTGAAGACGAACATTCCACTAGTTTTGATTTCTTTTGACACAAGTTTCAAGTGTGGATCAGAAATTATCACCTTGCAAAATACTACTGCAGGCGACCAGAGGAGCATGCAGTCCTAATCTTCAGGCTGCTATTGTGCATGGGCAGCACATAGGTAGCCGGCAATTGTTTTTACTTCCACTAAGAATGAATGGAATGCAAGAAGGTAATCTGATCACTCACTTAGAATTCTATCACGCATAATCTTATCACAAGCGTTTTGAAAATATTGTCAGCATTGGAGCAAGAGTATTTGGCTTTTGCTTGATCTTGCCCGTGCTCCCTTTAACCGTAGGTTATTACTATTGAAAAAAGAGTCGAACTGCTTGTAGGAAAACAGGAAAACACTTACCTGGGAACAAAATTCGAAGGCGGGCCACAGTCCACCAGAAAACACCAGGCCAATAAAAATATAAATGAATCCAATACCATATGAATACAAAACCTAGGAAGAAGGACAAGAAATTGCACTTAAGTGACTGTGTTGAACATTTTTCAAATTCTCTGTTAGAGATCAAAATTCTTTAATGGTCTGAGTCTCATTAGTCAGTATTATTGTCACTGGTATCTGGATAAACAGTTCAGCTGGATTTATGATTGCACGCTTCTTTGGGAATGCACCTGAAAAAAAAGTACACCAGTTACTGGTGGTGGTGGAGTGGGGGGGGGGGGGGGGGGAATTCTAGACACAAATATGAAGCATGGCATATTCCTGCCAGTTCATATCAATGCTGCTCTCACATAAAAATATACACTTTTAAGGCCACTTTCATATATGTCATATATGTCATATAATTCTAATGCAGTGAAAACCTGTGAGTAAGAACCTTGGTTTTGAGAGCCTGTTAGGCTAAAATTTACCAATTAGGCACCCTCCACACAAGAACCTTTTTAGCATAAAATTTGAAACAGGTTCTTTTGTATTTCCTAAAATCTATGAAAAATTCAACACTTGGGCAAAAAAAGATAGGTCAACATTCAGAATCCTCTTTGGAGACAGGTGTTTTATCACTTCAACTGCAATGTAATGGTATGTAGATTTTTAATATGGAATAAGCCAAATACCACTTTTGTGACTTGAACACAGACTGCTCTCTATGCTAGCTGTCTGCATTAACTTTGATACATGATTAATCCTTCCTCCATTAAAAGTTTGGCAAATATTGTAGTTGGTCAGTCAGTAATAACTTTTTGCTTCAGTTTTGCAACATTTTACTGAAAACAGGGCTCACGAAAAGTCCTGTCCATTAGTTTGGGACTTGTAAGCAGATTTTTTTGCCAGGAAAGGATCCAGGCAAGTCATCATCTCAAGTATGATGCCTAACACATGATTGTCACGCCTGCAGATCAAAAACTTTGGTCTCATGCCTACTCACACCTGTGTTCCAACTTCTCATGTCTGTTAAAAATGTTTGAGCCACTACAGCTTTAACAAAAATAAATAAATTACCGAATATAAAGAAACTGGAACGAATGAGAAAAGAAATTAGTCCATGTGAATAATCAACTTTCTCAGAATTCTCTTATTATAGTAGTTAAATCACTGAAGACGAGTTCGTGTTCCTTTGTGTTCTCATGTTCGTGTTAGCCAGAACTCTTTGGAGCATCTTCACAATATCTTCGGAAAACTTCAGAATGTCTTCAGAGGTCTTTGGGTATCATCCGACCTCTACAAAAAATCCTGGCACTCTCACGATAAAAATGTCACGTCTATAAATAATTTATAGATGTTACATTTTTAATTTGTTTTTTTTAATTATTAAAAAAAGTTGGCAGGTATATAATAATAAGAAAAGCGAGAGGTGGTCCCAGGCAAGCAAAATGTGGGAGCTGGTTGCCTAAATGACACCCTTGAATTCAAGGTTTTTTGGAGACCTGGAAAACCATCCTATTAAGCAGGTGTTCCTAAGGAGAAGGCTTGACTGTACTTACCATTTCGGTATTTGAACTCTTGTGAGCTTTCAAAGCCTTCTCCTGTACATTTCCAATAACAGCATCAGCACACAAAGCCAGGGAAATCAAAACCACCCCTACAGCAAGATGGCAGCATTTAATGACTTGAGAGCATTATTAATTTTGTACAGGAGGTCATTATAATATAATTTTTTGTATCTGTATGCATGTTTAATATATTCAACAGAGGAAATTCACTTTCTTAGTATGTGCTCTTTCTAATACGAGGTAACATAAATGTGTAAAGTGATACAGTTTTGCAGGAAGGTTTATAAACACGTGGTAAATATTATAGTTTTACAAGACAAAGCGGTTTACAGTTTTAAGAAATTTAGGAAGCATATCCCACAACACTATTTTATCCAACCTTTTCCTTTGCAAACAAATACTAACAGGCCCCATAAATTCATTTACCGTAAACTCTATTCTATTTCTAAAATCTCATCCTTTGCTGCTGTGCTTTTTGTTTGCTAAACCTAATGAACCACCCTTCTCCAATATGAACCGCATCTCTGTGTAGACCCTGAACTAGGGCCATCATTACAGAGTTGAGGGAACAATATTTTATACTGGTGTAAGGCGAGACAAAAAAGTTCCAAAGAAAGACATGCCTGCCAACTCTCCCATGCACTATGCACGAGTCTCACACCCGCCGTCTAAAGATATTCATCTCCTATATCAAAGACAATTTCTCACACCTGACTCACAAATCATTAACAATTACTGTTTTTTAACAAATGATTAATAATGAAAATTCAATTTAGTTTCCCTAAAAACATTTCAATAGGCACTTAATGTTAACTTTGTGTGCTAACTGTATCACACGGTGCTAAAATTTCCACCTTTTAAACAGCTTCAGAAGTGCTCAAAACGTTGTTGGAGCATCTTCAAAGAGTGGCCATTCATGTCTCAAGAGGAAAATATAATCACACATTTGACTAAAAAAAAGTTGGTGGGCATAGAAACAGAGGCTGGCTGTATAAAAATCATTAATCTACTGAGAACAGAACTTACCAGTGTGGTTAAATTCTGGCTGAACTGTACTGTCAGCTAAAGTGAAGAGTATGAGGCCAACACTCATGCTAATACAAGCCACAAAATCAATGGGTTTGTAAGTTTTTCCTGAAAAAAAAAATAGAGAGATAAAAAATATATTATCAAATCATTTTTTTAACACTTAAACCATCAAGGAGAGTCAACTGTTTTTATTTCATAAAATGCTGAGAACTCTAATTCTACTGACATAAAAAACTCTTACTCTACTTCTTGCTTCAAAAGGGTAAAAATTATAGACCAGCTTAGGATAATTGTCACGCAGGTGGGCATATTATGAGGGCATCAACAAGGAAATCTGGGGTGGAGGTATGAAGAGAAAGAGAGTGATACACTGTATGCTTGTAAAATAAGTTCAGAGGGACTGCTAACATATTATGGCCAACACTCATGCTTAAGGTGTAAGTCTCGAGTCTGCGAACAAAAAACTTTGAACAAAGCAGTAAGTTTCTAAAAGAAACTTTGAGATCAATATTACTTTGATCTTCTTACACCAGCTCACACTTGCAAGCCTGGTTCTTTGATGGACACATTTTAGAAATAATGTATCATTAGTAAAATATATTAACTTGAACCAATAAATGAGAAAAGATAAAACCCATTTAAGGGATGGCGAATGGTACCTCGAAGAACTTGGGTCTCAGAAAATTTTGGCAGGATCTCGAAATCTCGGGAGCATTTTTGACAAGTCTCAAAATCTTGTTTTTGCATGGTTTGGTTATACTTTTTTTGAGTCCCGGACCTTTTTACCAAAGAGTCTCGGGCTCGGATTTCTAACTAGGATCTCGGCATCTCGGTGAGTCTCGGATTTTACCATTCGCTACCCCTCATTTAATATTCTCCCTAACATCTCAATTTTAGGATGAAAAACATTCAGAGGCAAGGTTGTTTGTTGCCAAACACTTTCTGGGAATGAGTGCTGGGAACTATGGATCTCACCAGAACATGTTCAGAAATCTTGATCCGATGATTTTGTATATTATCAGAATAAAATAATTTCTTACACCTTTGACTTAAAAAGTCAGCAAGTATATAATACCCTACAAAACCAGAGAAAAGAAAGTATAAAATTAATTCACCTTGTATAATTATTCCTCCAATCATAACTGGAATTAACTTACAGCATTTGAAAATAACCTGCAAAAGTATTATTATCAAGAATTCAGTCATACAAAGAAATAAACTCAATCAAATGATGAAAGTTAAGGTTTATCCTGCAGGTCTGATCCACGTTATTATACCAGGTCACAACAAGCTCCTTCCTTCTCACAGCCCTCTCGCTCCTTTGTTTGTTGCTTAAAACACTTCAAATGGTAACATATTTGTCTTCTACTCAAAATGGCACAAAACAAAGTTTATATAATTTCCCTGCTTTTAAACTAAATGACAGCCCCAAGGAGCTGCAGACTGATCATTTTAACACCCCTCACATGCACCCGTTCTTTCTTGCGCCCATTATTTCCTAGCACCTGCTGTGCAGGCTATAACACAGCTACTTTGGTGGAGAGAGACAAGGTTCTGTTTCAGGACACAACTTAACAGAACCATCTTCACATTGGAGTTCCAAAGTGCTACAGAAACAGAATATATTTTGCTTCCTTTTTCAATGCTTACTGTAATGTAAATAATTTTGCAATTCCAGTTCATTTAAGGCATATATTGAAGTTAGCATAATTTTTCTGTTTAACTTAAGCAGGTCTGTCACTGAGGGTTAGGGGCTGGTGATTTTCCCTGGCTACAGTGCAAAACAAGCATGACTGGCCGGCTACTATCATAGGAGACTCAAGGGAAATAAAATCAAAAGAACTTCCTAGCTGTTCAATTCTCCACCTACTAATATTGCATTTCTGCGGCAACTTGAAATGTTATGCTGTGACAAAAAATTTGCAGGAAAAATGCCTGGAAACTAAACATGCGTCAATGAGCATTATGCAAGCACCTCGTGGAAAAAGATAATCATTTTAATGAGAAAAAAACAATTCAACAGAAAAACAAAAACACTGTTTTTTGTCTGTGTAGTTCTTACCTGTGTGGGATAGTTTAAATAATTCAAGGAGGTATTGGACAAGCCCATTGTGGCCACTGTTAAAAATGCTAAAATGGAATAGGTTTTCAGAGGAATCCTATGGATTAGAAAGAAACAACAAAGTTCTACTCATAGATACAAACAAACACGTTTGTCCTAAGATGCAGGCAATATAAAAGTGAATACCAGTTTTCACTCTTGTGAATAAAAATAATATTCACCAACATGAAGCCTGAAGCTGAAGAGCAATGATTTGCATAATAAAAGGAAAGTGCTTTGTGAATCGTTCATTGAGCAAGTGAATGATCTCCGAGATGAAGTTGAGGGAAACATCAGGACTCTTGGGAAAACAAAACTAACTGCTCCCTCTGGACCTGAGATTAAGTGGATGATATCCAATTACTTCGTTTCAAGTAGAACTTAAAGAATCTATACATGTATATTAAATGGGAGAAACCAAACTTTAATCAACAGGTGAAACACATAAAGCTGACTTTTCTCCCTAGGTCCCTTAATGTCATACTGATATTTACAGTTAAGCCAGGTCAAGTGTACCCCCCAAGATTCCATTACACTGTAATGAATTTACTATTCGAAAGGTGAGTCCATTAGTCGTTGCTGCAATCAGTATTAAATTCAAATCTACATTCTTACATGATTGCATAATTAGCGGTGAATTTTTAACAATAACTTCCCCGTATTTGGTTGGACTGAAATATCTTTGAGTGGACAAGATTACTTCGAAGACATTTACATCAAATTCAAGAAAACTGAACTAGCAGAAATTTCATAACTAACTCGCATGTGAGTTCACTGCTCATCATGCATGCAGGGTTGCAGAGATGAATCTGAAATTGTCTCCAACTAATAACAACGAATTCAACTTTCGAATAATAAATTTATTAATGGAATCTTGGGGGTACGCTTGACCTAGCTTGACTGGTCCTTGACTGTAAATATCAGTATGGCATTTTGCATATTTTAAACTTTTAAGTACACAAGTACTGTAACTCTTTATTCAATGGTGATGTCAGAATCTTTATCATTGATGATGGGTGTACTGTCAAAGCACATCTGAATAATATTAAAGAAAGTCATATAGTTTCTATATAAATTTTTATCTAGGCCTTAGAGCTACCGGTAACTTACTTTCTGGTTTTGTCTGCTTTAAAGCTCGTTTCAACCATTCCAAATACAGCATACAATGCAAATTGAACTAATGTTAGGTACCATCCAAATGGCTTCATTCCTGTTCTAAATATCCACTCCTGTATCAAGAGAGCAGACAGAGCCAAATAAGAGCTAATTCAGCACTCAACAAATCACATCCTTTGTGCCCCCATTTACCTTTAAAGCACATATTAAAATTACTTTTAGTTAAAAGTAACCACCAGTACCAAGGAACTTTGATATAATGAAGGGTCAAGGCAAAATATGTTCGCTATGATAGAGTTCATTAAATTGGCATAATTTTCCACTTATTCTTTTTTTCCATACGTACTTTACTAGAACTGGGGCAAAGATTATCATTTGTTATACCAAGGACTGCTGATGGGGGAGGGGAGGAAATTTAATTTTCATCTTTATACTCTCTGTTCCCAGTTCTCCCCTCCACATGCATACGCCGTTGGTTTACAGGACTGGTAGTCATTACGACACCTGAAGGAGGATCATGAGGTTATCCCTATAGATCATTTTCACTGTCACGCAACAAAAAAATAAATTGGAAACCGTCCAGTGGAAGAAGCCAAGAAAATGAAATGTTATAAAAGACTAAAATATAAACGATTTGTCCAAGTTTCAAGTCTTTGTGGCCCACAGTTTCTGAGTTATTTGCCGAAACATTTCATGCACCAATGCAGAGCTTTGTATGGAGACGCCATATTGCTATACTGTTTTGGTCCACCAATATGGCCGCCGGAAATCAACAAAAACAGCTGGAGTTCACCTTTTCTATAGAAGCTCTTTCTTTTCACTTGAGAACTAGCATACGTGCTCATAAACATACCTTCTAATACTTGAAATGGTTATGCTGCTGAAAATCAAGAGGAGAGACTTTTTTCCAAGGATTTTGGTGTAATGCACTGTAAAAACTTGGAAGTTCAAATTGCTGTATTTTCGAAATGAAATACGCTACGAGAAGGGAAACTTGTGCAATGATTTATTTTTTGTTTATCTTCAAACTAGTGTAAATAAGAATTCGTAAAACCTCGCTATTTTGAAATGGTTATGCTGCTGAAAATCAGGAGGAGAGACTTTTTTCCAAGGATTTTGGCGTAACGCACTGTAAAAACTCGGAAGTTCAAATTGCTGTATTTTCGAAATGAAATACGCTACCGGAAGGGAAACTTGTGCAAAGATTTATTTTTTGTTTATCTTCAACCTAGTGTAAATAAGAATTCGTAAAACCTCACTATTTTGACTTAAACAATTTGATGACGTCACTGTGAAAACCATCTATAGTAAGATCTTTCCTTACAGATAACCCACTCACCCCAGGCTCAGGGGGTTGACGTTTGCAAGAAAACAAACCAAACGGTGAGATCGGCCGACTAATGATGATTTTCTTAGGCTTCAATGTTTATGATCTTATATCTATTCCTCACCTGCACGTATCCATAGATAAGATAAAACAGGAAGACTCCTCCACAACATACTAAGAATTGAGTTGCTCTGGGCAAGGAATCCAATGAGATTCCCAAAACCACCAAGTGTTTACGGCTTTCAGAGTCTTCCTTACTCCCTCCATTTTGAATCACGATTGTAGTGTGATCCGGCCTGCCTTTTTGAAGATCCGTCATTGAATTATTTCTCAGTTTAAAATTTGCTAAACGAGATTCGTTTTTCAACATCAAAAACCTTACTAAATCGGCCGGAGCAAATGCTTAAACAGTTATTATCGAATGTAGTAAAAACTCAGTGGTTTAACATTTAACATAAAAATGCAAGAAAATGGATCCCAGCTGTTTATGTGGCACCGACTCGTTCCTATGGATGAGGCAATGAATGTCTCCGGTCGCCGCCATGATGAACTTAGCGCCCGCGAAGAACCGGGAACGAGTTTCAAACTACTTGGTAAAAACTTGGCATAAATATGGTAGCTTCTGTGTCGGCCGCAGGCGAGGTGAATAAAAATGGATTAACAGGGGCGGATTCAGGATTCTTTTTAGGAGGGGGTGCACTCGTCTCTTGCTCTACTTCAACACCAATAAACCACATAGTTTTTTTTTGCAGAATACCAGATGTATTAGAAAACCGCAGGTCATCTCAGGGGGGGGGGGGGGGGGCGCACCCCCTGCACCCTCCCCCTAGATCCGCCCCTGATTAACGAGCTTGATGAATAAAAAATAGATAAACAAGTAAAAAGTGAAATAAAAATAAACAGCTTCTGAGTAAGTAGAAAAATAAAAAATGCGCTCTAACAGTTCATACTTCCTACATGTGTGTCCTAATGTCTGCAGTTGTTCAGTACGTACCTCACATAAGCCTATAATTTCAGTGGTCGACTAAAACAATATTGCCTTTTGTTTTCAGGGATAGGGGCATTGTCATGTGCTGCTTGACCCAATATCTGAGGGAAGATGGACACATCAGTGCATCGCACCTCCAGAAAAGCTAGACAGGCTAATACAAGACTTAGAACAGCATACAAACCAGGGCAAAAAAAAATGTCATGGTGTAATTTTATCGCTGGTTCAAATTTTATTTTTCCTTGTTTTTGGGTATGACGTAGACAGTGTATGAGTGATGATGGCCTAATTGTGAGTTTCAGATTCTATGACTCTTTAGCCACATCTCGGCAACTTCCACTGCCCGGTTCAAAAATCTCTCTCTTTTTTCTTCTTCTCCCTTTTGCAAGGTAGGTTTCGATATTTAACTTTGAAGTCACATCTCCACTGCAATTGCACAGGGGACTGAGGTATATTACAGATTTTGACGAGGATTGTGGGCTTGTGTATAAAGAAATACTTTTTTGAATTTGATGTATCTGTTTTTATACTGTAAATTTGTGTATTCCTTTATCTTGGGGTTATACATGTAGGATAATGCCTTCGCTAGACGATCATCTTAACAATAACAACCGAGCGAGTTTTGAGGCCTCGGAGCTCAAGCATAATATAATTATATTTATCTTGTCAAGTGAAAAAGAAAAGGGAAGAAAGAAAAAAAGACGAGTTTACACAGGCATTTCATGATGACACCACAGGACAAAAAAAAATTAAGTAAAAATTTTATTTGATAACATTCCTCCTAAATACTTGTATTTACAAGGTTTCAAGGCAAAACATATCTTAGGTAATAAAATAATCCATGAGCAAACTCTATTCAGACTGGTTTTTAACCAACATATTTCAGTTAAATTGGTAAAGAAAGAAAGCAAAAGAGGAACCGCATCTGCACTTCATCATGCAAAAATATACTTATCTGAAACAAACAGCGATTAAAAGTGTGCATACTCGATAAAGTTTTCTAAGCGCCTCACTCAGGCTAGCAGAATTAATGGCTCGCTCATTCTGTTGTCGCTTTTTTTCTATATTGCTTCAAGATCTGAAGATAATTCTGTTCGGTGAGCAAGGAGTTCAAATAGTACTTCAATTGAAATAAGTCGCAAGTCTACATTTAGAGACAGAGAGTCGTTGAACATCCAGTGATCCCATTGTAGATGTACGTGTTGTTAAACGGGACAAACTGGTGAGTGATAAGCTTTACGATTTCTTGGGCTGCCGCACCTGAGCAATAAATATAAAGAAAAAACGATGTTAATTCTCCATTTCAGACACGAGAAGGAACAACAGTGTAGGAGCTGCTCGTAAGGTGTTTCCTCATTGGTCGCAGAAAACAATAACACATCATTGTTTATCATTACTTCCCATTGTTTCACGGTTAGGGTATCGAACCAGTTGGCTTTTAGAGTTAGGAGAGCTGCCAGAAGGAATCTGGGCCGATTTAACGTTCGCAAAGACTTCTGGGTACACGGGGATAAAAACGGCAATCGAACAACAGCTGATCTTACAGCTGATCGGCGTGTCTCCGATAACGAAACAATTGCGGGCCACATTTCGGCTCTAGTTCCCTTCTCGCTTCTATGTGGCGAATGTTAAAAATGCCCATTTCATTCGCGAAAAGAGACCTATCGCTTCACAAATAATCTTAGCATCGTACTGTTGCCACGACCAACCTTGAAAGATAAGTGAACTTACGCAACAGGACGGGAGAGGAAAGAAGACGACAAACCGTGACAACAATTTTGTTTGAAATAACTTTTCGCCAAACATCACTTTCCTTTAAACAGGTCTTTTTGTAAAAACCAGAAGACATTAATGCTGAGTGAAGATCACGACATAACATGCAAGTTATAGCCCTGTCACGTTTGTCACGCACAAACATTTTGCTGTCCTCTTTTTCCTGCCGTCCTGATGCGTAAACTCACTAATGTCAAGTATCTTCCTGTGCTATTTTACTTTACAAATCGTGCGCCCAAAAAGTATATTCGAGTAGATATTCTTAGAAACTGAAATGTCAGGTTAAAATCAGATGCTGCGACTGATGAAAGCATTTTTAAACTGAATTTCAAGTTTGTATCTGTTACTTGTTCTTGCGCATGATTTTCCAGAAAATGTGATGAGGTGGGTTACACCTAAATATAAAATGTCCTGTACAACTCAGCAGATTTTCCTACTAATCCAACAGTGGGGCGTAGGCAGGGGTATGAGTTTTCGAAAAGACACTTCATCAGGAGACATTTTTTGCAGTTTGTTTTTTTCCCTTCCTTCAAAAGCATTTTTTGGCACAGCATTCACGTTAGGGACGTCCGACCTTGGTCATCTGTATCTTCTCTCACCTCCAATAAAGGCTGCAACAGAATGCAACTCGCTGGCTCCGTATCGACACCTAAAAAAGACAATGCACATTCTCAAAACAGTCCGGCATTTTTCTCTTATCGTGATTATGAGGAGAAGTTATTTACAGTATTGTAATAGCCAAGACATTGATTTGATATAGGAAGGTAATTTCTTTAATGGCGGAAATTAAAAATTCGCAAGTTCCCTTTGACATTTTATTTTTAAATGCAAATAAAAAACACAACTAAATTGGATAAAACAAAACTATAGGGCAAAATAGAGAAAGCTCGAAGCGGAAGACTGTTCCCATCGTAAATAAATTATTAAAATGGCCTTCTTGTGTTTTTGGCAAATTTTGGTTGCTTTCTTCTTTTCAAATGCTATTGGAAAAGTATTGAAACACTAAAGTCAAAACAGTACTCAGACATGAAAATTTTAACAGTTAGTCTCGCAGGAGCATACTCACATTTCATGGACATATTCTTCTTTGATATCCGCATTTATAGACCATTCTTGAAGAACAGTGCTTAGGCAGGTCTGCAAAGAAAACAAACAGTCTTATGAAAACTGTGTGATTCGTCCGTGCTATTTTCAATCACTAATGTTGTTAATACACTTTTCTTTTTGCGTAGTTTTGTAAGAATTATGTTCCTGTGAAATGAGAATTTGATAGATAATGATACGTGCTAAAGTGCTCACCCGAAATTTTTTCATTTATCTATTTACTTACTTCATTACCTACAGTAATTGTTTGTCTTTCTTAAATTCAAGTAACAATTTTTTTTCCTCACTCCGAACGTTATCGTCTTACAACAAGCAAGAACTGCACGACAAATAAAAATGCAACGTCCAAAGTGAATTCGATTTCTTTGAAACTTATCATGATTCTTCTAACTTGCTAAAATTGCCAGTGTATCACAAATTTTCTATACATTGAAATAGATTTTGAAATAGAAAAATCTATTTTAAAAAAATCTTATCATCAAAAATCAAAAATCTCATTTTGAAAAAGATTTTTTGTAATATTAGATCAAAAATAAAAAGGAAAATTCGCCGTCGTGTTTTGACGTCCTATATAACATCTTGACTAGTCCCTGGGCCTCAACTGTCCGCGCGGCCTTTGCGTTTCGGGTAACGTGGACCGAGTGTTTCGGATACGTCACCGGAATGCAAGACCGAGAAGGCCTCGGAGGACATCGTACAGGGGACTAGGCGTCGGACTAGGCAACATGACACTATCTTCGTAGTTGTAAAAATGACGTCACAGAAGTTTAATGCACCTGCAACATTCCGACACTGTGTTGCGCTGAAAACCGTCGTTGCGAATCGTCCCGTGTAACATACCTTAAAGCTTTCTAATAACGAGTTCAAAACGACTGAAATTTTCCAGCAACGCAAACCAACCCACCTTTAGCTTAACGACATCTACTTCCACCTGATCATCGAAATTACCTGAAACAGTCAACGGAAATAATTTCCCACAAAACGAAAAACAGATTTAACTTCAGTATTAAGAAATTTTCTTTGATATCCAGAAGTTTGCTAGTAAGGCAAAGTGGTAGCCGCTCTAAGGCCCTGTGCAAACGGACGCAACATTGTTGGATGTTACATGTCCCGTCCGTTTGCACACCCTGTTACATGTTGTTACTTGTTGTAAAGTTTGAAACCGGTCAAACGTTTAGCTACGAACAAACGAACGTTGTTGGGAGTTCTTGCGTTTGCACGTAAGTTAACGTATTCGACTCGCATTTACCTGGATATCTATGGTATTGAGTATAGAATCTATCCACTGCTTTTAAAAGGAAGTAGAATACTGCGTCACTGTCTGGATCGTCAAGGTAACCGCCTAAAAATTGAAGAGCTTCATATCAGAGACCATAAACTTCCGCTTATAAGCCTCCCCTCCCCCTTTAAAAGCTCCCCCCCCGCCAGTTGTAGGACCATCTATCATCTATCACGGTTTAAATTGAATTCTTGAAAACAATAGAACTTGTGATGCCTCAATATTACTGAGCAGTGGTTTCCTCTAGTACTGTGTGTAATGGGTATCTAGAGCCAATAGGGACTGCTTATTGAAAAACCAAAAAAGAATTCTATAGCGTCCTTAATCCAGGAAACTTTCAGCAGACAAAGTTCAACTTATGTTAGCGTGAAACTACACCAGATATTCCATCTCCAGTTAAACATTTATCCTTCCAAAAAGGAACTTTCAACTACCCAATTACGTTTTGCAACAAACAAACAAACAACTGAAGCTAACGAACCTAATTCACTTGCTTTGGTTGCTGACGGCCTGTATTCTTCAGCCAAAGATCGACCACGAATTAACCTTAAAAATGACGCGTTTTTACCTGGAAATAAACAAAATGTAATAGCTGCAATTTTATTTCCTAAAAAAGTATGGAAGTGAACCAAACCAGAAAAAAAAGATATAACTATGGCATCCCTTATTGTATAAGCCACTTTCACGAAGCTGTTTACACTTCAACTGAATCAACTTGTATCGAGACGGTGACCAGTAAGCTTATGGAGACATCAAAGTTGCCAGAACAAGACAAGTAATGAAAACACTGACATATACTAGTCCAGAGAAACGGGAAACTATACTTACAGAAAAGTTTAATTTCAGAATCAGGTATTGTGTCTGAAGACTGTAAAGTAAACAAAGAAGATATAAATGAAACAGACCAACAAAAGATGGTTTGAAAGACATTTCTCGTGAATAACAGTCCCCTGTGGGTCCTCAATAATTTCCTTTACTTTCATCTTCCCAATTAAAATTTCCCTTTAATCCCATAAAAAAATTCTCTCAGTTTTAATCATATAATCCTTATCTTGGCTGACCTTGCTTTAAAAGTCCTGACAAGGGTTTCAGATCCTCTCAACAACAGAGAACCAGAGGTAGAAAATCAGACAGCAAAGTCGGTACTTGGTTAAGCTTAACGTGGGTGCTTGAATTAAATGCCCCATTCTGACAAACTAAACCTGTTCATTTAACAGCTTTTAAACATGTTTGAGCTTTGGGGTGAATGGGGCGTAAATCAAAAAGGAAAGGTTTTTCTACATTATCATTTAGAAAATAATGCACAACTAAGAAACAGCAGTGTAATAAAAGGCCTGATGTGCCGAAATGGCGGAGATTATAGATGAAGGAAAAATATTTTGGCCCTATACAACTTCTGGAAACTGAAAATTGCATAAAATTCCTGTCTACCTTATCCATCAAAAGAAGAAAATGTAAAATAACACACCTTTCCTAAATCGACTAATATTCTCTGTACTCTTTGGTTTATTGAAGCAATGTCCTTTCTTGCTTGTTCTTGGTATCTGAAAAAGAACAAAAAAGCAATATACAAAATAATAAATAAATAAACAAACACCAAAACATACATTGATGTCCTAATCCACTCTAAATGATTTCAAAATTTGCCTACAACTTACATATTTTGAAGTTCAATGTATCTTTTTGAATCTGCTGTCATGTCTGGAATTGATCCTCTCAATGGCAGGGCTCCTAACGAAAAAAAGGTACCTTGTTTTTCAGAAATATGTTACTAAATAAAATGGAATATTTAAGCAAATAATAACTTTAATTTGTGGACAAATTCAATGTCAAACGCCTCCACGGTCAGTTATTACCTTCTCCTTCATTTTCCACAAATTCCTTTGTTGCTTTTGCTAAGATCCAAAAAGAACTACTCTAGAAGACGAAAACACAATATTATTCCTTTAAGATACAAATAATTAGGCTTTGAACTTCAAAGATATTATCATTTTCAACTAGACGTACATACAATGTTTCATTTTGTTTTTATACTGAGGCCGCCAAGTTTGATTTGAGAAGAAAACTTTGTATGGAAAAAATCAACAACGACCACAACAACAACAACAACAACAACAACAGAAAAACAGGTTCTATCCAATAACATTGTACTTACAGATTCTCTATTATTAACACAAGCATCATCAGAAAAAATTTTAGAAACGTCACTTGGGATCTGCAAGCACAAGATGAGAAAAGTGAATATTTTAAAGTCACAAAATTAGATGCACACAGAGGGATACCTAAACATTCGAGACAGAGAGTTAGCCCAAACTAACAAATGAAATATTAGCAAAAAGATTATTCCACTCAAAAGAAGTAACAAAAGAAACTGGACTATGCATACTGTTTTGACATGTGTATAATGACTGTAGGAAAGGAACAATGCCCCATGCTTCTGGTCAACCATATCATTAATTTTCTGTAAGTTGAAAGTCACAGCATTTTTTCAAAGTTAATGGCCCTGATGGGCCTGACAGTCGTTAAGTTTGCAGTTTATTCAGATCCAGTTTTCATTAAGCACAAGTTGCCATTCATTGTTCCTGATGGCTGTGCATTTCGCTACCCTACCAAAAGCTTACCATCTAACAACTTACAACCTAAGCCACAACTCTTCCCTTCAGACCCTGTATGCATTAAAACCTTTATGTATTTAAATTAGTTGACAAAGTTATAGTTATAAAGCTGAAACACAATTTAATGGGAATGCTATTTTAAGACTTCTTACCCTAGTAGGAACAAGAGCCATATTCACAGCTCTTATAGCTTCATCAAAATTCTCCTCCTCCTCTGGAATACCATCTTTGTTGACTAAGATCCCTGCATCACACCAAGACAGTAATAAAATAAAAAAAAGACAAAAGAAACTTTCTGCCACTGCAAGCTTCAATAAATAGTTCACTGACGGATGAATACTTGTGCAATATCACAGATAAAGATCTCACACTGTGTAGCCTGCATAACCTGCTTTGCACAGCAGACATTTTCATGTGATTTGTGAAATGTAGATTATTTGGGCTATACAGCATGATGCTTTTACCAGCACGTTGCTGGGCACTAAAATTTAGCAGTGCTGTTATTGACATTTTTGATGAAAGACGTCTCAACAATTGATAAAAGAATGAAAAATTTATTTAAAGCAAAGACTTTGCTTTTCTGGCCTACCCATGTGGGAGCATCCCACCACAGAAAGTAGATGGGAAAGCACCTCATTCAACACTAACCTCCCCTTAACATTTGCTTGAATGAGTCCTTTTCCTTGTAATTTTGAGGCGGTTTTCCATCATGCTAAAAATTGAAACAGGATATCAATAAAGTAGAACCCTAATTCCTGGAACTCACATGAGAAACAAAAACTCAAATACAGTGTAGCACACCACAAAAAGTACAATTAAGACACTTCTTGCAAGTCAACACCTATCCTTGTCCTGAATGCCTACATTGTACCTACAGCTTTACATGTAATAGTCCCCTTTTCTACTCTTGGACATGAGATTTTGTAAAATTATATCCCTTTCTATTCTTTGTGCACCTGTTCACCATAACTCCTCATTGTTCTAAAAACTTTCTTAAAGCTTAGAAGAGTAGGCACTTGGTTTTTCTAGGAATGGTTTTTGGACAATAATAACAACATATTCTATTAAAATTAAAAAATCACACATACCTCTGCTTTCCACAGGTTCAAATACTTCAGTAGCAATACTACATAAGGTGTGTGGCCATGTTCCTAAAACAAAGGGGAAAAAAAAAGAAAAAAAAAACATTGCACAAGTTGCAATATTATATTCCAGGAACATGAAGCATTTTAAGGCTTAAAAAAGAGTTATGGCTAGTAGCATAAGAAAAGCTGCAGAAACATAATGGTGAGAGGTGGTGTATTTCCTATTAAATCTCTTAAACTTTATTGAACATAAATAATTTTGTGTTGCCTGTTGCATGTGACATCATGGCAGCCACGTTGATGTTCAAGAACAATAGCCATAAATTTCTACGCTGAGGAGTAAACACTGTTTTTTATCAAATGAATGAAATTTTGTAAAGAAATAAAAACTTGAAATTAAAATACAATAGAATTATTTTAACTGTATGCTTACTGTGCACATACCTGTTTAGTCATTTTACTAAGATCTAAGGCATCTACATATTGCACAAGGGTAGAAAATGGTCTGTCTAATCTCAGGTCAGGATGTGTATTATCAGGATGAGATTCAACAACTGCAGAAGCAACAAAAATGTTCAAAAATCGAGATTAAGTCAATAATGAGGCAGAATAAGGAAACAGTCAACTCATGATAACTAATCATATATATAATATTAACATTTTAATTCATGAATATTACCACAATGTTCTTGCAACACTATCCTCATACATCCAATAAAGCCATAAGAACAACAAACTAGCAGGGGGATATTTTCTGGCCATAGCAATGAACCAAGTTTTAAAAGTGTTCTGCAAGAAATAAGGATGAGAGACCTTACTAGAAGACAACGAATGTGTGGAATAAAGTGAAATGGTTGTAAATGCCAGTAAAGTGCCTCTAACTGTCTTGGTTTGAAAATTCATAATACATCAGATACATGAAAGGAAAAATTGTTTGCTTTCTTTCTCCACAAAATTTATGAAAAAGAAAAGCCAGAATTGATTCTACTGCTGGTTCCTAGAAATTACACAATCTTGATGTTTTATATAATATCATCAAGTCTAAATTAAACCTGCCAAATTTTCCAAAGTTTAAAAGATGCATGTGTTGAAGACTTAATGACAACTTCTGAAGAGACCCAAAGATTCCCGAAGATTTCCACAGGTTACAGAAAGTAGCGGGGCAAGGTGCCAAATCTTCCATGTCTTAGCACGCGATATTATTAATGGTTATGGAACATGTATGCCCGAATAGTGAGTTAATAGTGCATCAAAAATTGTCCTGTTTGAGTGTGATCAGCATTTTTGATCTGCAGGTGTGTGAGACACACTTACTGCATATGAGAAAGCAGGTTTATCATACAAATGTAAATGGTAAATTCATGAAAATTGAATTCCACCATCATTAATAACCATTGGTTTGGCTGCCTTGTGACTTACCCTTCAGGAAGTTGAGTTGCTATGACAACAGTGTATGTTTTAAAGAAATCACTATTTTCCTTTAAAAGGGAATCTGCTGCCTAATAAAAGGAAAATCAATGCAACAAGAATAACATTCATTTAAATTACTTGTATTATAATAAAGTTATTAACTTCAGCAGATCTGAAATTATCTAATTTGTCACACAAAATAGAACAAAAAACTTGACAATAATAGAAGCAGCAGAGTAGAGATGGGATAGCAATGAGATAAATTGCCCTCAAGTGCACCAAGAGTTTGATTTCCAGAGAAATCTAAATACCACTTGTAGATTACATGTACCATATTTAAAAATGTACTCGATAGAGTGCTATGGTGTTTTATTAAATGTTTCATTTGCTGGTAGTCCTACTTCTGGCTATTAAATGGCAAGTAAATTTTCTTTCTTTTTCTTTGTTCTGTTCACAGGGAGATACTTAATTTTAAAATGATGTTTTATGCCCATTTCTAAATCCAAACAAATAACAATAGCAGTAATAGCCATACAAGGTCTTCAGCATTAACGATGTCAAAAATCAATAAGCACCATATCCTTGTTGAGGGGATGTGACTCTCATTCAAGGGTGGTGCTTACAAATATTTTTGCTGCTGACAGTGCGCTTATTTCGGGGTGGTGGTTATTTGAGGGCAGCTCTGTTTAGAGTGACTATGGTAAGAGTATTTCACTGCTGCTTTTGTATCCTTGCTCCAAAGGCCCTCACTCAAGTTATTAGTTTTTCCAAAGGTTTTGTTAGAGCCAGCCACATTTCATAGCAAAGTTTATTTATTCATCATGCTTAAGGTTAAAGAATCTTTATTGTCCCATAAAACATACTAATTAAAAACTAACTTTACCGCTTCAATGAAGTCTCCTGAGACGTCTGAATTGAGTTCAAGAAGAAATTCAGTGGTGCACTCTGCACGAGACTAATAAGAAAAAAAGTTGATTTATCAAAAAATCAATGGTGGCATTAGTTTCACATTTGTTACTGTGATGACAACAGAAAGATTACTTTGTTCCAGTCCCAACTGATATCAAGAGAATGAAGGAGAATGTACATGTAGGACCTCCTTGTAATAGCATATGTGTAGCTGCACACTCCACACAAAGAAGAAAAAACAGCATATAGACTCAAAGCTTGAAAAAAAATGGCCTGCCTAGTAGTCTGGGACAAGTAGATTTTCTTGTTGGCCAAGTGCCTTTTAAAGCTTACTAGTTTGCCAAATGGGCAAGGGTCCAGGCAAATCATCAACAACAAAATCATTCACTAAGATGAGGAAGAAGTCGTCCCAAGCAAGCAAAATGTGAGAGCTATTTACCCAAATGACAAGCTGGAATTCACATTTTTTTCTAGCCCCGAGACTATGCTCTAACTGTTATAACTTACAGTGTGCTTACTTTGTAAATTATTAAAAGTACCTGACCATAACACTGAATAATGTCACATATACATCTGAATGACTGACCTAAAGTATAAAACCTCTAAAATTTCCAGGAAATTTAAGCCAATAGGAAGCAGACAGATATGTCAAATGAATAATAATACTAATTAGATTACCAATGCACTGTTATTTAGGGTGTGTTATAAAAAAAATAATACTTTGTACCTTTCCAACATTGTCTTGAGTCAAAAAGAAGCTACAAGAGATAATTGAAATATGAAATAAAGTATGAGTCAAATATTGCTTCAAGGAGCTAAAGTTTAGAAATAAATCTAGCTTATGAAACACAAAAACTAATGTCAAAACACAAAGTAAATGAATGATTTGCACCACAGAACTCAATGTTTGCTCCATTAGGCTTCATCTTTCAGCAAGACAAAATAAGAACAGAAGAAATTGATTATTATTTAGTATCACACTCACTTATTTCCTACATCTTCCCCTGTGACTTTTTCTCCATCAACAATAGTAAATGATCCTATACCTAAAAAATGTGGAGAATTTGCACATGATCAATAAAACTCCAAAAAAAAAACCTGTCAACAATCCAATTCACAGAAGGCTAACCTGCCTTCAAAGCTTAAGAAGACTTTACTTGTTGGCTGGTTCCAGTATGGCAGTCACCCCTGGAAGGATGTGGGTGGATTTGCTGGGGTACATACTTGACCCTATATTAAGTACAGGGTTAAAACCCACAACAAAACACCCTAAAATCCCCAACCACAGTTTCAGAAACCTACTTAGGAGAATGGACATTGGACATAAAATAATAAATTATGTAATGTAATGTAATGTAATAAAATGCTCTGCTCTTGCATTTTGAAAAATAATAAGATCCCTATTATAAGACAGGCACATACACTTAACATAGATAGAGAAAAATAATAATAAACATAATCATGACGATGATAATGATGATGATGATGATGATGATATATAATTGAACATAACTAGACTTGTTGAACACCCCTAGGTTGCATAAGAAAGTACCCCTCTGCAACGGGCAGACCACAGCTATTGCCACAACAGGGGAGGATCCACAGAGAATTCCTTAAGTTTCTGTGCACCCTATTCTTGTCCCAAAATACATTTGTACCTCCCTTTTACTCCAAATATGGTGGAACCTCAATATAATGAAGGGCCAAGGGACTTGCAAAATGTGTTTGTAATAACGAGGTTTCATTATATCGAGGTTCTTTTCCATATTTGTTACTATTACTAGGGTAAAGAAAAATGTTCATTATACCCAGGACTTTGTTATACAGAGGTTCGTTATATTGAGGTTCCACTGTACTCCTTATACATCTCAGACAAAAAATTTGTACATGTGGTGAAATATACCTTCTTCCCTACATAGCCCAGGGGGTGTACTCCAGATTTCAGGTGACAGGGATGATGGAATGGGGGCAAAAATCAAAACATAAAAATTTCCTTTGGACTTCCAACAATAGCTAAAAAAAAATTCCTGGACCAAACATTAACCCCCAAAAATTCCCATGCCAAATTTCCGAGCCTTACAAATTTCCAGAAAGCATTAAATTAATGATATGACATGAAAAATGCAGTTTTTAACAAGTTTGTTTGTACTTTATTTGCAGAATTATGTGGCCAGGATACACAAGCACTACCTTGTTTTGGATACCCCTGAAAATCTCTACTTACCGGTACATTGCAAATTAAGCCGCCCAAGAAAGTACTTGCCAAAAGTTCCTAGTAGACCCAAAAAAATCTCAGGATTGAAAATTTCACATCCAAAAAAATCCTTCAATCATCTCCATCCCTTGAAATCCAGAGTACCGCCCTGGGGTACATGGTTAATACCAACTTGCTGTTTTGTGTGAATATGTAGCCAACTAAACGGATTTGGAACTGTGGTGTGATGGTGATGGGGGAGAAGAAAACCAACAACTTGGTTTTAGCAACTGGTTATATGCAAGCTACATATATAGTTTACCACTGTTCAAGAAAGAACAGTTTGAGTGCTGGCCAAAAAGGGTACTCAATACAGTAGCTTCAGAATTGCTTTACAGTGAACTCAGTTGGAGAAAACATTTCTTCTTAATAACGGCAGTAGATACCTGGTAGAATAAGGTTCTTTAATATTTCAGTTCCAGTAGCAGTAGCATTAATCAAACAAATCTTGGCTCCCTCTAGGGCCTGCTGTCCATGGTCTCCCCATAATCTAAATAAAATAGTAATTAGATAAAAAATGAGAAGTAAACAAATACTAACTACTTGCGCTTATCGGTGTTTTCTTGATAAATACACTACCATTTACAATGACTGCTTTCCTCTCAAAAGAGTGAAAGTAAAGAATGTTACTTTGAGCAAACTATGGATAACTAAAGGTCTTCTTAAATTGGTAAGAAAAAAGAATTTATTATACAAGCGTTTCCTTGCTAACCCAACTCCATATCGTGAGAAACTTTACAAGAGTTATAAAAACAAATTGACACATTCCCTTCGCGTTGCTAAACGTCTCTACTACAATAACAAGTTAGATGAATATAAATCAAATGCAAAATCAACTTGGAAATTACTTAACGATCTTATTAACAAGAAGAAAATTAAGTGTAAGTTGCCTTCCATCTTCAAATCTAATGAAGAAGAAATATGTAATCCTACTCATATAGCAAACCGTTTTTGCGAGTATTTTACGAATATTGGACCTAACTTAGCTAAATCAATTCCGGCGTCTGACAAATCTCATCGTTCTTTTCTGAATGGAGGCTTTATAAATTCATTTTTTCTTCAATCGGCATCAGAACAAGAAGTCTCTGAGATTTGTAGCAGCTTTCGATCCGGTACTGCTCCAGGATATGATAGTATTTCAATGAATGTTGTTAAAGAGTCTTTTAACTTAATCTGCGCACCATTGACGTATATAATTAACTTGTCTCTTAATTCTGGAGTTGTACCCCAAAAGATGAAAATTGCACGAGTTATTCCATTGTTTAAATCTGGTGATAAATCTTTGTTCACAAATTACAGACCCGTATCAGTGTTACCAGTTTTCTCTAAATTCCTAGAGAGAATTGTCTACAATCGCCTCATTAACTTTTTACATAAATATGATATTCTTTCCCGGAATCAGTATGGATTCAGAAAAAATTATTCTACTGCACATGCTTTAATCCAATTGTATGACAAGATCTCAAATGCACTTGATAATAAAAGGGTAACTTTAGGCCTATTCATTGACTTATCTAAGGCCTTTGATACAGTAAATCATGAAATTTTGCTCGACAAATTAGAACATTATGGAGTACGTGGTATTGCTTTACAATGGTTTAAAAGTTATCTATCTTGTCGAAAACAATTTGTGCAATATAATGGTTACAACTCTTCATCATTAGATATCACTTGCGGAGTCCCTCAGGGATCTATCTTAGGTCCCCTGTTATTCTTAGTATATATAAATGATCTATGTAATGTGTCAAAGGTCTTAGAGCTGATACTATTTGCTGATGACACTAATATCTTCTATTCGCATACTGATGCTTCCTATCTTATGGAAGTTGTAAATTTAGAATTGAAAAAGATAACGTGTTGGTTTTATACAAATAAGCTATCTATTAATGTTAAGAAATCTAATTTTATCATATTCAGACCGAGACAAAACAGGCAAACACTTGATTTAGCTTTTAATATTAGTAATTATTCGATTGATCGTGTTAAGGAAGCTACTTTTCTTGGTGTAATTTTGGATGAACATTTAACATGGAAATCACATATACATAATGTTGCTCGGAAAGTGTCTAAAGCCATAGATATAATTTATAAATCAAGTTTTTGCCTTAATAATTCCTCCTTACGGATGCTATATTTTAGCCTTATCTATCCATACTTATTCTACTGCGTGAGCGTCTGGGCATTGACCTACCCATCAAACCTCAGAAGATTAATCACACTTCAAAAACGGGTCGTAAGAATAATGTCGAGGAGTGCTTTCGATGCTCACACTGACCCCTTATTTAAAAATTTAAAAATTCTGAAACTTGAGAATATCTACAAACTTCAAATAGGAAAATTTATGTATCAATACAGATCTGGCTTACTTCCTTATAGCTTCAATAACATGTTTTTGGTGACACGCCAGGTGCATTCTTATGTCACTAGAAGTTCAGAGCATTTTTATTTACCACAATGCAGGACTAATATTAGAAAATTCTCCATCAGTTTCCAAGGTCCTAAATTTTTTAACTCTCTTAGTTTTGAAATTCGAAATGCAACAAGTACCGCTTCCTTTTGCTGTAAGCTGAAAGCATTCCTCTTATCATAAATAGTAATTTATATATATATATATATATATATGTATTTTTTTTTCTTCCTTTGCTCTTTTATTTTCTTTCGTTTTTTTTTTTTTTTTTCTTTTTGTCATTTCGCTTTTTTTAGCCTAGAACTATGATTAGTACGACTATCTAATATACTTATTTTAAGATTTACTGTAGCTCTGCCATTGATTTCCCCATGTGTAATTATGATGATATTTTGTTCTAATTATTTAACTGAGGGAGCCCATTCCTTATAAGCCCGGTGGCTTCTCTTGGGCTTCCTCGCCATGAGAGTTTAAGTAATAGATTTATTTTTTCATTTGTACAATTTTTGGCAAACAAACAATAAACAATAAACAATAAACTTTAACTGCCCATTCATTTCTATGCTAGCAAAATTTCCTTTATCATATTTCTATTTTTAGGCTAGAACTTTAAGCAGTGAACTTAAATATCATACCCTGTAGTTTACCGCTCATAGCCTCATGAAAGAACTACTGCCACATATGGACAACTGTAAAGGATAGGATTTATAAAGCGGTATGAAATAAAAAAAAAATGAGAATTTTTATCTAGAATAGGGTACCATTCTCTATTGCGAATTCCCCATAATACACTCTGTTTGCCCCCCCCCCCCCCCCCCCCCCAAATTGTGCATAAGTTATTATTTTCAAATGCTCCTGAGAGGACTGCATATTTCCTAGAACATGGATGGATTGGTAAATGTCAAATGTTCTAGTGTCTTAGTGGCTCAGCCTCGCCCAAAAAGTTCATGGGTGCCCCCCCCCCCACTCCCCCCAAACCCACGCAGAAGCTGATGAATGGTAGGGTCAGGAGATGGGAGGAACGTAGTAAGTGATAGGTAAGCAGCCTCACAAAGCAATCTGTAGTTGTCAGGGTGACACCCAAGGTGGGGAACTTCTATAAACATGAGGGAGGGGATCTGCGGGGGGAGCAAAGTTTGCCAGCCGAAACGTGGGAGGTCAGTCTCCACTGGAAAACAGGAAACGTGAGGGGAGAATAAGGCTGAAATTTCTATAACTTCATAACACTAGCTATGTTCGAAAGAGTAGTCAATCTATAGTTATCTCCACCAAATGATGCATTACTCTCAGGCCGGCCTTCCACGATCCCCTACTATGAAAGGGTTACTACTAACAGTGACAGTCTGTCACTCATCGCCGGACTGCAGTCTGGTACCTGCTTGATTTTCAAGGATCGTGTTTTTTTGAGGCCCGATGACGCGCATTTCCAATCACATCTCGGCTTTCCTCTTCAGCAGTATCAAGCAGCTGTTTCTCTTACCTTAGCTGACGATCGTATTTTTTGTTTTTATCCAAAGCCACCTTTGACATTTTCGATTTTCTTGGAGAAGCCGGCGAAGCTTGAGCTTTCCTTTTCATTGCGCATGGCCGATGCTGTGGTTCACTTGTTCCGCATTTGTTTGATGTACAGCGGAGCTACATAATCTTCGGTTTATCTTCGCTAAACTTCGAGGTTCGGATCCGATACGGTGAACTCCAGCGGACTGGGAGGAGGGGACTGGTACTTGCGACGTGGCATGCGCATGAATACAGAAAGTTCCAAAAATACTATCATGGCGGATGTTTCGTCTTCGAGAAACTGCAAAAAGGTGGGTTTTTCTGCCGTGTTTTTAGCTTTTATTCTCATGCTGAAAATAATGACTTTCTAACCACAAGCCATGATCATTAATACTATCTATTTCTTCCCTTGTAAAATAGACATCGATGTTTTGGATACTGTCATCTTTGATTCTATGTGTCAATGTACTCCCCGGCGCTTCTTTCTATCTTCCTGGGATTGCTCCCATCGATTACAAAAAGGGAGAGAAACTCGATGTAAAGGTGGGTTGCTTTATGAAAACTATTCGTTAGCCATGTGTTGTTAGGGATGTTGTTCACAGTGGATACTCATTCTATGTAGCCAATTATTTTAACTATATAAGCTTATAACCTTAGCTATAATAATATTATTTTAAAAAAATCCTTTAAAGGAGTTTGCCGGTAAGTTTACATTCAGCTATGAACCTTATAATTTACATCTATATCAAATATATGTAAACATAAATAAAGCTGGAATTGTCATCACACTTTCCCACCGTTAGAAGGCATCCATATCCAAGTTTTCATTTTTTATCATTCAATGAAGTTACCATGTCATTTACAATCTTACAATCTTGTTTATATTTTATCCTCAGGGTCAAAGTTGCAGGTTTGCAGATGTGACTAAATGCCTTCAACCCAAACCCTGATCCTTATCCTAACACCTTCAGCTGCACTCCCAGCTGCATCTGAAAATATTAAACCCAACATTTTTGATAAATTTATTTTGTCAGCTTTGTTGGTGTCTAGTTTTTTTGTTATGCACATTAGCTTATCTTGTTCCTGTTTTTTATGGTTCTCATTAAATGCTGGCAACCGTCTAAAAAAAAGTGGCTACTTCGAGGCTTCTTGAGCTGTCCATTTCTGGAGGAAAAAGGGCAATAAAGTGAGGGAGTGAAAGCCTTAAATTGCCTGCAGCACTCAATTTCCAAGCCACCTTCTTTTTCATCCTAGCTGCCTGCTTTAAAAAATAACGAGAATCCTGTATATTATTATTTTGGTCATATAATGTATAGTTGGGAGTCATGAGATACATTAAAAAAATATATATGAGCGTGAGTCAATAATTAAACAAATGAATTTTTTTAAAAAAATGATTCAATCTTTCCCTGCATGCAAAGGCTATTCGTAAAGTCTACTGCGGCCAGTGTGCAAAGAAAGTAGTGTCCGATAGCCTGGGGCTAGTGGATTTTGCTATTGGGCTAGTGAATTCTTTTTTTAACTTGCCCAATGGGCAAGTGATGTTTTTTGAGGAACTTGAATAACAAAAGAACTGTGAAATCAAAAGCTTTTGGGGCTAGTTGAATTGACATCTGGGCTAGTAAATGCTAGCTTCAGCTTGCCCAAATGGCAACCTGTAAAAATGATTTCCTTTGCACCCTGGTACCCCTTTCACTCATACATGATGTAGACCAAATTATTTTGAGATTCCAGTTGAACCTCTCCATAACTGCCACCTTGGGGACACAAGAAAGTGGCCATTGTGGACATGTTGTGGCAGTTGGGGAGAGTCTTTAGTGGCCATTGCCATTATAGAGAAGTGGCCGATATAGTAAGGTTTAAGTAAGAGTCAATGTATGGACTGTATAAAAAGTGGCCATTGTAGAGAGGTGGCCGTAAGTGAAGATTCGAATGTATTTATTGCTCTAACCTTTAAATCTGTGAATGAAATCCTTTGCTGTTACTTTTAAATGAGATTTTTGGAAGAATCTATGAAAATAATTTGCAGTATCAGTAGCATTTTACAAACTAAAATTTAAATTTTTTTGTGAAGTCTTCCTTTTGCCAGTTGTAGGAGTGAAAAGGATGCATAATGGAAATCAGGGATTGTTCAGTCATCCAACACGCTTAAATCTTATTGCAAAAGAAATTTCTTAATTCTCACTGTGGCAACTGGCTTGGATGCTCCTTTTTATTTTACTGGCTACAGGCCCGGTTCAGATTATATTACTGGGGTTATGATCTTGAGCTCTGGATCCTGAGGTTGCTTCTGTTTCTTAATTCCTTTGTTTCATTTCCTATTAATTGGGAGGAAAAGTAATGAAACTTAGGTGGACAGTAACTGCTTAATTGCAGATTGAAACACATTTTTGTTTGAAAGGTTTATACTTGTAATAATCAGTGTACATGTACCAGTAGTGAATTAAAAATATTGTCTTTTTTACTTTTGTATTTGAAGGGTTAAGTCTTGAAAATAGTTGTTAAGGTTACAGTAAGTTAACAGTTGTATCTGTTTGTAAGAAAGTGTTAAAAAAGCCGAGATCTTGACTCCTTACTTGTAACCTTAATTTGGATATGTTTACTCACTAACATCATCAGCTGAACTTGATGACTTTTTAGGCAGTTAAAATGACAAGTGTAAAGACACAGTTACCATTTGAGTACTACGCTGTGCCCATTTGCAAACCAGACAAATTGCAATACAAGCCCGAAAATCTAGGTAAGTTGTCTAGTCAGGTTTTTATGTCATTTTTAACCCTTTAAGCCCCAATATCCACATACAAATTCTCCAAACTGATCTCCATACATTTCCTTTAAGAATTAGTTGGGAGAATTTGATAGCAGATCAAAGCATTTTCTCTTAATTGATCATTTCATAAATTCTCATAACCTTATCTCTTGACAAGGTATGAATATTGTTGGGAGAAAATTGATGTTGGTCACCATTGGGACTCAAGGGGATAAATTTTTCCTTTTAAGGTTTTTATGTGCTCATTTCATAACAGAAATTACAAGAATGAATAAACAAATTTGATTACCTTTGTAAAGTTACATCATATGATTTTGTTCTCAGGTGAAGTTCTTCGAGGGGATAGAATAGTCAACACACTCTATGAGGTATGTGCAGTTGTGTGAATGGCATCCATTATCACTATGAAGTTTTCCAAATCCAGAAAGTTTATGCTTGATTAACTAAGCATTTCCTTCTTTAGTAAGTCCTTGACATTTAGCAGTATTACTTACCGGTAATACATGTTTCTGTATATATAGCATATAAATACCATGGGTTTAGGTGACTGTATATGTTTTAAAACTGTATGTTCAATTAATATTTTTATATTTATGTTAAAGGTCAAAATTATATTCAGGGTAAAATTTTTCAACCTAAGTTGCTTCTCAATTTCTTTGTCTCCTAGCCGTGATTATCCATGAGTGAGGGCTTGGAGACAAAAGAAATTGAGAATCAACCTAGTTTAAAAAAGTTTAACCTGAGTTTTAATTTTAACCTGTAAGCTCTGTCTACACTGTCTTGTTGTTCACTTTTGGCCTGTATAATTTATTAGATTAATATGGCAGAAGACAAAGGTTGTACATTGCTATGCCAGCCAAAAACTTTAACTGGAGATGAATCAACTAAGCTTGTCAAGTTAATATCTGAAGAATACCATGTCCACATGTAAGTATCTTCAATAGCTGTCCTAAGTAAAGAATTGAGTTTCGAGGATCAAGTTTTGAGGATCAAGGCAAGTCTTGAGTCTTGAAACTTTTCCCACTCAAATGATGCCTTGTAATAATTATTATTGCCCAGCAAAAGAGAAAACAGATGAGAAAAAAGTGGGAAGGAGAGAAAAAGAAAGGAGAAAGTTGATGGGGCTGTGTCACTTTTAAACCTGAAAACTATCTCACAATTTTGGGCAGTTATGGCTCTTTTTAGCCAGATAGTGACCAGAAAATGGCTCCACCAGCTTCAAACAGTGTTTTTTTCTGCCAAATTTTCAAGAGTAAAATGTTTATTTTTTTTTTTACCTGTATTCTCTTTCAGGGTGATTGATAACTTGCCTGTGGCTACAACATTTGAACTGGAAGGCAAGGTACATGTAAATTGATAATACTTTTTGTAGGCTAGAGCAGAAACTATTTCTTTTTATTATTGCTTACAGTCATTGCTTGGAACTTGTTAATTTGTCAGCAGGAGCTGTTGAGTTATCAGAGAGATTAAGAGTGACATTTAAGGAAGATGGCTAACATGAATTTGTACCATGTGACCAAGTTTTCTCACTACCTGTCATTTACTATTCATTACTTCTACAAAAAATAAGTCTTTTTATGTCATTTTTATCCATAAGAATTGTTTTGAGCTGTTTTTATATGCCTATTTTCTATTTTGACAAATTCTCAACTTGAAACTGACGTTTGTTATTTGCTGTAAACGTGACTGTTGATCTCTCTAATGTTACTTCAGAAATAACAGTATGGTCAATCAAGCCAACCTACATGTCTGTGTATAGGCAGTATTTTTTTGTTTGATTTCTTATTCTATTTTACTTTACATGTTCATGTAACCTTTTACTTTCTTTAAACCATAGAAACAGTATGATCATGGATTTAAACTTGGATTTGTCATAGACAATGTAAGTGCATCAAACAGTCGCTGATTTAAACTAAACCAGCATTAATAAAATGTTAGTAGTAACATTATTCAAAACCTCTCAAACTCACCTTAGAACTTTGTCTTCTCTCTTTTAGAACATTTTTTTGAACAATCATTTGAAAATGGTTCTTAAATACCATACCTATGACGAGTAAGTGTATGTTAGTTGTTATTAATTTAGTTGTTTGTTAAAAAATTGAATTACAACTATGATGACAGCAGTAAGAATAATGGTGCAATATGTAATGAGAGGTTCAATGAGCTAAAACTTTTTCAGGAGAGGAACAAGGTTGTCGCAAGTGTGAAGATCAGCAAAACAGTTTACTCAAATTTTATGAGTACTTTTAAAAATTAAGAATTCTTTCTGACAAGAATTAAGTTGCAAAAACGTACCTGTGTGGGAGACGTGTTAGGGACTATCCACTTTAATAGACAAATTAGGAATTTTCTTTGAAACATTTCAGCCAAAATGGTGATAATTTTTGTTTGAAAGAATTTATCCACACGGGAAACTCTTTACTCTTAACAGGGAGCAGAGAAAGTCAGTTTTACAGCCTGCCATTCGGGCAAGCTGTAGCTAGCATGTACTAGCCCACAAGTCATTTCAACTAGCTCCAAAACCCTTGTAATTAACAGGATTGATTACAATCCTTCTGTTATTTGAATTTGCCCAAAAAACAGCACTTGCCCGTCGGGCAAGATAAGAACAAAAATCACTAGCCCGATAGCAAAATCTACTAGCCCTGGGCTATCGGACAGGACTCTCTTTGCACACTGCTTAACAGGCCGCCACATCTGTCAACACTTAATGGAAAGAATAACAGCTTTTTAACATCAAAATAATCATTGGACAGAAAAACACGTTTTTGTTTATTTAGCTGATTTTGTTCAGTTTTTACCCTGGGCTTATTTTGTCTTTTGTGCCTTTGAAGATTATCCTATCTCAAACAAACTTTGAAAAAACCCAAATGACCATCTGAACTTGTTAAGCATTGATGATAACAGAAAAATTGTCCAGATAAACAGCTTTTTCGCCAGTGTGGATATATAGGCCCTTACACTTCAATCTTAACCACCCAAGTTCACTTAGTAATAATCTAATCTGTATCTCTGAAACCAAAATCCAATGGGCACTAGTACTGCAAGGACATGCCATGGTGAGTTGCAAAAATTTTCAATGTCTCTGGACTGTAATGAACATGATTTCATCCATTTGTATTTGGCTAATAAAAATTATGCTTTTAGTTTTTACAGAGCATGCAAGAGAAGCACTATTTTCTATGGTTCATAGTCTTATGAAATAATTCATTTTTCTTCACAGTGATTCATACCGAGTTGTTGGATTTGAAGTGGAAACAAGAAGGTAAAATACTGATTGATAGGATTTAATTCACCTGCCTTCTGTTTCTCATCTATTAACTGATAGATAAGTGATAAACATGCATGGGCATACAGCTGAACCGCTGACAACCAGATGTTAAGTTTAATTTTTTATGTCTCCTTTTTTGATACTCTCACTCAAGAAGTCAGCTATAAGAACACAGGGGAATAGTGAGAAAAAAGTACAGTTGAAAATAATATTGTTTGTATTTACAGTGTTGCAAGAGATGCAGTATCTACTGAACAAGGTAGTAACAAGTGTTCCTTCACATCTGACAAGCCATCAGGACAAGTGGTTGCTCCTGACAGTAAGTATTGTTCTGTATCCAGACAGTATCCAATGTGGTATTTTAGAGTGGTCAATAGAAAATGTGACCTTCTCCAGAAAATCAATACTAATGCTTTTCCGTTTAATGGCTAAAGGCATTTACAACTCATTGGAGAAGCGTTAAAACAGGTTTTGGAAATCATTAGAAGCATTTGGAAAACTGTTAGAATTTTTTAACCTGCTGTTAAAAGCGTTAGAAAAACTGTTCAAGGCATTAGAAAAAGTTACTCAAATTTTGCATAAACAACGTTTGAAGCATTAAGAGAAGTTGTTAGAATTTTGTTCGCTGCTTGGAAGATTGAAGCATGAGCCATGGTAAGTTTTGTTCATTATCAAACCTGATTCTTAAGGTTCAAGCTTAACAATGTATTGAATTGAGATAAACAGATAGAGAGATTACTTAAAATCGTAAAGAGAGCTTATTTCTGTTTTAGCTTTAAAATCAACAAATAGAGGCAAAAGATTGAATCGATCCCGTAACATATGAACCTGAATGACAAGTTAGCTAGGTACAGAAATTCAGTCCCAAATTGCCAAGATATCTGACAAAAATAGGTCTCACAATTAAAATGACACATTAGTAAGCTTTCTACAATGAACGAAGGAAAACCTGAAACAAAAGCAAGTTTTAAGAAAATGTGAAAACAATCGACCATGTTTTGGTCAAACATGTGCTTCAAAAATGTGCCTGGAGTACTAAGCATGGATGAACACAACGCAAACTTGTGTGGTGTGTTTTGATTGAAAGGCGATTTCTGAGAACATTTCAAAGATAATACAATGAAGAAATGAGGGAAAATAGATAGCAGCAAAAAAAACCAAACAACAATTTATTGTTTAAAACTTTTTTCATGTAAGCCGTTTATGTCGTTTAGTCGACCCATTAAGCAAACCATCCAGAAAATGAAGGAAATCCGCTCGAACACTTTCCACAACTGTTAGAAATTTTTGCTTACCCGTTAAAAGTGTTAATCAAACCGTTAAAATGAGCCGTTAATGAGCCATTCATCAGCCGTTAGTTTTTCCCCGTTTAATGGAAAAGCGGCATTGTATGTTTTCCTGGAGAAGCTCACAAATAAGTAACAAATTATTTTTGTAGGGGTAACACAATTACTGGTAAACCAATAGTTTTCATTGTGGCTCACAAGGTGAAGAATCTCAACTGGCTGCAGGCAAAACCAGTTGGCTATTTACAATCATATATGACTGAGTAGTTAAACTGGAGCCTAGCAAAAATAAATGGGTAGGGATTGAGCTCAGGGTCTCCTTCCAACATTCTTTAGAACTGTTTGGCCATGCTGCCTCCTGCAGTTTATACATTAGATATTAATTTATCTGATGTTAGGTGATTCATGATCTGGCCTTTTGTATCATCTGCTAATGTTTTATTTATTTATTCATTTAATGTAAGTGGATTGTCCCCAATGTATATCAGATTAATAGTTCTGTGATATGTTTCTCAGAACTTGCTGGTTTCCATTTGCATTGACTATTGACAGTATGTGTGTTGACATACATGTACGAGCAACACACCAAGCCCCAGTTGTAACATTGTGACACTGTTTATGGGATAAATCTCTATCTGGATGGCATGATTGGTTCCCACAATACTCATCCACTGTTTGTGGGTAGTGATAAATTATTATATCTGGCAGACAACTGGGGTTGTAAACATGACATGTTTTGTGTTTTGTTTAGTAGGCTGTTTATTCTTTTGATGCAGTCTTTTTTATCCTGGTGTCACTAAAAGTTTCAATAACAGGCAAATCAGCTCTACACTAGTCATTAGTCTTGTGCCTGTTGTGTTAACTAAAAAACATTAAAACGGATATTACTACTTCAAGAAAAATTTACAAACCCTAATTATTTTTTACAGAGGAAAATACTGTGGTATACACCTATGAAGTAAAATGGGAGGTATGTAAGCCTAGAAACTTGAATTGTTGTAGGTTTTGTGGGTGTTTTTTTTTATTTTTATTTTTTTATTGCAAGTAATACACACACAGAAAAGAAGCAAAAATTACACAGAATAAATAAAGTAATAAAAAGAAAAAAAAGTAACAAATAAAGTAACAAAAAAAAACAAATCGCGAATTTACACACTTACATGGCAATATACTTACAAATATTAAAATACGTTACAGCAATGGTAATTCCATATATTACTGTACTTAGTATAATCTATAATTAATTTTTACATTTTTTTTTTCTTTCTTTGTGGTGAAAGTAATATAAATACTCATAGTAGGTGCACTAATTTATGTTTTTGGAGTTAGGAGACAAGACCCAGCGAGGAAAAGAAAGGTTTCCATTTTTTTTTCCATGGGTTTTCTCTATTCCGTGCAATGACAAGATCAAGTCTCTGTAGATCTCTGGTGTAGAAGTAACGATATTATTACATTCTCCTGACGTCAAACAACACCTAAACCCAACCTGCAAAAAGCCTTGGGATGAACATTTAGCAGTAAAGAAAGTTAATTAGTTGTTTGGGACAAGTACCAGAAATGGAAATATGTCATAGACCTTAGACTTCTGTTGCCAGGGGCTGTTATTTGTTTAGATCAAAAGTGCCTGGGAGGAAAAACATGATAAGAAAGACTACGAGAGACATTGAGAATGCTCAATTGGGATAAAGTACCATTGAAACGACAAAGAAAATCAGCTGGGCATACTGTTGGTTTGCAGAACTAAGGCTAGTAATCAGAAGGCAATCAAACATAATGATTTTGAATTGGCTTTGGCAAACTGCACACTGCTCTTGCAAGGAAATTTCTTCAAAACGAGTTCTGAATTCTTTTTGTATTTGAAACCACTCTGTAAAAAACTATTAAGTTTAGTTAGTTTAGTTAGCTAAATAAAGTAACGACTTATTGGTATTTGTAAGCAAAACATTTTTTCACCGGTTTCATCAGTAAATTCAAGTCAAACAGACAAAGCCTTATCTGTTAAAACTTCCAAACCGAATTTTGTCACCTTCCTGTATTTCAGGAACAGCTTGTTTGATTATTTGTGAAATTTCTTTGTTTGTTACGGCAGCAAACCAGGAAGCTATTTTGTTTGAAATGTACACAAGTTTGGCATCGCTCGCTCACTCAGTGTAGCTGGAGGTGAATCAGTGAATCGCACTTGATATCCCGAGTTTGAGTAGCCAATCAGAGTGAGCAAAAAACACTATCCACTGTTTTAGTATAATACTAAATTCGATTACCAGAAGCCGTCCTGTGTGTCCTCAAGGGCTATTTTCTAATTTAAAAACAGATGTGATATATGCAGTTCATCAGGGGCATTAAAGACTTTTACTTCATTGTTTAATACTTAGAACCTTTTTTCATTTCACTTGGGTTGATTAAAACAACTACTATACACTTTGGTCTTGATAAAAAAGAAATGTAGCTTTATCAAACAGATCTTCCTGATCCAACTTGTCCCCACATTTTACTGAAATCTCTGAACTTCTCCACTTTGGTGATGTTACAGGTCAAAATAGAATTCAGGTTAGAATTTTTTAATCTAGGTTGATTCTCAATTTCCTCTGTCACCTAGCTCTAATGCATGAATAATTAGGGCTATGAGACAATGGAAATTGAGAATCAACCTACCCGTAGGTCCTCAGTTAAAAAATTGTAACCTGAATTTAATTTTGACCTGTAATAGTGACATAGTCTGCAACTACAATTCCAAAAGTAAACATTCAAACAAACTTAATAATTCCTGATTATTGCTAGTGTAATAAAGTAGGTATGTACAGTGTAGTAGAAAACTGACAACCAGAGACTGATAGCATGAATTTGACTTATGATGCAGGCCAGTGATATTGTGTGGGCTTCCAGATGGGACACCTATTTAGCCATGAGTGATGTTCAGATTCACTGGTTTGCAATTGTCAACTCTGTTGTTATCGTCCTTTTTCTCTCTGGTAAGTCTGGGTACTCTTTTACTTGAAATCATTTAACATTTCCAAGAACCCTAGTAAACACTCCCACACCTTGTTTTTGAGACAGTTGTGGTACGTGTATCTTGACTTCAGCCAAAACTCTCCTGGGAGACTCCTCACCATTACAGACGGTTACCCTTGTCTAAAGGGATTAACCTTTATGTAATCCCCGAATCTATGCTGTTGATTGGTACGGCAGAACATTTTCTTCATGACTCTGGGAAGGCTGGAGAAACTCTCCTCTTAGTAAGTTCTTTTTTTAAAAAAATGAGAGGCTAAAGCCCCACATCATGGGAGACAATTTATCACAGGAGTGGATTGAGGGTGAGACTTGCAGACTGACTGACGGGTAAATGAGATAAACATTGTTGTGAAATGCTCTTACAGATTCCCTATCCGTAAACTAGACTTTTAGGAGATCATGTTAAGTTTAGGGACAGGGAATAATATTAATACATAATATAAATAATAAATTAATATAGTTTATTTCACTCTCTTGCAGTTAAAAAATACTGAATGAACAAGTGATACGTATACAATCTAAAAAATACAACGTAACTATGCTAGGACTTTACAAAGAATAATTACATTATTTTAGATATGCTTAAACATGATTGCTAGTACAATAATAATAATAATTATTATTATTATTGTACTAGCAATCATGTTTATAAATATCTAAATGTAAAAAATTTGTCAGCTCTCTTAGTTTTTCTTAATTTGTTTATTGTTCTTTCACTAGCAGATCTTAAATTAAAAGAGATACATCTTGTTTCAGATTTTGGAATGAGGAATGATATTGGGTTATTGTAATTGCTAGCTATATCACAGACAAATTGACAACACAGGGAAACCCTTCTATTTGCTAGAGATTGAGACGTTTGCCTCTAAAAGGGCTTGATTATACACTGTGCATTCAGGATGTTTAATTTTGAGTGCTCTCTTTTGAGTACATTCTATCCTATCAGACAAGTACTCTGGAATGTCCTGCCAGACTTGAATCACATATTCTAAAATTGATCTAATGTTACTTACACACACTTTCAAGATGTCATGTGGGTTGACGCCTGCACGTTTTAATAGTCTTTGGGCATACAAACATTTTGCGGCTTAAGCAATGATACAGTCTACATGTGAGTTCCATTTAAGATCTTCCCTAATGATTACTCTGAGTAGTTTGTATGTCTTCACAGTCTCAACTACTTGGTTCCCAATACAAATAGGTCTCATTACAGTATTACGATTCACCATGAAGTCAACAACCATTTCCTTGCATTTCTAAATTTTTGGGTTTCACTTCATTCTATGACTTATACAATACTCATGAATGTCTCTAACTGCTATGTCAAGCATACTTATATAATTTCTTGGGATGACTTCAAGTACAGTAGTATCATCGTCATAGTGTTTCATCAACATAGCATTTCAACATTTTACAGCATTGTTTACCTCGTTCACCTCATTCTATGCCCATGGTAAATAATTGTCTCTCCTACATCACAGCCTCCCTGTTGCACTTTCAGTGGACTTCAGCCTAGTGCAGACATTTTGCTCTGTAGCTTTGATGACTTTGTCTTTAGAGATTTGACTGCTTTTAAATACCTATGTATAGGACTTGATATGCATGTATCACTCATACAGGTTTTTAAAAAAGATTATTTACCTGTGACTTTTTTCCCTCCTCAGCTATTGTATCCATGATCATGATCAGGACATTACGGCGTGATATTGCACGATATAACAAGGAGGAGGAAATGGTAAAGAAGCCTATTGAATGAAAAGTCCTAGCTGAGCTGAACGTGGAGATAAGTCTTCTAATGATACAATCCTTTTTAATCACATTATCCCTCACAGGAAGACACTATGGAAGAAACTGGCTGGAAACTAGTCCATGGGGATGTATTCAGACCTCCTCAGAGGGCGTGGTTACTGACAGCATTTGTTGGATCAGGGGTGCAGATCTTCTGCATGGTTCTCATCACATTGGGTAGGTATCTTGTGAACTTATTTTAATATTATTACATATGATAAGAGAAGCTTAAGGGCAGAGGATTCATTTATGTACAAAGAAATAAATGATCATTTCATATGGTTTTAGCATGTGTAATGTTGAAGACTTGTAAGTTTAAGAAGTAGTGTTGGGCATGCAGGGTTTCACTATGAACATTGTTAGCATGTCTTATGTATTTTTATTTTTATTTCAGTCTTTGCAATGCTTGGAATGTTGTCTCCAGCCAGCAGAGGAAGTCTTGTTACAGCTATTATATTTCTCTATGTATTCATGGGGTGAGTACTGAAACAAAAGTGCTTGAAGTGACCGTGTTATTTTTACTATATTCTTTGGATTATAAAATGAATGTACAAATTAATTAACATACATGTACTGTTGGCCAAAGACTCCAGTTCCAACCTCGATTGAAGTCTCATGATTCTTTTAAGATCTGTAGTTAGTGGCTGCTGTGTCACTAAATTCTGAACCAGTAATTCATAACCACTATATTATTATTTAATGGTACAATAAATACATTATACTTGGTTTGTGCTTTCCTGTTTCTTTTTCTTTGTAGGATTTTTGCTGGTTATTTTGCTGCTCGACTTTACAAGACATGTAAAGGCCAAAACTGGAAGAAATCTGCATTGCTGGTAATTTGTAATTTCCTTATTGATGACCAACACGCTCATCTGCTTTTCTTTGACATAGATTCTGCTACTATGTTTGCATTAGATTTCTGACATTAAAATTTCTTTATCAAACAAGAGGAATATTTTAATACAGGCATCATGACGCATTTCTATTGTTTGTATGACAGCTCTTGTCTCAATGTCCAATTGAAGCTTTTGACTGCATGCCAGCCTTCTTTAGCAATGACTGAATTCACTGATAAGTCCTGTAACAACACTGAACTCAGACATTGCCAATGAAGACTTTGAGACACAGTTCAAAACTTTGATTCTTTAATATTAACGGACCTTGAGACCAGAGTTCACTCACTCAACCTCTTCATCCCGGCTGGGACATAAAGCCGCAACACTAGAGTTACAGTACAAGTATTGAACTTCAAGGTCAAGAATAGCATACTTAATATTTTATGTTTATTATGTTTTGTTCCCCAGACAGCTACTTTGTACCCTGGATTTGTTTCCATAGTCTGCTTCATCTTAAATTTCTTTATCTGGGGACAACACTCATCTGGAGCGGTAAGGCTTATGAGAAATAGTTCACATTGAACGTGCACAAATGGACCCTTTGCATAGACAGACACCTCACAGAAAGTCATAGTCTCCATGGCAAACAGATACTGCATAATTTTAACCTTTCTCAAATGGCCACTCTCCTAAGCAGGCACTTTTTCTGATTGCAAGAATGTCCAGTTACAGGGTTCATTTTTTACTGTACCTCACAACATTTTAAGGTTTTTTTTACTTGTCATGACATTTATTCAATACATTTTTTGCTCTTAATACCGTTCAGACATTAGTCCCACAGCCAAAAATGGCAAATTAACTTCACTCTACTCCTGATGCCTAAAAAACTGTATTGACATCTGATAGGTTTTCTGTTTTTGAAATAATTTTTTTTAGATTCCTTTCACCACTATGCTTGCCCTGCTCTGTATGTGGCTTGGGATTTCAACTCCTCTGATTTTCCTGGGCTATTACTTTGGATACCGAAAACAGGTGAGTTATCCAACTGTAGGAAATATGTGTCTTGGTGATTAGGGCCACTCAAGTTTACACCTGTTAAACATGGTGGGGTTGGGTACTGGATGGTTAACAAGCCGCAAATATCCAATGTTGTTAACTCTTCGATCATGAGCTTCAAAAGAAAAGCGAAAATCAAGGTAAAAGAACATTTTTATTGTATATCACTTCATGGATGACTTGGCCACTGTATGCATGCAAGAATTGTGGTTCAGTCTGGCTCGTTCTGTCAGAACCTTGCTTCCCTGAAATGTATCTTTGATTTTATAACATACCGAGTCAAACCCTCAATGAAGTTGGGACTTTTTACTGCCAATGACCAGTTTTACCAGTGTAGTTCCCTACTTTCGCTGTTGTTCAGTTTACATGTGATCTTTACTTTTGTTTTCCATCCAGCAGCCAAAATAATATGCTAAATATGCTTTGCTATGTGCATTTAAAGAATTTAACGTAGGAAAAAAAAACAAGAAGGAAAACTGGCTCTTAACGTGGAAATTTCCTTGAAATGCAAGGGGTTTATCTTTCAAGTACCAAAAATGTGCAAGGGCTTTGGCAAGGAAACTGGTGGTAGCGTTGCCAAATGTCGGCTGTTTTCTCAGGCTACTTTTTTGCTATTCATTGGTAACTTGAAATGGCAAAAGAAGTCTGGTACTGCCCCTCCGATTATCCTAAGAACTTCAGACATGTGCTAAAGGATATTTGTGGATGGTTACTCAATTGGTTCCTAACCCCACCCAACAGGGCTTAACTTAGATGACCTGGTGTTCTTCTAGGGTTGCCAGGTTTTACAAGACATGTATATCTAGATCTGTGTCTTGGTGACTAATGAAAGCTGCCAATGTATTGTTGTACAGATATACATGGTGGTCCTCTTCAAATGTTAACAGTTGGAAGTTTAGTGGCTCCCTGCTGATGTGTTCTCTGTTTCTCATTGCACCCAATTGTATCAATGTTTTCTGCAGAAAATTTAATACTTCATGCTCTTTTGGATTTATAATGTACTACAAAATGTTTTGTGTTTCAGCCTTATGAGCATCCTGTGCGAACCAACCAGATTCCTCGACAGGTTCCAGAACAGACCTGGTTTATGAATCCTTTGCCAAGGTACATTGTAAATATAAAATAAAATAAGTAAACCTCCTTTTTGAAAGGTTTGTAATTGTCGTGGAATTCTTATAACTCTGCACACTGGTTCAAACAAGACTCAAGAGGACTGCATCTTTTGATTGAACAACAGGATCTAATCCAGTTGAACAATCTATCACAATGTACAATTCTCACTTATTCAAGGATCAGAGAAGAACTGCTGCATTCTAAGAATACAGAGATTTTTTCTTTTATCCTTGCATAAGGCAGTATTTTTACACAAATCAGATGTACAATGTCAGATTTCTTTCCTGACTGTGATAAAGACCTGACTCTGGCTTTGTGTTGTTCCATAACAAAAACATGTAAAACTTTAACTGATCCTGTCATTCTTTTAGTAACCTCATGGCTGGCATTCTTCCTTTTGGTGCTGTATTTATTGAACTCTTCTTTATCTTGTCTGTAAGTATATATTTTTCTTAGTAACATTAAGAAACAAACTCATCAGATCACAAATTCACATATTTTGTTATACTCAACACATTTATTTAGCACATGCCTTTAACTTTTGTCCATTCAACAAGATATCTAGTGATGAAAATTCTGATTTTCCCAACAACCTTGATAAAAATTAAAGGAGATAATGGCTATTTTTTGGTTTACAGAAATTATTTTCTGAAAGTCCTAAAATACTCTTTAAATCTGCAAATCTATTTGGTATACTAATTTTGAATATTTTACGTTGATGCCTCTAGGCTATCTGGGAAAACCAGTTCTACTACTTGTTTGGTTTCTTGTTTTTGGTCTTCCTGATTCTCGCCAGCTGTGTTTCCCAGATTTCTATAGTGATGATCTACTTTCAGTTGTGTACTGAGGTAATCTTGATATTGTAGACTTGGTAAAATTTGGATCAAGTTAGCACTGGACACACAGAAGAAACAATACTCATTGCTTTTAATTATTAATATCGCTGTACCTTATTTACTTGAATAAGTGCCGCCCCCAATTAAATGCTGCCCACGAATAAGCCCCTTGTTTGGGAGAAAGAAGTTAATGAGGACTGCCCCTGAATAAGTGTCGTGGCCCTGATATAATCAAGATCAAAAGACGTTAATTCTTTTAATAATACTGTAGTCAATTCTTTATCACCTCCAACTTTCAAATAAACACTGCCCTGGAATAAGCACTGCTCTTTAGGAAAGAAAAATTTAATAAGTGCAGGGTGCAAAGAAAGTCAGTTTTACAGCTTGCCATTCAGACAAGGTGTACCCAACTTGTGCTAGCCCACAAGTCATTTCAACTAGTCCCAAAACCCTTTTTGATGAGCAGGATTGATTACAGTTCTTCTGTAATTTTAATTCCCCCGAAAAAATCACTTGCCGATTGGGCAAGTTAAGAACAGAATTCACTAGCCCAACAGCAAAATCCACTAGACCCAGGCTATCGGACACTACTTTCTTTGCACGCTGAAGTGCTGCAGTGCTTTTTCAAGTAAATACAGTATTGCTGCAGCCTTAATCAAGTATAAATGGATGCACTTAACTTTAGGTCTCTCTTACTTACCTGTTTAAGGAATCTTTGTTGGATATTTTGAATGTATGACTTAAAGCATTGGTGTTTCTTTTTACAGGATTATCATTGGTGGTGGAGGTCATTCTTTACATCTGGTTCCTGCTCTATCTATGTGTTTTTATATGCTGTTTTCTACTTTGTTACAAAAGTGAGTTTTTTAGCATCCAAAGCTCAGTGGATTTTGTGATTTATGGAAATAGTACTTTGCATTGGTTTTTGCTGTTTTCTAGATTAACATGAGTACAAACTACTGATCCTAATGCTATGCAACATGTTTACTTGATTAAGTGCCCTGGGTGCTTACTAAATTTTTGAACCTTTAAGGTGGGCATTTTTTCGGTTCTGGGCTCTCATTGAATTTAGCAATAGTAAGTTTATTTTCAATTGCAACAAATCATGAAGATGTTCCAAAGAAGAATTTTATGTAACTGTTCATTGAAAGTTTAAAATATTAAGAAAACTTGGTCTTCAGGAAATCCTCTTAGGCTATGCCAATCAGTATTTTTGTTGGGTGGTGGTAGGGACTGGGCGATTATCAACTGTTTTTGCTAATAGGGTGGGCAGTTATTTGAGAGGTTGAGGCTGGGGCTTAATCAAATAAATAATTATGGTAGATTCTTTCTCTAAATGCAGTTGTAGTAGCTGAATATTATGGTGATCACGGGAGTTTGCTTTCTTTGGTGTTGTTTTTGTTGTTTTTAATATCTCAAATTAATCCCGCTCTCCTTTGTGTCTGCATTCATATTTCTGTCTGTTGCCTCTGGCAAGCATGGGACAGGGAGCAGTGGGAAAGGGAATCATCCCTCTAGACTCATGTCCATATGCGGGAGCGGGCAGTTAACAAATTGCAAAATACCGGCACCGACTTAAACCTCAACATTTCCTTTGTGCCATGAATGATTTACTTTTGTCTGCCCTGTTCCTCATTTGAGGATTTGATAATGACCCGCCTTCTTGACTGGTATTTTCCTTAGCTTGTAGTGATGTTGATTATGATAATGATGATGATGATGATGATGTTGACTCACTGTCATATTTTGACATAATGATTTTTTCTTTTTAGCTTGACATCCAAGACTTTATCCCAGGCCTACTATACTTTGGATACACAGTTATCATGGTACTCTCATTCTGGCTTCTAACCGGCTCTATTGGTTTCTATGCAACATACATCTTCATCAGACACATTTATGCAGCAGTGAAAATTGATTGACAAGTGGACATCTTTGACTTTAGCATCAATGATACATTGCATAAGAAGTAAATCACAACAACCCTGACCATCAGCTGCAATAGCTTAATCTGTTGAATGGAAATTTTGTTTTTCAAGGGATATGCATAAATATAAAATGAGATATTTGCAGTGGCAGAAGAGGTGATTTAGTGTTATGTAAATTCTGGAACCTGTTGTTAAGTTTTGTCAGCTTTTCCCTGTTCAGATTTCTTAACAACATGTATAGCTATTTTACCTTCACAACAGGGGCGGATCCAGGATTTTTTTTAGGAGGGGGTGCACTCGTCTCGAGCTCTACTTCAACACCAATAAAACACATAATTTTTTTTGCAGAATACCAGTTGTATTAAAAAACCGCAGGTCATCTCAGGGGGGGGGGGGGGTGCGCACCCCCTGCACCCTCCCCCTAGATCCGCCCCTGCACACCCCAATTTCTGTTATGTAGAATGATGTATCTAGAAGGCCTTTAGTGGTGAGAATTGCTCAAAAAGTGAACACTTTATGCCACAGTTACATTTATATTTCTTGTCTAGACTAGACAGGCACCAGTACTTTTATTTTGCATATTTAAAGTATTTTATAGTGGTAGAGAATCCAAGAGGCCTCAGTGCTGTTGAAATAACAGTTTTATTTGAGTATTTGTTGCCAAAGATTATGTAAGTGGTGTAGATTGTGTCAATATTATAATTAACTTAAATCTGCAGCTGATTTTCAAGTCTACTTGCTCTTGAAGTTGTGTACTATCGTTCACTGCAGCTTCATGAAAACAGCTTTTGTTATTTAACAGTTAAATGCCTCTATTTTGCAAAGCATTCAAGTTCTTTAGCTGAAACTGTCATAAAGAAAAGAAAACAAAAGAATTGATATTAGACTATGAACATTGCTGTAGGTGACAAGAACTAGGAGGTAATGAAATTTGTGGGAAAAGAAGGAGACAGAAATGACAAAAAAGGCTTGATGCTCTTGGGAAAAGGGTACAGAGGGCAGATAAATAGGGAAAACCAAAGAATGGTTTGAAGAGAAGTTCAACCTGCATGACAGCTGTGACTGTGTTTTGTTTTTGGCACCAAACAATGGAAAACTCACTGGAAAACCCAGAATTAAATATTGAAAAAAGTATCTTAAAACCATTAAATACCTGAAAAAAGTAGCTCCATGCAAAAATACTGCTTAAAAATAAGTTCCTTCTTCTTGGTGTGCATTGTTACAGTATATACCAGCAATGAGGGATAATTTGCAGTATTATTTGATGACTGTGACACAACTTTATCATATAGTGGCAGCAGATTGCGGTAGATATTCTAGCCTATTATGCAGGAGTATACCAGCTTGACAGAATGAAAAGTTGTAAGTCTGCATTCTCACAATGGAACAAAAAAAATTGTACAAGAAATTATAGCTCAAAATGACAGAACATTTTATTTTAAGCTAAATTCCTTATTTGATGGTTTGACAGATATTTGTATAGTAGATGTTTTGCATGCATTTTGCTTGCCTTTCCTTGCTTCTGCCTACTTCCCCATATAAATAATAATAATATAAATAATGATAATAATAATGGTTATTATGAATATTATTACTATTATGAGTGATTTTACTTGATGCGTGAAACAGATACTAACAACTACTGCAAAATAGCTACTAGCAAACAAAAGAAGACAATGGAATTAGTGCATAATAGTGAGTAGTATTCTACTACCTATTTCACGCTTTAAGGAAAATCACAGTATTATTATTATTGTCATCATCATTGTCAGTATTATTGAATATTACATTATTATTATAATCATATAGCTTTATAAAACCATCAAATAAGGGTTGAGTTGGACTGCAGCACAAAATGGAATTTACTGGACTTGAAACTAACGTGAACTGCTGCTTGTCCTTTGGACAAGTAATTGCATGCTAGTTTCAGTTTGCTCTGGTTTAGTTTATTGAAGACAACTTTCCTAGGCCTTTCCCAAAAGGCAAGGAAGCAAGAAGAAAAAATGTACCTTTGGTGTAGATAACATTGTAATTTGTGAGGTTTTTGGCAATAAAAGATTGAATAGTGGACAAGTACATAAAACCCTGTTTCTCCCTTAAAAAATCCAAGTACAGTTCTTCGTTTCATTCATTTAAAGGATGTGGCCTTCTGTGCACAAGTTACCAGCTAAGAATAAAAGAACATGTATCGTGTGAATTTGCCTTGCATTTGCATGCAGTGATGATATAGTGCTTTTACGAACAGGTTAGTCATTAAGTTGGCCATAGCAGTTTTAATTTGGTGGGATTATTGGGGATCAAAGCACTGTTTTTTTTTAGGTGGAGCCACATGGAGATTGGGAGCAACTAAAATTTTTCAGCTTGTGGAAATCCCTCATGGCTCTACTGCTTACTTCGTGTGGCAGCTTTCTTTGCCAAGTAGGTACCCCAGGCATAACAATCCTCCCAGCTATGCAAGCTATTGTTTACAGTTTCCATCTAAGCCTACATTTACCAGGCTCTATCTTCAGCCATGAGTGTCTTGTTGCGCCCTTAATTATTTGGAGAGAATCACAGGCACATTTGAAACGCTCACATCTTAGAGACCGAGTGTAACATTTCACCTGTGCATGTAAAGTTGGTGTCAGAGATAAGAGCTATCTTCTACTATTATCAACATTTGCAGCTGACTTGCAATAGACTTTTTGCTTAGTGCAAGTCATATTGCAACAAGTGTTTAATAGGTTAATATAAAAGTTCATGGAAGAAGATCATTTTAATCAGATAAAAGCACTGACAGTGTAAGGGTGGTGAAGGAAAAGGACTTTCCCTAACCACCCATGAGATGCCTTAAGTTGAGAGCTTGTTTATTGGTTATTATACTGTCCCACAGTATGGTGAAATCTTTGCAAAAAGTGCAAAAACGCTAACGAAGATTGTGTTGAGTGTAAACCAAATGCAATAAGTTTCTTGGGTAGTTCAGTGCGTGTTTTTAGGGCCCAAATAATAATGTTAACATTGTCACGGTTTCATAACTTGCTGGAGTTTTCCAGTTGAACAAGGACAAAGGAATACTTAATCAAGTAACCACCTTGCAAGAATTTTGCAAAAAAACCCATTTATTGATAAATCCACTCGCAGTTATTTTCATAATATACTAAAATATTATATTAAGATCTGTCAATAACTTAGCAAATTGTACACTCATATTTACATAAAACAGCTTCTTGTAGAAGCACTAAGTATTTTTTTAAGCAACTAAAAATTTTCATAGTGACTTTGAAAAATATGTGTCAATTCCCAAAATCTTTCCCAACCCATATTAGCAAAAAGGAGTAACATTACCCTGCGTTTTTCATTCTCCTGCTCGCCCCCTCCCCCATTGTTTTCTCTATTGACCTTGCGTGCAGTTGTCTCCACAACACACACTGGGCAGAAAAACCCACCAAAAAATTGCCAGCTACACAGGCTAGTGTAACACTGTCTTGTTCTTGTGGAGTTTTTATAGTGAAACTTACATGAAGGACACCCAAACTTGCTTGTAAAAGGGAGAAGTTGAATATAAATTAATCACTGTACAATTTATTTCTATTTACAAATAGTAGCAAGGAAGAAACAGAATGGCCCATAATTTCTGAACTGTTTCTTCTTTTCACCGTTTGGCAAGTTTATACTTATAAGAAAGAGAGTCCAGGGCCGAGATATTTGAAGCTTCATTAGGCCTTCATCCTGGGTTAACTGTAAATTAATTTATATGAAATCTAACATACTACTTGTCATAGTAACCAAAGTAAACTCTCTCTTAAGCAGACGCCTTTGGGTCTCGCTCTTAGTGTCTGTCTTTGACAGATTTCCCTGTTATGGAGAGTTCAATAAAGGGAGTAACGATAGGCAGGGTACAACTCTAGGTGTCCATTAGCAAGGTGTTTGTTAAGAGAGAGGTTACTGACACAGTACAGGTCACCATGATACAGATCTATGAACAGCATTAAGTGTCTCCTAGCCCTAATCTCTTTAAAAATTGCTTCATTAGATCGAGGGGAATCTGTGGGGTTGGGTAATTTATCAATAGAGCAGCGACCTGTACTCTTGATCTTTGGAATGTGACCTGTACTTTAGACCCAGCACTCAAACAACCAGCTGGTTAAGGTTAAAAAAATATACCATGGTATACCACACAAATTTAAAGCACTCTTCTTGTAAATTTAAAAATGGAAATAAATTTTAAAAGTAACCTAATTTTAATTTTATAAGAGTCCTAACTTGTAACTGTTTGTTCTTTGTTAATTTGTCTTTGTGCAAAATCTTCTAAAGCCTTGTTCATTCTTTCTCTTGTCATCATTGCTTGAGCTTTTTCTACCAACTGCTGTTCTTTCTCCTGTTAAAAAGACGTTATAAAGTTCATTTAATTAAAATAAAAGACAGTTACCACATAAATCATTATTTTCATAATAGCACCAAAGCCACTTTGTGTATGTATTACTGGTATGCATAATTCAAGATCATATGAAAAACACTTGAAGAGCTTTCATTTCATTACATTTGGTCTCGATCTCTACCAAATTAAAACAAGATGTATTTGAGACAGGTTTTGGATGATCATCTGTCAGTACTCAGGCTGGCTTCTAGCCTGTTCACACACATTTTTTTTCCTTGACAATTTGATGAGTGCGTGAGCAAAGTGAGCTCCAAGAACAATTGCAGATCGAGCATGGGTAAACTATGTGCTATATATTTTCTCCTTTCCCATTGCCACCCTCTTGCCATTGTAGTAAGAAATCCCCAACAGTTTTCATTGTTATATGCAAGCTGAGTGATCTCTGAAGAGAAAATAGAGGGTCTGTGAACAAGCTAGCTGGCCTCCACAAAATGTAGACCCATACTGGAAATATTACTTTAAGAGATACCAGCGGTGGTTTTATACCTTTCTCCGGTCGTCTGCATGCCTGAGCTTTTCGTCAATTTCTTCTTTAGTTCTTCGACCACTTTTCTTCTTTCTTTTTTCCAGTTTTCTAAGATGCTGAGGTCTTCTTTTTACATTGCCAGTTTCAGGGCAAAGCATAACATCAAATGAAATTCCCCCTCTACTCTGTGGTCTCTCTGTGACACCTCCCATTGGTGAAAGAGAATTTATTCTATTTCTAACTTCTTCCTGCTTCTCTGAAAAGGAAACTCTCTTGTCTTTTAAGCTCTTACGTCTGGTTACTTTGGTGCCTTCGATGCTGAGTTCTGGTTGAGTAAAGATACGAAATTAAGTTTTGTTTTTCTTCATAGCTTTTGGCTCTTAGACTAACACAAGAAGTATATCTACTAAGTGACCTCTCAAGACAAGAAAAAAAATTGTCCCCTATCATGTCCACTGGAAACATAAATTTGAAATGGATATCTCAGCTTGTATTTTTCAAGCCAAAAACTTTTGGCGTTATAATTCTATTTTAGAGATATTATAAAGACGAAAAAAGTAAAGAAAATAGAATAGAAAATGTAGAAGTGAGTTTTATTCTTCCAGTGCTAGAATACATCATGGATTCTAGAACCACACGTGTTGTCAAAATAAACAAAGGCCAAAACAGTTGTTTTACAATGAATTTATGTAAACTGGATTTATTATACGTGACCGCTCTATTTCGCTCGACTGCTTTAACACAAAACACGCAACTCTAGGCTTTCGCAATTTTGCATCCAAGCTAGCACGCTATGACTTGCACGTTTACCCAACACTTTTGGGAATGCCGCTGTTGCTGGCAAACTATTTAGGTTCAAACAAAAACAAACCTGGAGTCGGAGGTCTTTCTTCCGCTATCATCATTTTCTGCTTATCAG